>NC_044567.1:55058232-55358232 GCF_007565055.1 Rhinopithecus roxellana
AAGGATGGTGGGAAAGCCACAATCAGAGAATGACTACCCTGATGCTATTTGTTTGTTGGGCCCTTCTGAGCAGCAGCCTGTTCCTTGTTACGCCCAGTACTTTCAGAAGTGATTTGGGGCTGGCTTTGTGTACTCCAGTCATACTTGCTCCTGGGGCAAAGATGGTAAGGAACCACTGTGGTTGGGTAATGTCTCTTGGAGTAACAGCTTCAATGAGGCCCCATTGACAAGACTGGTGAGCTGATGAGAGGGCTCCCCTTGGCTATTGAGGTTAAAATACAGGCAGGGACAGAGATCAGACATTTAGCTGATTATCCTTTTAACACTTGGAGACTCTGAGAGTTCTCCTGTAATAGAGAGGGAATTAACAGATTAGCTGCTGCCAGAGCCGGTGAGCCTGGCCCCGAGTCTGTCTCCTGTGGGTGTGTGGCATCTCCTCGGAGGCTGTGTGGTCGACTGCTGCCTTCTGTGTGTCGCCAGCTCCTCTCGAGTTCAGATGACGTGGCTTTCAGAGAAGGCCACTGGTGAGGAGTAGGTACAGGCAGGCTTCTGGGAGTACGTCACATAGCTGCCACCAAAGAGTAAGTCTGCCCACCAACAAGATGGCTCCTTTCGGTGACCTGGAGCCAGAAGGACGTTAGTTAGCCAGGCTGAAAAAGTAACGGAAAGAGGGTACTGGGATTGGGAGCCAGATTTATTTTTTAGCGCTAGGGGAAGGAATTTGTGAAAACAAAAGCCAACACTGATTAAGTGCTTATTATGTGCCAAGCACTGTTCTGCATAAAATTAACTCATTCCATGAAAGTCGATTATTTGTGTCATGTGTGTTTTCTTAGGAGGAGGGACATGGAGAAGGTAAGGATGGGACTCAAGTTTGGTGATTCAAGAAGATCATTTTTAAATGTATATTTTTCCAGTCTTAACTGATGACTTTGCTCCTGTTAGTTATACACTAGAGAGACTGAGTTACTTAAATCTGAGTTCTTGTTACGATAGCTTTACATTATCAGTAGGTAGCTAAAGGCAGAGACCATGCAGCTCCAGCTCAGACTGCCCTTCTTGAGGTAACTGTTCCTGGGAAAGTGATGTCGAATTGATAGAGGTGACCCTTATCATCATATTGAACGCATATACGTATGCCAGACCTCGTGTTAAGTGCTTCACATGAGTCTGTACTTGGCCTATGACGACTCTGAGAGGGGAATATTACTAGCCCTAGTCTTCAGTGAGGAAAAGGAAGCTCGGTAACACGGCCAGTGTTGTGCATCTTGTAAGGCAGGGAAAAGTAGCCCTTGTCCCCCTGGGGTGCTGAAAGTTTCATTTGCTTCTCCTCAGACTGCTTCTCAGAGGAGTGCCGCTCTGTGATCCAGGAACAAGCTGCAGCTCTGGGCTTGGCCATGTTTTCTCTACTGGTCCGGCGCTGCACCTACTTACTTAAGGAGTCTGCTAAAGGTAAGCAGGAGGAGTCCCCAGCCTGGTGGGCTTTCCAGTTGCCTGACCTTGTCAGACCTCACAGTGCCTTGCTGCTTTCTCGGTGTCTTCTCCTTTTGCCTCTTCCTTTTGCCTGCCTAACTAGTCCCATTTCCTTTTACAGTCTGATGGCCTCTAAGGCCCTCTTCTCCTTTTTGTAGACTCTTTCCTCCCTTTTTTCTTCTTTAGTAGTTAGAATTTTCACTGTACCTATAAGCTGCTGCATGTTCCTGCATCTTCAGGAAACCAGAAAAGTTAGTTTCCATAATCGATGTTGTGTTTTCCCCCTTTATCTTTGTGTGGTACCTGGTGAGTTGTGTAACCACTGTGGAACGGCCATCGTGGGAGACTCACTTGACCAGATAGAGCAGGTGCTATTTTTAGCCCTTAGGTTGAGACAGCATCCCATATCCTTTAAGGCTGCCCTTAGAAGTCTAAGCCTGATTGCCGTAGCAGTAGAAGATAGGGCTGAAGGTTACACCTTTCTTTTCAGCTCCTAGATCAATATTAGTGACTTACTCAGACCCCACTGTCACCCCATGCCACACTAACCTTGTGAATGCCTCCAGCTTCGGAGGCTGCTTTTTTTTTTAGGGACAGAAGGGCAACTTTTTATTTTGAAATAACTTCAGATTTACAGAACAGTAGCAAGAATAGTGCAGACAACTCATATACCCACCACCCAGATTCCCCGGTTAACATTTTACCATGTGGCCTTACGTTCGTCTTCCCATACACACATACTTAAGGTTATTATTTTTCTTCTGAACCATTTGACTTTAAATTAGAGTTGCTGGCCCTTTACCCCCCAAATACTTGACTCTGTATTCCTAATAATAAGGATATTCTCTTAATGACGATTATCAAAATCGGAAGTCAGCATTGATAAAATACTATTATTGCATTCACAGACCTTATTTAGTTTGTGCCAGTTGCCCTAATTTCTTTATAGCAAAGGGAAAACAAAGTTTTTTTCTTCTCTGGGATCCAGTGCAGGAGCACACATTGCACTTAGATATCTGTCATCGTGTCTCTTTGGTGTCCTTTAATTTGGGATGGTTTTTCGATCTTTTTTTGTCCTACATGTCCTTGTCTCTTTTGTTTGTCCTACATGTCCTTGTCTTTTTTTTTTTTTTTTTTTTTTTTTTTTGAGACAGAGTCTCGCTCTGTCGCCCAGGCTGGAGTGCAGTGGCGTGATCTCGGCTCACTGCAAGCTCCACCTCCCGGGTTCACACCATTCTCCTGCCTCAGCCTCCTGAGTAGCTGGGACTACAGGCGCCTGCCACCGTGCCTGGCTAATTTTTTATATTTTTAGTAGAGACGGGGTTTCACTGTGTTAGCCAGGATGGTCTCGATCTCCTGATCTCATGATCCTCCCGCCTTGGCCTCCCAAAGTGCTGGGATTACAGGCATGAGCCACCGCACCTGGCTTTCCTTGTCATTTTTGAAGAATGTAAATCATTTGCACAGTGTCCCACAGTTTGGGTTTGTCTGATGTTTCCTTATGATTAAATTCAGGTCATGCAGTTTTGGCAAGAACTCTGGTGCCATCTTGGTACTGTGCTGAAGGAAGGCTGGAAGGGTGGGTAGAGGCCAGAGGAGAGGCTTCAGCCAAGCCACAGGTGAAGCAGAAGCAGTGGTGTCCAGGGGCAGACCCCGTACACTGGTTCTCTGTTTGTCCTACTTTTCAGAATCCTCTTAGGTGCTGGCGCTTATCCTCGCTTCCGGGCCTATCTTTCCTGTGGACTTGGTCTCCCTTCCCTAAGAACTTGCTGCCGTCCCAGCACCCCAGGCCTCACTCGGGGGCTACAGCAGACATAGGCCCAGTTCTCACCCTTTGCCTCTGCAGCTCAGCTGTCCTCTCCTGAGGACCAGGAGGACCAAGATGACATCAAGGTGTCTTCCTTTGTCCCGGACCTGAAGGAGCTGCTCCCTAGTGTCAAAGTCTGGTCAGATTGGATGCTCGGCTACCCAGACACCTGGAATCCTCCTCCCACATCCCTGGATCTGCCCTCGCAGTGAGTTGACCTGCCCATTGCTTTAGCACCACTGACCTGGGCCTGCCCGTATTCCTCCATCTCCACTCTTCACCCTGCTCTGTTTCTTTCTGCCCACAGCTTGCTTGCTTCTCTGTTTCTTCTTTACTTGAACTTTTTTTGAACACCTTCCCTGTCCTCTGATGTTTCAGATTATTTTTTCCTGTTCTCCAGGCTTCTTCCCTCTCCTCTCACACTCTTTCCTCTCACTCTCCATTTTGTTATTTGTTCTTGCTCTCCCTCCCTCATCCTCACTCCGTATTGTGCATACTCACCATCTCTGCAGCCTCTGGAGTCTGGATTTGTGTGGATATGTATAAGACTTTGTTTCTTTCTCTTACTAGCTTTTCTGTGCATCTTGCTTTTTTTTTGAGACAGGGTCTCACTTTGTCACCCAGACTGGATGCAGTGGCACAATCTCAGCTCACTGCAACCTCCACCTGCCAGCTCATGTGATCCTCCTGCTTCGGCCTCCTGAGTAGCTGGGACCACAGGTGCTAAACCACCACGCCTGGCTCATTTTTTGTAATTTTTGGTAGAGAAAAATATGTATTTTTTGCCATGTTGCCCAGGCTGGTCTTAAACCCTTGAGCTCAGGTGATCCACCTGCCTCGGCCTCCCAAAGTGCTGGGATGACAGGCATGACCCACCACGCCCGGCCTTCTCTGCATCTTTAAGGCTCTCTCACTGCTACTTGTGCTGCATTCTGCACTTTGTCTCCTGGCATGGCAGCATGTGAGGAGGCTGAGTGCAGGCACATTTCTCTTCCATTCACTCGTGTCCTGTCTTCTCACCATGCCCCTGCCCTCACCCCGTCTTCTCACCATGCCCCTGCCCTCGTCTCCGTCTTCTCACCATGCCCCTGCCTTCATCCCCTATCTTCTCACCATGCCTCTGCCCTCGTCCCGTCTTCTCACCATGCCCCTGCCCTCGTCTCCATCTTCTCACCATGCCCCTGCCCTCGCCCCCGTCTTCTCACCATGCCCCTGCCCTCACCCCGTCTTCTCACCATGCCCCTGCCCTCGTCTCCATCTTCTCACCATGCCCCTGCCCTCACCCCGTCTTCTCACCATGCCCCTGCCCTCGTCTCCGTCTTCTCACCATGCCCCTGCCTTCATCCCCTATCTTCTCACCATGCCTCTGCCCTCGTCCCGTCTTCTCACCATGCCCCTGCCCTCGTCTCCATCTTCTCACCATGCCCCTGCCCTCGTCTCCATCTTCTCACCATGCCCCTGCCCTCGTCTCCATCTTCTCACCATGCCCCTGCCCTCGCCCCCGTCTTCTCACCATGCCCCTGCCCTCACCCCGTCTTCTCACCATGCCCCTGCCCTCGTCTCCGTCTTCTCACCATGCCCCTGCCTTCATCCCCTATCTTCTCACCATGCCTCTGCCCTCGTCCCGTCTTCTCACCATGCCCCTGCCCTCGTCTCCATCTTCTCACCATGCCCCTGCCCTCGTCTCCATCTTCTCACCATGCCCCTGCCCTCGCCCCCGTCTTCTCACCATGCCCCTGCCCTCGTCTCCATCTTCTCACCATGCCCCTGCCCTCGTCTCCGTCTTCTCACCATGCCCCTGCCTTCATCCCCTATCTTCTCACCATGCCTCTGCCCTCGTCCCGTCTTCTCACCATGCCCCTGCTCTCGTCTCCATCTTCTCACCATGCCCGTGCCCTCGCCCCCGTCTTCTCACCATGCCCCTGCCTTCATCCCCTGTCTTCTCACCATGCCTCTGCCCTCGTCCCGTCTTCTCACCATGCCCCTGCCCTCGTCTCCATCTTCTCACCATGCCCGTGCCCTCGCCCCCTGTCTTCTCACCATGCCCGTGCCCTCGCCCCCGTCTTCTCACCATGCCTCTGCCCTCGTCCCGTCTTCTCACCATGCTCCTGCCCTTGTCTCCATCTTCTCACCATGCCCGTGCCCTCGCCCCCTATCTTCTCACCATGCCCCTGCCCTCACCCCGTCTTCTCACCATGCCCCTGCCCTCGCCTCCGTCTTCTCACCATGCCCCTGCCCTCGCCCCCGTCTTCTCACCATGCCCCTGCCCTCGTCCCATCTTCTCACCATGCCCCTGCCCTCACCCTCTGTCTTTGTGTGTCATTGTGGCATCTCTCAGAGCATTTGTGTATGGGACAGAGCATTTGTGTATTGGGGGCGGGGGGCAGGTGTTGGAGTCTATGTGTCTGCCTGGATGTATTTACGTAGATCAGTTTATGTGTTTGTATGCCTTTTTCTTTTTTTTAGTTGTGGAGATAAATATATATAACATTTGCCATGTTAACCATTTCTAACTTCAGTGACATAAATTACATTTACAGAGTGTTGTGCAACTCTATATGGTTACTTCTTTTATCTTTGTCTATATCTGTGTCTGGGTTGTGTCCGACTCTGTGCTTGTCTAGGTCCATTTGTCTGTGTGTCTGTAAGTCTGTGTGTGTCTTAGTGTCTGTGTCTGAGTGCAAAGTTCTGTGTGTCTGCCTCTGGGGGCCTGTCTAGGGGTCTTTTGGTGTGCCTGTCCATGTCTGTCTGTGTTTATGTGTCCGTGTGCATCCATCCAACTGTGGCCACGTGTGTTATCCGTATGTGTTCATGTGGGATGTCTATATCTCTGTGTCTGTATTTGTGTCTATACCTGTTTGTGTCTGTATATCCTGGAGTATCTATGTCTCTGTATGGGGTTCATGTGTCCCCATGGAGGTCTCTTTCTGTGTTTCCATGTCTCTGTGTCCACATCTATAGCTGTCTTTTTTTTTTTTTTTTGAGATGGAGTCCCGCTCTGTCGCCCAGGCTGGAGTGCAGTGGCACAATCTTGGCTCACTGTGACCTCCGTCTCCTGGATTCAAGCTATTCTCCTACCTCAGCCTCCCGAGTCGCTGGGATTACAGGCATCTGCCACCACGCCCGGCTAGTTTTTGTATTTTTAATAGAGACGGGGTTTCACCACATTGGCCAGGCTGGTCTCAAGCTCCTGACCTCAGGCGATCCACTCACCTCGGCCTCCCAAAGTGCTGGGATTATAGGCGTGAACCACCATGCCCAGCCTTTTTTTTTTTTTTTTTTTCTTTGAGACAGAGTGTTGCTTTTGTTGCCCAGGCTGGAGTATAATGGCGCGACCTCAGCTTACTGCAACCTTGGCCTGCCATGTTTAAGCAATTCTCCTGCTTCAGCCTCCCAAGTAGCTGGGACTACAGGCATGTACCACCACACCCAGCTAATTTTGTGTTTTTAGTATAAGAGACAAGATTTCACCATGTTGGCCAGGCTGGTCTCAAACTCCTGACCTCAGGTGATCCACCCACCTTGGCCTCCCAAAGTGCTGGGATTGCAGGTGCGAGCCACCTCGTCTGGCCTTTTTTTTTTTTTTTTTTTCTTTCCCAGACAGAGTCTTGCTCTGTTGCCCAGGTTCGAGTGCAGTGGCATGATCTCGGCCCACTGCAACCTCCGCCTCCTGGGTTCAAGCGATTCTCCCACCTCAGCCTCCCGAGTAGCTGGGCTTACAGGTGTGAGCCACCAGGCCTGGCTAATTTTTTTGTATTTAGTAAAGATGGGGTTTCACCATGTTGGTCAGGCTGGTCTCAAAACTCCTGCCCTCCAGTGATCCACCCGCCTCTGCCTCTAAAAGTGCTGGGATTACAGGCATGAGCCAGCATGTCCAACCAATGTATCTTTCTGATTCTGGGTCCATGTGAGTCTGAGTTTGCTTTGGTCCCATTCATGTCTGTGTCTGTGTCTGTGTCTGTGAGTATATGTTCCTGAATGTCTGTGTTCATGTCCATGTTTGTGTGTAACTATGTGTCTGTGTGCCAGTCTGGATCTCTCTGTTAGAGGGAGGATTTCTTTATATGTGGGTCTTCTTGTGTCTGCCTGCCTTCCCTTTTACCTACCTCCCTGTCTGTCTGTCCTCACCTGTCTCTGCCTGCCTGCCTCTGTGTTTCTCTTTGCCTCTGCTTTTGTCTGCCTCTGCTGTGTGTGTGTGTGTGCGCGCCCGTCTGTATCAGGGATCAGCATACCATGGCCCACAAGCTAATAATGGTTTACATTTTTATATGGTTAAACAAAAAATCAAACGAGTACTATTTCATGACTCATGAAAATTGTATAAAAGTCAGATTTTAGTGTCCATAAAGTTGTTTGGAATATAACCATGCTTATTTGTTTACACTGTGTCTATGGCTGATTTCACATTACAGAGCAGAGTTGAGTAGTTGCCACAGGCTGTGTGGTTCACACGGCCTAGAATATTTGCAATCCAGCTCATTACAGAAAAAGCTTGCTGACTTCAATCTCTGTCCATGTTCCATGTGTCACATTCTTTGTGTTAGTGTCACTGTGTGTGTTCATGTTTGTACAATTGTATCTTCATGTATGTGTGTGTAGGCTCCATCTCTGTTCAGCCCCGTTGACTGTTCATCTCTCCCTCCTGCTCACTTTAATTTTTCCCTCCCTCCCTCCCTCCCTTCTTTCTTCTTTCTTCCTTTCTCCTTCTTCCCTCCCTTCCTGCCTTTCTACCTTCCTTTCCCAGGGTCTCACTCTGTCACCCAGGCTGGAGTGCACTGGCACAATCACAGCTCTCTGCAGCCTCGACCTCCTGGGCTCAGGTGATTCTCCCACCTCAGTCTGTCAAGTAGCTGGGACTACAGGCGTGCACCACCACACCTGGCTAATTTTTTATATTTTTAAAATAGAAACGGGGCTTTGCCATGTTGCCCAAGCTGGCCTTGATCTCCTGGACTAAAGCAGTCTGCCTCGGCCTCCCACAGTGCTGGGCCTCTCTTTTGTATCTCTACTCTTCCTTAGTATCTGTTTTTCTCCGTTTCACCCCGGCCATTTCTCGTTTCCCTCTTCCTTTTATTCCCCTACCCCACATTCTCTGAGTGTGGTCTTCGGCTGGTGCTTTGTACCAAAGCTCCTTCATGCTCTGTGTTATGCATTTATGTGTGTTTCAGAACAAGCATCTCCAGTGTTCTTCTCTGGAGAGAAGTAATGCTGGAGGATAGATTATGGAGACCCTGGCTACTGTGGAGGGCACTTTTGGGGAGTAGGGAAGGGAGCTTGTCTGACTTGGGGACCAGCTATGTGAGTCTCCTAGACTCATGGGTGACCTCCAGAGGGAAGGTAAAGCAGAGATTTCTGGGCAGCAGTTTCTGTGTAGACTGTGTAGTCTGATTCTTCTTCCTTTCTTTCTCAGTTTTTTCCCTGTCCTTGCCTCAGGATGCACCTCTGGACTGTTATTAATCTCAGTCTCCCCATGCCCTTCCCACCTCTAGCTCTGTCACTGTGTGGACAGCACTCACAGCATCGGACAGTTCTCTGTATCCTGTCTGTGGGCCCTCCTAGGTTTCCAAAATGCACTCCAGGCTGAAGCCTTGGAGCTCCAAGCTGTGCAGCTGGGGCCACACAAAGGAACTGATGGATCTGCTGGCTAGGGGACAGCTGTTTCTCAGCAGTGATCCCCAAAGAGTTAACATCTACAGCCTCAAACTTTTCAGGCTATTAATCTCTAATGAGGACTAGGCAGTTGGCAGTTTTGGGAAGAAAATGCCAAGAAAGGACCCAGTTCTCCAAGTATCTAAGCCACTGCTTCTGAGCATGCACAAGAGTCACTGAGTGTCCCTTCCTTACTCTCAGGGTGGGGAGGCAGACCATGTGTTCCTGGAGCCTGGGCCTTCCCTGGGTCACCTCACCTCACAACCACAGGTCCCTTAGATAGGATTCACACAGCCCGTTTACCCAGATCCTGGGCCACAGGTCTGCTAGCTCTCTCACGCAGCATGTCTCCCTTCATCCCTCCTCCCTCTCTCACTCCTTTTTGGCTTTTGTTTGGCTGAGGAAATGGAAAGCTCACACAGGAAGTGCTGGGTCTCATTTGCTTGAGATGCTGAGTCTGTTTTCTCTTTGGATGCTGCAGCAAATGGCTCGTTGCCGGCTCTGAGCTGCTGCCCATCTTTGGGCAAGGGCTCAATCTACAGGCAGGCACGTGGTCTAAGCTACAGCCATCCCCGGCTGGGCTTCACATTCTGGGCTACAGAGAGGCAGAGGGGGTTGGGACATTTGAGTCATATTTGCTTAGTCTTCTCAGACTTCTTCACGAGGAGAGCAAATCTGACCAAATAGTATATTGAATTTAATTGCCCAGCAAATACATTACTGTAGCTGTGGATACCACTTGCTCTCTCATGAAACCAGACTGGGCTAGAGAGATCAGTGTAATAGAGAAAAACGTCTCCTCCTGTGCTCTCTTTCTTTCTCTCTGCAGTTAGGATCAGCAGCTGATTATCTCTGGAATGCAAGTTTAAGCATGAAAGAGAGGCTTTGCTATCCTGGGGCCTGACCCCAAGGCATGGCTATTTAAGGACTGGTGCCCCTGTTCAACAGAGCAAACCTGGCCTGACTACCACTGAGGGTAGTCCCACCTCAGAGCCTTCAGATCAGAGGACTGGAAAAGTGGAATCAGAATTGCACCTTCCTTCTTTTGTTTCTCATATTCTCATGTAGCTTCCTAATACTCACTGAGTAAGTACTCTGAGAGATTGGCAAGGGTATGGTGCTTCTGTGGGTTTCAAACTTTATCTTGTGCCCACCGACCTTATAGATTGAAGAGGCTTTTCTATTAAGGTCATGGAGAATAACACACCCCAGTGGTTCTGTAGATGCCGAAACTGTCACCCCCCTGACGCTTGTAAAGTCCTTGTTGCTGCTCTTCGTTTTGAAGGGTTTGGAAATGCTCTCGAGGGAGCAGGAAGGAAATGGCTGCTGTTTAGTGCCCTTTCGAAATGGCTGCTGTTTAGTGCCCTTTCTTGGCATGCTTTCATTGGTCTTTGCCTGCGTTTCTTCTTTGCAAAGATACATTTCTCTGATCCTAAGGTGACCAGAGAGCCTGTTTTTCCTACAAAGAGGAAGTCCCCTTTGCTTTTCCTCCAGAAACCCCACTTCCAAATGGTCTCTTGACACGTGGGACCCTTCTTTCATCTCTCTTCCTTCATTCCCTCCCTGTCTTTCATTGTTACCTTCTTTCCTTATGCAGTTAGAGAATCATTGCACAGCATCTTCCCCTCTCTGGGGGGAATTCCAGGGTTCATCATTAGTTTCCTTGGTTCTCTCCTTTTCCTTCCAGTCAAGTCCATAGTAGCAGGCACATGTGGAACACTTAGGGTGGTGATGAGAGTATTGCCGGCACTGCAGAGTGAGGAGGGCAGGATTGCTGGGCATGGGTGCCTTCCCTCACTGTGGCACTTATTAGATCTGTGTGCTAGAGCCAGCATGTATGGAAGCAAGTTGATTTCCCGTTTGTACCCGTTAGGGATTATAACAGAATGGCTTCGTAATCCCAGGAGTTTGTTGGTATAGAGGATTATAGCAGGATGTGGAGAGTGGTCTGGGGCCACTGTGAAAGTGGGTGTAGAGTGCTTCGTCTATTTAGAACAGACTGCTGTGTTTGGAGGGCCCATCTACTTGCCCCATCTGCTAGCAGAGTTTGTGTTCCCTTCCACACCAAGCCTCTGGTGAGAAGGGAGAGGCAGCTGCGCCCCTACTTCGTTCGGCAAGTGAGCACAAGCAAAGTCATGCTAGAGAGTAGTAGAGCTACAGGCTTCATGAACCTGAGCATAGTGACCCCTTGCATCCCAGGACCTTTGGCAAGGCTAGGGCAGTGGGACAGCCTACCTCATTTCAGTCTCTGCCGAGGCCAAATCTTCACTTATCCTGATCTCTAGTTCTCAGTAAGTGAAAGAGTCAGGGGACTTTGAGAACATCCAAACCTAGCCCAGCTGTGGCAGTTGGTTTATTGCTTTCAGCTGGTACTTGAACCCAGGTCCTAGTCTTGGAGGCTTTCCCAGGTTTAATCCCCAGAGCTTTCTCTGCAGCTGTATGACACTGCGCTGACCCCGAATGAGGATAGGAAAATAGAACCAGTGCCAAGCCAGAGTCTCTTTTTCATTTGGAGTCTGGCTGTCTGCCCATGACCAGGGTTACATAATGGGAAACATAGCTGGGGCTCTGGAGAGCCCGCGTTTCACCAGGCTGCCCAGACCTTCGCATTCTGATGCTATATATCTTCCTAATTGTAGCTCGGATGCATTTATCACACTGTTGGATTGGAGTACTGTTTAAAAAAAAAACTCTAGAAATTCTTGTACTTGCTGCTTTTCCATGGTTCATCTTCCATAGTCTATAGAGCACAGTGGATAAGGGTCGTAGGGAGCCCTCTGAGGTCTTGTCACATAGGGAGAAAGAGGGATACATAGGGCATATGCAGTAAGCTGACTTCCTCAGGGAGCTTCCATGTGTTGACTCTGTAGATGAGAGAGAAATTCTCAAGTTGAAAACAGCTAGTTCACTCACCTTCATAGGGCAGCTCTGAAATAAGAACTAATCCCAAGTCTAATCGGCACCCCTTCAAGGACGCTTAATACGTCTTCCCAAAAGGGCATTTTAGGAGGTCACTGAGTAATAGTCCATCAGCACTTCCCTGAAGGAAGTGGTGGTGACTGTGGGAAGCCCCTTTGCTACCCTGGCTCCCCACCCAGTCTCCCTGGCTCCGGGTTGGGGCGTTAGCACTGCAGCCTGGCACCAGGGGGTTCCTCTTCCTCCAAATGCTGAGTGTGGGGCACACGTGATCTCTCCCACGGCAGGAGCCCCTGTCCCCTCCCCACGCCTCCCATAGGACTCCTTGTGAGAGGAAGGGGCGTTGGCCTAAGGCTCCAGTCTGACCCCAGCAGGGTACAGCAGCTGACCCCAGGGAGAGTACTTTCCAGCTCTGAGCTGAGGTTATTTGGGTCCAGTGTGTGCTAAGCTAAGAAGACGTGTTGGAGTGGTTACAGCTAAAAGTTTGGAGAGGCAGGAACCGTGAGAATCCGCACCAGGGAGGCCGCCGAGGGCTCCCCTCATGCCGTGGAGATGTCAGGATCCCCTAGGGGCTGCTCTTTCCCAAACACACAGTGCTGATGGGTTTAACACACCACAGTGGTACGACAGAGGCTGTACACACGAGTGTAGCTTTGGAGAACTGAAATCAAATAAGGCACCGACCCCATACATGTTGGGGGCAGTGGATGGTAGAGGTGCTCTATACTTGAGAAATCCTGGAATGAGGTTACTGTGACCTATTGCTGGTCATGGGGTTCCAGCTGCCCTGCTTAGAACGTGGAGAGGTTTATATTCTTGCAGTAGGGCAAGATGTCTAAGCTTCAGAATTGATTTGCCCTTTTGGGAAAAATTGATTTAGGGTGAGTACTCTCCCAAAGGCCCAAGTTGACTTGTTGGTATAAACGAGAAATATAGAAGGGATTATCTTCACCTAAGTCTTATAATCTGTAGTGGCCGGTCACCCAGTAAACATCTTATTCTTAGAGGACGGTATCTTGCTGCTCCTATCTTAACTCCTGGAATGGTGACCTTTGATACCTTTCTCTCTTCTTTGTATCGTGTGGCATCTAGATGACACGTTGTTGCTAGAAATCTCCAGGAGCTGCATAGAATTCTCCCCGTCTCCACCCCAACCCTGGGTCTGTTGAGCTCCCTAGCACTGAGGTACCAGAATCAAATCCTTAGCCTGCTGCAGACAGAGTTGGCATGACATCTTGACTTTCCAAGAGGCGTGCTGAGCCATTTCAAGCCCAGGTATTATTCTTATAACTCTGCCAGACTTACTGGATTCAAGTCCATTTCTGCTGCTAGCTGCTGACTTCCCGCAGTTTTCTCCAGTGAAGTGAGAAGTTCTCCAGGGCAACAGTGGTCTTATGTTAGCCTCTGACCCCTGTGTGGAGAGTTGTAGGCTAGGATGTAATGGCCCACAGGGAAACAGTTTGAAAAAGCAGATATTGCATGTCTCAGGTGTGGTTCTCTTGTTATAGCCGTTTGTCTGTCTTTGTGTCTGTACCACATGGGTGTCCTCTTTTTCGGCTTCCTGGTGCCTAGCTTCTGTGCCATCTTGGCTGTATTTCCAGATCTCCTCACTCCAGGAACCAGAAGAGCCAACTTGTTTCCCATCTGTACTGCTTCTCTGATCTTCCATAGCTCTGAAACACAATGCACGGCTTCTTCTCACTCAACTCTTTCCGGGTTTGTTCTGCAGCTGTGGAGTTTGAATGTTAGTGTTTAAACAAGCTGGTATTACACAGGAAATGGCCACCTCCACAGGCCCCAGCAGGCTTGTAACGTGGGGTCATTGTACTTGATATTAATCACCAGTCAGCTTGTTCCCCCAGTAAAATATGAAGGAGTGTGTGAGTGCTTCGTCCTCCTTAGACTTGCCAGAAAGATGGACTGAGTCTTGGTCAGGCGTTAGTGCTCCAATCTTTTCGGACTCTCTCCTCCTCTCAGTCCTGCCCCAGTGGAGCTTTCAGAAAAAGTCCTGCCTGACCCCTTCCCTATGAAGCTGGCAGAGTCCCTTTCTGAGCTCTGGGCAAGAAGGTAGATTATTATAGTGTAACGTGTCTCACCTGGCATTCCTTAATCTGTCAGAGGATGCTGCAGTTGGATAACCTCTCCTGTGAGAAAAGCAAAATTTTAGGCACACAGAAACCTATGGCCCCTCTGAGAGCAGGGCTTCTCAGTTCCCTGGACTTCAGCTGCCTTTCTATAGCTATTTGCAGAACTCACCTCAGCCTGAAGGGTTAATCTGATTCCCCGAGTCAATATCCCCCAAACAACCAGCCAGGAGTGTGTGTTGGTTTGTTTCTGTGAAATGTGTTTCCCCAGTCACCTGGGCTGGCCTGGGCTGCATTGTATCGGCCAGCAGCTGCACTGCACTCAAACTGACAGATACATTAAACCTTGGAATTCTGAGGCAATAAAAAGTAAATTAACTCTTATTTTTTTCCTCTCCTGGTGGACTAAGTGAATGCATGTCTGTAGGGAAGCAAGTGAGCCTTGGTTCTGAGTGCATACTTGTAACTAGTCACTGCTGGTTTGTCCCAAACTAGGATCTGGCTTTCAGACTCCAGCCAGGGGTCTGCTGTCCTGGTGTGTGGTGTGTTCTGTGGGGTTGGGCCAGTGGGTCACCTTGCAACTGTTGATCCCTGCTCACTAATCACATCACAGCTGCTGAGAGACTCCCTGGCCTTCATTCTGGGAGCCATAAACAGGCTCATTGGACCCAGTTTCATATTCTCCGGCTGCTTTGTGTCTGTTTGGGGAAGAATCCACCCTAACTTTAGTGGGATATTGTGGGCTCTGGGAATATCCCTAAAATGTACATTGAACCAGAACAAACCAGAAGGACCTGCCTGAGCCCACAGCACTCTAGAGGGTCCATTTAGAATCAAAAGTTGTTTGAGATTATTTGGGAAACCTTTTGGGAAGTTATTTCCCAAGCATTTCCAAAAGAGTGGCAGCTCTTTACAGATCCTCACCCCACCCGAATTTGACTTTTGGCTCCTTGGCCCAGGCCAACCTTGAATCCATAGGGTCCAAGGACTGCTGTCGGGTAAAGGTTAGAAGGTGCTCCTGGTTGGGATGAGGAATTAAAGCAGGAAAACGTTAAGCTTTTCTCCTTCTACAGACAGGAAATCCTATGTTCACCCACAGAACTGACCTCCCAGCCCAGAGGCCTGATTGGGGTAAGATGAGGTGTTGTTGCCCAGCTTCCAGGAATTACCTCATCCTTTTGCAAATATCTTAACTTTTGAGTTCAGACATCTCACCTGGTTTTTCAAAGCACCTCTTCCTTTGAGTTTCCTGACACTCCCTCGCTCCTGTAGAGAGTCACTGTGTAGCCCGTGGGTCTCTGGGTAGTTGTGTTCCTGTCTGTGGTGTTCGATGAAAGGAGATAACTGATGACATGAATGTGAACTGAGTTTGGGTGATCCCACTGAAACACCAGAAGAAGGCAGCTCCTCACAACCAGAGTACAAGACCAATCGGAATTAACCAGAGCAGAAATGACCTCTCGTTGAAGACTTTGTGTATTTCCTGGGTTCTGCACAGTCTAGCTTGGCTCTTGGACCACTTTTCTTTATATTTCTGAGTTGGGAACTCTGGGCACTCCCTACGTCTTTTGGCATCAGCTGCTGTCTTACAAATCAACATTGAGGTAGGGATTCTCAGCCACCTTATTTTTGCAGTGAGTCTTAAGGTTTTGGTACAAGGTGGGTGGTAATGGGCAAAAAGGCATATGTGGGCAGGGGTCCCTAGTGGTGGCCAGCAGTCTCTGGGAGGAGTCAGTTTTGGTTTATCTGAGCCTTAGGGGACAGGAGAGCATGGTAATGAGAACCACATGGTACCACATATTTCTTCATCTTGGATCCAAGATGGTAGGGGTGGGAGGATGAGAGAGGGATGTGGGGCCTCCCACTGTGGCAGCCGTGGGTAATTTTCGGCCGCCTCTCTCTGGCTAGGGATGCTGCTGCCCACACCACCCCCAACCCCCAGCTATGTCCTGCAGCAGCCTTGACCTGCACAGCACCAACCAGGGCCCCCAAGCCAAAAATTCAGCTGGGAGACTTTTCACCTTCTTCCCTCACTGTCGTCTTTCCTGTTTATTTTCCAAATTGCTGCTCTGCAGCCGAGCAGTGCCTGTTGGCCAAAGCTCACCAGTGCTGTGGGATCAGACTCAGGCAGTGGGCTCAAGTGGCCAGCAGGGCACTGGGGGAGGAAGCGGGGAACTGGAAGAGCCTCCCTGTGCGTCTCCCATGGGCAGCACTAACCTCGGAGGCGGCCCTGAGCAGTCCTATCACATCCGGTGCTTGTCTCTGCAGCCGGGACCGGAGGATAAACTATCAGGGCTGTGGGGCAGTGCATCATTCCTCTTATTATTTTCTTCTCTGCAGATGGGGTCGTGGAAAGTTCAGTTCCTTTTAACCCTCGAAGTTCTGTTTATTCTACAGCTGGTAGCCTGAATGCCGCGTTTCCCATTACATCACAAAGGAGCTCAGGCAGATCTCTGCACAGAAACGTGTTGCAACTGTTTATTTTTTTCCATATTTAAACATTTCTGACAGCCAAACCCGGCTGAGCCAAAAGATGGAGCTTTGTGAATGAGTCTGGTTGTCGGTGTCTGCGCTGAGAGAGGCTTTAGAAAACTCATCCCTCCGGTGATTCTTCCCAAACATGTTCTTTTTCCTGGGTAAAGCCTGTGAAGCGAGTTACTTCTGCAGTACACGTGTGTTGATTATGTGCCGTTGTGTGATTAATGGGGCTGTGTTCTGCCTGGTTCCCAGGACACTCTTGAAAACAAGATGTTTCATTTCATTGCCTTTTCCTAGTGCAATGATTACAGTAAATAAACCAGTGCAGCCTCCTTCCACCTGGAGCCAGTCAGGGAGTTCCCATCCCTCTGTTCGACTTTCTTCCCCACTGTCACCTTCAGTGGCATGTGCCTTGAATGCTTTCTTTTCTGCCGTCTCCCAAAGATTCTCAGTCTCCAAGAGAAACAGGTTGCTTAGATCTGAGACCCCTCCCTGTTACGACTCATAGGCAGTAACTCCACTGGGGAGATTCTTCTTGGTTGTTTTTAGTGAGAGGGTCTCACTGTGTTGCCCAGTCTGGTCTTGAACTCCTGGCCTCAAGTGATCCTCCCTTCTCGTGTTCCCAAAGTACTGGGATTACAGGCGTGGCCCACCACACCCAGCCCAGGATGATTCTTACAGCTCTCTTTACATATTGCCTCTTGCCACTCTAGCTCGTGAATCTAATTGTGAAGCTTGTCTTTGTATTTCTCCTATGGATCTCTCTTCTTTTAGAGTAAAACTTAGCATCCATAGGATACTGTCTGTTCCAGACTCCTAGTTAGGTGCTTCCCTGGAGAAGAAAGCCAAGTCTGGAGCCTTGGCTGGCCCTATGTCTTTACCACAATTTGTAGTATCCCTGGGTAGGCAAAAAAAAAAAAAAAAAAAAAGGCCTTATGGATCCTCAGCACCCACCGAAGCAGGACTCTGGCCCACAGTCGATTTTTGACAAGTGATGGTGACAGAGAAATGAACCTCCTTTTTTATAATTCTACCCTGAAATTGAATTAGGGAGAGCCAAACTTCGCAGTTTCAAGGTTTCTTCTCAGATTCAACCAGGACCTGGTGATACACAGTTAAGCCAGCCAGCCAGCCGTCCCAGTTTGCCCAGGACTGGGGGGTTTCTGGGGATGTTCAGTGCTAAAACCGGAACAGTCCCACACAAACCAGAATGGTTGGTCACCCTGTATCTAACCTTCCACACGTGAGAGAAAGGAGTAGAAGCATGGAATGGCTGAGACAGCGCTAATGAAGTGTGTAAGAGGCTTTACCTTCCTGTGAGGATCTTGATGGGCCAGGAATGAGGTTTTTGTTTGTTTGATTGATTGATTGATTGCCTGCCTATATGTAGGGAAGAGATTTCTAAAGCATTGTAGGAGGAAAACCTGCATGACTCTTGCTGTATTGTGACTAGACCCGCCATGGCTGTGGCTGGGGGAGGAGAGGCTGGTGCTCAGTTGCTGTCTGTATGGCATATACTTGGCTGGACAGCGGTGGGGAATTCTGGGAGCAGCCTCAGGCACTGGGTGTCTAGAGTGTTTGAGTAAGCGTCTCAGGCACACTGTCTGGAAAGATGACAGGACCCTGCATTAGGCAACTGATTCTCTAAATTCTTTTTCCTCTCTGGTGAGGATTACAAACTCCCCCTAATCAATTTCAACTTTGCGTAGATCCACATACACATACCTTAGATTGCTGCCTTGGGCACAGTTATGTTTCCTACCAATTGGGGTATGATTTCCTGGCAGATGCCAGCCTAGACAACATTTGCTGCAAGTACTTCCCTGCTCGCAAGTACTGAGAATTCTTTTTTTTACTGGCTCCTCTTTAGAGCTGCTCTTTTCTTACTTTATTTCTCACAGTGTTGCTGTGGATGTGTGGTCGACGCTGGCTGATTTCTGTAACATACTGACTGCAGTGAATCAGTCTGAGGTGCCACTGTACAAGGACCCGGATGATGACCTCACCCTTCTTATCCTGGAAGAGGATCGGCTTCTCTCGGGCTTTGTCCCCTTGCTGGCTGCCCCTCAGGACCCCTGCTACGTGGAGAAAACCTCGGATAAGGTCAGCCCCAGGCCAAACATCCCTCCCCATTTGCCCCTCCTCTTAATTCTCCAGACTTTTTTATTCTTGGGAAGTTTTCTGTGCAAATGGAACATGATTAAGTCATTGAGAAGGGTGTTAAGGGAAAATATCGACCTTTTAGCCGCTGACATCCAGCTCTGTGTCCTGAAAAAAAAAAAAGCCCTCTCGACTTCCTTTGGTGTGTGTGTGTGCTCGCTGGCATGTTGTATATACGATCATTTCCTCACTTGTTTAAATAGTGCAGCTTGTGTTGGCAGTGCTCTCACTCAGCTCCAAATGGTTTGCATCATGCTCAAAGCACCCTCCTTTCTCCCCCCTTCCTCCACCCCGCCCCCCCGCCCCACCACAAAACTCTGCACTAGGAAAACAGCCAGGGCTTTTTCCCTTCTCTAAGGAGGAGAGTGATAAATAGGTGACTAGAGAGAAGCAGACACCATGTGTTAACTTAGAAAAAAAAACCTGTAGGAATATGAAGCATTCCCCGCTGCCTGGTTTCTATTTTCCTTCCTCTGAGGACTGTGTTTTAACCTGAACATTTTTCTTTCCTGTCTGTTTATAGAAAACAAAGCCGATTCCCTGTTGCTGATGGGGACTGTGGAGCTCTTAGTCTCTGCTTAACAGTTGGGTTTTCAGCCAGGTAAAGAGTAGGGTAGTCCAGTCGGCCTCACCTTTCCCGCGTGTAGTAACAATTACTAGGCTAGGGACGTAATAGGCACTGAACTTGGGAGCGAAGTGCTGTGTGGAGGCAGGAAGACCCTGTGACTGACTTCTCTGCAGAGCAGTGAGCATCACGTCCCTTGGGGGACAGGCCTTCGGGGAGGTTCCACAAATGTCTTCTCGGGAGGAAGTCTTTTGACCTAGATGAAGGATATACTAGGGACATAGGGAGATGTTAAAAAAAAAAAAAAGTGAAAGTTCCAAACATGAACCACAAATATGAGAGACTTTATATAGAATATAAAGTCTTGGCCTGTTGCAGTGGCTCACACCTTTAATCCCAGCACTTTGAGAGGCGGAGACGGGAGGATCACTTGAGCCCAGGAGTTTGAGACCATCCCAGGCAACATGAGAAGCCTGTCTCTAAAAACAAACAAACAAACAAACTGTTTTAGTATAAAAGAGTATTTGTTCACCGTAGGAAATTTGGAAAACACACACAAATAAAAAGAAGAAAAATTATCCGTAATCCTTCTTTCTACCCAGAAGAGCACTGTTATTTTGCTGATCATATATAATCATATTTAATTTCTAGTATACACACACACACACTCTTTTCAGTAAAACTGGAGGTTATGTTAATATTAATATATACTATTTGTTTTTAATTTTTTTTTTTTTTTAGATAGGGTCTCACTCTGTTGCCCAGGCTGGAGTGTGGTGACACAATCTCAGCTCGCTGCAACCTCTGCCTCCCAGGCTCAAGCAATCCTCCTATCTCAGCCTCCCGCATAGCTAGGACTACAGGCACCCACCTCCATACCTAGCTAATATTTGTATTTTTGAATAGAGATGGAGTTTCGCCATGTTGCCAGGCTGGTCTCAAACTCCTGAGCTCAAGCGATGTACCTGCGTCAGCCTCCCAGAGTGCTAGGATTATAGGTGTGAGCTAACATGCCCAGCTGTGTATACTATTTGTAATCTACTTTTTTCCTCATTTTTTAATATATTCTTATATGGAATCATTTTTTATAGTTACCCAGAATTCTTTTATATTCCAAGATTTCTTTAACCCATCTTTGCTTTATTGAATCAAGAGAATGTTCCCAATTTTTTTTTTTTTTTTTTTTTTTTTTTTGAGACGGAGTCTTGCTCTGCCGCCCAGGCTGGAGTGCAGTGGCCGGATCTCAGCTCACTGCAAGCTCCGCCTCCCGGGTTCACGCCATTCTCCTGTCTCAGCCTCCCGAGTAGCTGGGACTACAGGCGCCCGCCTCGTCGCCCGGCTAGTTTTTTGTATTTTTTAGTAGAGACGGGGTTTCACCGTGTTAGCCAGGATGGTCTCGATCTCCTGACCTCGTGATCCGCCCGTCTCGGCCTCCCAAAGTGCTGGGATTACAGGCTTGAGCCACCGCGCCCGGCCTGTTCCCAATTTTTTTACAGTTACAAACAGTGAACCAGTTTCTTGTAGCAGAATTTAAGCATATATTCCCTTTGGTCAAATTGCTGTAAGTAGATTAAGGTTCTGGACATTGATATATCAAAAACTCATACTCTGTGGATGCATTTAATGGCTACTATATCTTGGGAATCAGAGAACCCCTCTTTCCCAAGAGGAGTACTTATTTTATGCCTTTCCAACAAAAACTTAGAGTGAAATTCTGCTCTTCTAGTCTCAGAATGGGCAAATAATGGGGATTTGTAGTATGTGAGGCTGAGGACAGCTAACAAGTTGTTTTATACGTGTGGGAGATGTTGAGTTAGAAGAGAGACTGGATGACGTGGCTTGGGCCAGAGGGTCCTCATACTCTTCTTTTGTGATCACAAGGTGGTCTTGATTCCAGAGGATGCTTTTGGGAGTTGGCTATTGAAGCTGTCTTTTAGTGTGGGACAGGTGCTGAGTAGAAGTACTAACCAGCTTCAGACTCTTCCCACACCCCATCTTCATCAGCTCTCTTAGCTCTAGTGTCAGATACCACGTATGTGTTCTGGCTCGAGGAGAGCACAGAGCCAGCACACCAGCCCTCAGCCTGTGTAGTGATCCACAAGCTACCTAGGCGGCAGTTGCGGCTCAGTGAGACTAAGGTAGGTCTCCACTTCAAGGACTGTGAAACAGGTATGTCAAACCTGACATGTCCAAATCCACACTCCTGAATCCTGCCCCACCGGCTACCCACCATCCTGGTCTTCCTTTATGCTTTCCCATCTTGGTTAATGGCAGCTTTGATTTTTGGGCGTCTCATGTCAAAATGCTTGGGGTTATTCTTGGCACTTCTTTCTCACACTTCCACATCTAATCCATTAGCAGTTAACGTCTTCTTTACTGTCTTCTTTACCTTCAAAACACGTACAGGTACAATTCTGTCTTCCCACTGCACCCTGGTTCAGTTCGCTGAAATGCCTTCTGACTGGTTGCTCTGGTTCCTTTCCCCTTCTACTCTTCAGTCTCTTTTTAAAATATCAGTAAGATCATGTCATTTCTTAGTTCAAAACCTTCTGATGGTTGCTCCTATCACTTAGAGTAGAGGCCAAAGTTTTAACAATGGCCCACACTGCCCTCCATTTGATCTAACCCCACCTCCATCCCACTCCCAAGCTCTCTGACCTCAGGTCCTCCTGCTGTCCTTCAACCCAGTGTGCTCTAGTCACACTGACATCCTTGTTGTTCCTCAAACAAACCAAGCATTCGTGCCTCAGGGTCTTTGCAGCTGCTCTTTTCCTAACCGGGAACACGCTGTACTCGGCTGTGTGCCTCTCGCACTCCCTTCTGTCACCTTGGTAAAGAGAGCGTCCCTGGCCACATAATATAATCATATAAAGTGGTACTCTGCTTTATTGTTCCCCACCCACGGCAGGGGAAAATCACGTCTCCTGAGTATCATGTATCAGTCTCTGAGCTAGGTACTTCTGTACAGTATTTCATTAAGTTCTCTAAATAAGCCTGCCATGGAAGTATTATTACCTCCTTTTTTTTTTTTTTTTTAAGAGATGGGTCTCACTTTGTCACCCAGGCTGGAGTCAGTGGCATTATCATAAGTCACTGCCACTTCAGATTCCTGCGCACAAGCCGTCCTCCTGCCCTGGTGGGACCTTTGTCTCCCAGGTTCAAGCAATTCTGTTGCCTCAGGCTCCCAGGTAACTGGGATTACAGGCGCGCCACCATGACCAACTAAATTTTTTTTATTTTGAGTAGCTGGGACTACAGGCATGTGCCACCATGCCTGGCTGATTTAAAAAAAAAAAGTTTTGACCAGGCGTGGTGCTCACGCCTGTAATCCCAGCACTTTGGGAGGCCGAGGCAGGTGGAGCACGAGGTCAGGAGTTTGAGACCAGCCTGGCCAACATTGTGAAGCCCTGTCTACTAAAAATACAAAACTTAGCCAGGTGTGGTGGGCCCTGTAATCCCAGCTACTCGGGAGGCTGAGACAGGAGAATTGCTTGAACCCAGGAGGCGGAGGTTGCAGTGAGCCAAGTTCGTCCCACTGCACTCCAGCTAGGGTGGCAGAGCAAGACTCCATCTCAAAAAAAAAAAAAAAAAATTGGAGACGGGACCTCACCATCTTGCCCAGGCTGATCTCGAACTCCTAGGCTCCAGTCATCCTCCTGCCTCGGCCTCCTCAAGTGGTGGGATTGTAGGCGTGAGCCACCCCCTTCAAATTTTGTAAAAGAGGATACTGAAGCTCAAGAGAAAAGAATGATGATAAGCTCATATGCTTCATCTCCGTGGCCAACCTAGGAGATTAGCGTGGATGTGTCAGGGAATCTTTAGGAACTCTTGACCTTTTAGAAATCTGCAAAAGGGGGCCTAGCATGGTGGCTCACGCCTGTAATCGCAACACTTTGGGAGGCTGAGGTGGGCGGATCACTTGAGGCTAGGAGTTTGAGACCAGCCTGGCAAACACAGTGAAACCCCGTCTCTACTAAATTAGCCAGGCATGGTGGTGCGCACCTGTAGTCCCAGCTACTCGGGAGGCTGAGGCATGAGAATTGCTTGAGCCCGGGAGGCGGAGTTGCAGTGAGCTGAGATTGTGCCACTGCACTCCAGCCTGGGTGACAGAGTGAGACTCTGTCTCAAAAAATATATAAATAAAAATTAAAAAAAGAAAAATCTGCAAAAGGGCCAGGCATGGTGGCTCACACCGGTAATCCCAATATTCTGGAAGGCCAAAGTGGGAGGAGCACTTGAGGCCAGGATCTCTAAACCAACCTATGTGACATAGTGAGGCCCTGTTTTAAACAAGTTTAAACAAACAAGTTGAAACATAGCCAGGTGTGGTGGCAAGCACCTGTAGGCCCAGCTACTCAGGAGCCTGAGGCGGGAGAATTTTTTAAGTGCAGGGGTTCGAGGCTCATTATGATTGTGCCACTGCACTCCAGCCTGGGTCTCAGAACGAGACCCCGTCTGAAAAAAATAAAAAAGAGATTTGAAAAATATAAACGTTTCCTCCAGCTTCTAGGGTTCATCACTAGGAAACGTAAAACATATCTCAGGTGCTCGTCTGTGGCAGCAATGTGAGCAGTTTTATTACTGGTCGAGATTAGTCTCATGTTTCGTCCTGCCTTGGTGCTTACTCTGCAGATATTTACTAAACACGTATTGCCAACACCGCCTGGGAGATGCAGACACGTAAGGCAACTATCTTCCTAGTTTGAGAGAGAGTCTGTGCCATATGTGAAGATGTGAATGGCAGCATCAGTGAATTTGAGGAGTTCTTGAGTTTTGTTGAGCTGGTAGTATCCAAGCGAAGGCATTGCTTCAAGAGCGCTGATTTGGCATTAATGTTATCATTGTGTCTTTGAACCAGAAAAGTTTTCACCTTATATGCCTCTGAGTGCAAATACTCTCTTTGTTCCATTCTTTTCTTCAGTGATCTCTGCTCTACTGTTGTGTTAGAGCTCCATTCTTTGTCCTGTGTGTCACTTTTTCTGTCGTCACTTTGATCGGTTTTTGCTTTTCTTCTGCATTCTGGGAAGGTTTCTCAAGTTTGTCCTCTTTATATATTTTTATAGCATTGATTCTACTCTTTACTACAGACTTAAAACCTAGTTCAGGTTTTAAGTCTGCTGTTGCATTATTTGTTCTCTTACATTGTATCTGACAACCTTTATTTTTTGCAGTCCCTTTATATCTTTTTTTTTTTTTTGAGACGGTGTCCCACTCTGTCACCCAGGCTGGAATACAGTGGTGCAATCTCGGCTCACTGCACCCCCTCCACCTCCCAGGTTCAAGTGATTCTCTTGCCTCAGCCCCCTGAATAGCTGGGATTACAGGGGCGTGTGCTGCCACACGTGGCTAATTTTTTTGTGTTTTTAGTAGAGACAGGGTTTTGCCATGTTGGCCAGGTTGGTCTCGAACTCCTGACCTCAAGGTGATCTGCCGGCCTCAGCCTCCCAGAGTGCTGGGATTACACGCATGAGCCACCATGCCCGGCCTCAGTCCCGTTATATCTGTCTTTGCTTTTTCATTCTTCATTTAGCATACTTCACACAGTCTATAATTGGAAGAATTCAGTTGAAGGTCGGGAGCAGTGGCCCATGCCTGTCATCCCAGCACTTTGGGAAGCCAAGGCAGACAGATTACTTGAGCCCAGGAGTTTGAGACCAGCCTGGGAAACATGGCAAAAACTTGTCCCTACAGAAAATATAAAAATTAGCCAGGGTTGATGATATTACACCTGTAGTTCCAGCTCATCAGGAGGCTGAGGTGGAAGAATTGCTTCAGTCCTGGCAGTCTAGGCTGCAGTGAGCTGTGATTGTGCCACCATACTCCAGCCTGAGGGACAGATTGTTTTCTTGGACCTCAGCTTTAGTTTCTACAGCTTGATGCTTGTCACTTACATTTGTTTGAACAAAGAAAGATACTTGCTTCAAACAGATTAGGTAGACTCTCACTGGATACCTTCTTTGTCTACAGTATTTTTTTTTTTTCTTGGAGGTGGAGTCTGACTCTGTCTCCCAAGCTGGAGTGCAGTAGCATGACCCCGGCTCACTGCATCCTCCACCTAACAGATTCAAGTGATTCTCCGGCCTCAGCCTCCCGAGTAGCTGGGACCACAGGCGCCCGCCACCACGCCCGGCTAATTTTTTGTATTTTTAGTAGGGACAGGGTTTCACCGTGTTAACCAGGATGATCTCGATCTCCTGACCTTATGATCCGCCCACCTGGGCCTCCCGAAGTGCTGGGATTCCAGGCGTGAGTCACCGCGCCCGTCCATTTTGTTTGTTTCTTTGTGTTTTTGAGACAGGGTCTCAGTCACCTAGGATGGAATGCAGTGTTGTGATCATAGCTCGTTGCAGTCTCCACCTCCTGGGTTCAGGCGACCCTCCTGCCTCAGCCTCCTGAGTAGCTGGGACTACAGGCGCCCGTCACCTCACCTGGCTAATTGTTTTTACTTTTTTATTAGAGACAAGGCCTCACTGTGTTGCCCAGGCTCGTCTCAAACTCCTGAGCTCAAGCGACCCTCCCGCCTTGGCCTCCCAGAGTGTGCCCACAGATAATAGTTGAAATCCCTCGCTCAAGTATAGAGTTTGTACACATTGAATATCCCTAATCCAAAAATCTGAAATACAAAAGACTCTAAAATCCAAAAGTTTGATTTCAGATTTTCCAATTAGGGATGCTCAGCCAGTAAGTATAAAATGCAATATTCCAAAATCTGAAACACTTGTGGTCCCAGGCATTTTGGATAAAGAATAACCTGTATTAGCAAGTCATTGACCTCAAGGGAGTGGGAAGGGGACCAAGTGTTATGCAATGTCAATAAATGAATTTATTTTCTACGTTTTCTGTTCTGTATACAGTGGAGCTACTATATCAGAGCTAGTCGCTCATGTCTAGTTTTCAGGCTTTTTTTCAGTCTCTTTCATATAAATGATACTGCAACGTCCTGTCACCTTCTTGGAGCTTTGGCCTACCATGTGAAGAAGAAATTCTGTCATTGGGCTACTTTCCGTTCAGTATGGGAATTTACCTTAGACCTCTCTGAACTGCTGAATCATTGCGAGTGGTACTGATTTATAGCAGTGAGAAAGCTTCCAAGTGGTGGTCTGTGTCTACCTCATGAGCTGTCCTCACCCTTTGTGGTAGGCAAAGTAACGCCCCCTCCCCAAAGAGGTTTATGTCTTCTATCTCTGAAACCTGTTACGTGTTACCTTACATGACAAAAAGACTTTTGCAGATGTCATTAAGGTGTTTTTTTTTTTTTTTCCTTTTTTTCTTTTTTTGAGATAGAGTTTCGCTCTGTCATCCAGGCTGGAGTGCAGTGGCTCAGTCTTGGCTCACTGCAACCTCTGCCTCCCGGGTTCAAGTGATTCTCCTGCCTCAACCTCCAGAGTTGCTGGGACTACAAGCACGTGTCTTCACGCCCGGCTAATTTTTGTGTTTTTGGTAGAGATGGGGTTTTGCCATGTTAGCCAGGCTGATCTCAAACTCCTGACCTCAGGTGATCCACCCACCTCAGCCTCCCAACGTGCTGGGATCACAGGCATGAGCCACTGTGCCCGGCTGGGTTTTTTTTTGTTTGTTTGTCTTTCTTTGAGATGGGAAGTGTCACTCTCTTCCTCTGTCACTCAGGCTGGAGTGCAGTGGCATGATCTCAGCACACTGCAACCTCTGCCTCCTGGGTTCGAGTGATGATCCTGCCTCAGGCTCCCTAATAGCTGGGATTGCAAGTGCATGCCACCACGTCCAGCTAAGTTTTGTTGTTGTTGTCATTGTCGTTGTTGTTTTCTGCGACAGAGTTTTGCTCTGTCTCCCAGGCTGGAGTGCAGTAGCGTGATCTCGGCTCACTGCAACCCCCGTCTCCCGGGATTAAGCGAGTCTCCTGCCTCAGCCTCTTGAGTAGCTGGGAGTGCAAGCACCTGCCACCATGCCTGGCTAATTTTTGTATTTTTAGTAGAGATGGGGTTTCACCCTGTTGGCCAGGCTGGTCTTGAACTCCTGACCTCAAGTGATTCGCCTACCTCCACCTCAGCCTCCCAAAGTGCTGGGATTACAGGTGTGAGCCACTGTGCCGGGCTCTGGCTAAGTTTTTGTATTTTTGTACTTTTAGTACAATAGGGTTTCACCCTGTCATGTTGTCTTCGTTTTCTGAGACAGAGTTTTTCTGTGTCACCCAGACTGGAGTGCAGTAGTGTGATCTCGGCTCACTGCAACCTCTGTCTCCTGGGTTCAAGCGATTCTCCTGCCTCAGCCTCTTGAGTAGTTGGGACTACAAGCACCTGCCACTACACCCAGCTAATTTTTGTATTCTTAGTAGAGATGGGGTTTCACCCTGTTGGCCAGGCTGTTCTCAAACTCCTGACCTCAAGTGATCTGCCCGCCTTAGTCTTCTCTCAGAGTAAGCAACTGCATAACTACCAAGCAAGCAGCTCAAGAAGCAGAGTAAGATAAGGGCAATGAGCTACCATTTCCATGCAGTCTGTGTTGGGCCTAGTCCGTACAGTAAGACATGAACAAAAAAATGAAGTATTAATAAGACTATTGGAAGGAAAAATAAAGCAGTTTTTATTGGTAGATAATAACATGATACATTAGAGAATCCCCAAAAAGGAGAAAGTATTCGAATTGTTCTAATAATAAGTAAATGTAGCAAAGTTGCTGGATATGAAGTCATTGTACAAAAATCAGTCCCATATCTACATACCAGAATCAAACAAAATGAAGGTTTGGTGCCTGGCACGGAGGCTAACACCTGTAATCACAGCACTTTGGGAGGCCAAGGTGGAAGGATCACTTGAGTCCAGGAGTTCGAGATCAGCCTGGGCAACACAGCATCTCTACTAAAAATTTAAAAAATCAGCTGGGCTTGGTGGCTTACACCTGTGGTCTTAGCTACTTGAGAGGTTGAGGTGGGTGGATCACTTGAGCCCAGGAGGTCAAGGTTGTAGTGAGCTGTGATCCTTTTTTTTTTTTTTTTTTTTTTTTTTGAGACGGAGTCTCGCTCTGTCACCCAAGCTGGAGTGCAGTGGCCAGATCTCAGCTCACTGCAAGCTCCGCCTCCCGGGTTCACGCCATTCTCCTGCCTCAGCCTCCCGAGTAGCTGGGACTACAGGCGCCCGCCACCTCGCCCCGCTAGTTTTTTTGTATTTTTTTTAGTAGAGACGGGGTTTCACCGTGTTAGCCAGGATGGTCTCGATCTCCTGACCTTGTGATCCGCCCGCCTCAGCCTCCCAAAGTGCTGGGATTACAGGCTTGAGCCACCGCGCCCGGCCGTGAGCTGTGATCCTACCACTGCGTTCCAGCCTGAGTGACAGAGCAAGACCCTGTCTAAAAAGTAAATAAAATAATCTTTGTATTATAAAATAAATGTTCACTTAGAAATATTTTTTAAAAAATCAATGTTAGCAGCCAGGCATGTTGGTTCACACCTGTAATCCCGGTACTTTGGGAGGCTAAGGCAGGAGGATCACTTGAGCCCAGGAGTTTAAGACCAGCCTGGGCAATATAATGAGACCTTGTCTCTAAAAAATAAAAAAAATCAGTCAGATGTGGTGGTGTGCATCTGTAGTCCCAGCTACTTGAGAGGCTGAGGTGGGAGGATCACTTGAGCCAAGGAGGCAGAGGTTGTACTGAGCCTAGATTGCACCACTGCACTCCAGCCTGGGCCACAAAGGGAAACCCTTTCTCAAAAAAAAAAAGAGAGAGAAAATCATGATTAGCAATATGGAAAAGAAAAGATTTTCTTGATCCGCTACCCAGAGATAACTACTGTTTCTTGTTCCATGTTGCTCCATATGTTCCAACCTAGAAGGATGGATGATAGGTAGATGGATGACTGGATATAAGTGAAGTTTTTTGCTTGTTTATTTATTTATTAGAGACGGGATCTCAGCTGTGTTCCCCAGGCTGGTCTTGAACTCCTGGCTTCAAGCAATATTCCCGCCTCAGTTTCCTGAATAACTGGGATTGTAGATGCAAACCACCACGTCCAGCACTGATTTTTGCCTTTTTCTTTTTTTTTGTTTTATTTTTTGAGACTGAGTCTCCCTCTGTTGCCCAGGCTGGAGTGCAGTGGTGCAATCTGGGCTCACTGCAAGCTCTGCCTCCCGGGTTTGCACCATTCTCCTGCCTCAGCCTCTTGAGTAGCTGGGACTGTAGGTGCCTACCACCAATGCCCGGCTAATTTTTTTGTATTTTTAGTATAGACGGGGTTTCACCATGTTAACCAGGATGGTCTCGATCTCTTGACCTTGTGATCCAACTGACTCGGCCTCCCAAAGTGCTGGGATTACAGGCGTGAGCCAGCACGCCTGGCCGATTTTTGCTTTTTAACTGAAATAGAATCAAACTATAGGTCTTGTTTTGTAATATACTTTGTTTACTTAGCAATAAGTATATATTTCCATGTTTACCTATAACATGAATTTAGGAGCTGCACAATATTGTATGAATATATTATAATATTTGTTTAGTCCTTAATCATTAGACATTTTATAGGAAGTTAGTGACTTATCTGTTTTGTAAACGATGCCATCTCGGGCAACCTTACACATAAGTCTTTTGTTCTTACCCTTTGAGATAGTTTCTCCTTCTTAGACCTCCCTCGCTATCATTTCATAGATATCTAAAGCAACTTAGAATAGTTCCCGAGGATAAACAAAGAAGGAAAAGTTCATATGAGTGGAATAGAATGCTCAGACTGAATTTACCACATCTTTCCCTCTGGATTGAATGTTCTTCAAATCTTGGAATGCCCTGGATTCAAAGTCTAGAATTTGAGTCTTTGAAGAGAGAATACGATTTTTTTTTTTTTTTTTAAAGACAAATCCTTGAGACTTGAGAGTGCTCTGAGTGGTACTAAATATACGTAGTCTTACCTACATCATTTAGGAGGTGTGTTCAAGGGCAAAAATACGAGAGTAGTGGCAGCGCAACGTCTAAGGACCAGAGACTCCAAACTTTGGAGGCAAGATTGCTTGTAGATGAACACTGACTGATGATGATAACTGGTATATAAAAACCTGAAGATTAGTGAGCCGAGATCATGTCACTGCACTCCAGCCCGGGTGACAGTGTGAGACTCTGTCTCAAAAAAAAAAGGCCGGGCGTGGTGGCTCATGCCTGTAATCCCAAAACTTTGGGAGGCCAAGGCAGGCAGATCAACCCGAGGTCGGGAGTTCTAGATCAGCCTGGCCAGCATGATGAAACCCTCTCTCTACTAAAAGTACAAAATAGCCAGGCTTGGTGGCGCATACCTGTAATCCCAGCTACTCGTGAGGCTGAGGCAGAATTGCTTGAACCCAGGAGGCAGAGGTTGCCTGTGGTGAGCTGAGATCACACCACTGCGCTCCAGCCTGGGCAACCAGAGCAAAACTCCATCTCAGAAAAAAAACTGAGGATCAGTTATGTGAGCATGCCTGCCTGCCTAGCCTTCCTAACTACCTGCATACATACCTACAACCTTTGTCTCAAGACTTAATAGATATAAAATTATATAAATGTAATATAATATATAATATAAATTATAATAAATATAAAATTAAAATTGGTTAGGAGAATGTAAACATTGATTTAAACTTCAGCCTGGGTACTTTCTGTCTCACTCTTTTTAGTTTTCTTTACTAATATAATCTCATATATGTAAAAGAATATATATTTTTACTTCATAGTTGTATTTTTTTTCATAGTTGTATTTACTTTTATTTTATTTATGTTTTTGAGATAGGGTCTTGCCCTGTTGCTCAGGATGGAGGGCAGTGATACGATCATGGCTCACTGCAGCCTTGACTTCCTGGGCTCAAACAATCCTCCCACCTCAGTCCCTTGAGTAACTGGGGACTGTAGGCGCATGCCATCACACCTGGCTAATTTTTCAATTTTCTGTGGAAACGGGGTCCCACTATGTTGCCTGGACTGGCCTTGAACTCCTGGGCTTAGGTGATCCTCCTGCCTCGGCTCCCTAAAGTGCTGGGATTACAGGCATGAGCCACTGCACCCAGCCCATAATTTTAGATATTCAAAACAATTTAAGGCCAGGTGTGGTGGCTCACGCGTATAATCCCAACACTTTGGGAGGCTGAGGCAGGCAGATCACCAGAGGTCAGGTGTTTGAGACTAGCCCTGGCAACATGGTGAAACCCTGTCTCTGCTAAAAATACAAAAATTAGCCAAGTGTGGTGGTGCACTCTGTAATGTCAGCTACTTGGGAGGCTGAGGCACAAGAATCACTTGAACCCGGGAGGCGGAGGCTGCAGTGAGCCAAGATTGCGCCACTACACTCCAGCCCGGGCAACAGAGTGAGACTCGGTCTCAAAAGAATTAATTAAAATAAAAATAAATTTATAGTTAATACCTTTACTTTTATAAATCAACTTTTACTAATATATATTTACATATGATGAAATGTATACATTTGAATATGAGTGTATATATACCCATGTCAAGATACAGAATGTTTATATATTCTGTGTGAGGGCCACCTCAATCAAGTTATAGAATATTTCCTTCTTCACACAATGTTCCCGAGTGCTTCTATCCCCCATTCTACTCCCTGCCCCAAGCAACTACTGATGTAATTATTCTCACTATAGATTAGATTTGCCTGTTATAAAATTTCATATACGTAGAATCATATAGTATATACTCATGTCTTTGTTTTGTCACTCAGCATAACGTCTGAGTTTCACCCATATTGTGCATTATATTTTTTCCGTCATTTATTGATGAGTAATATTCTATTATATGGATATATCACAGTTTATCCATTCACTTGTTGATAGATATTTTGGCTCTTTTTATTTTGGAGGGGTTATGAAAAAGATGCTGTGAACATTAATGTACAGGTCTTTTTGTGGTCATATGTTTTCATTTCTCTTGGATAAATATCCAGGAGTAGAATTGCTTAGTCATATAAGTATATACGTAACTTTAAAAGAAGCTGCCAAACTTTTCTGAAGTGATTGCACCCTTTTATACTCTCACTAGCAATGTATGAGCGTTCTAGTTGCTTCACATTCTTGCCAACACTTGGTATTTCTAATCTTTATAGTTTTAGCCGTGCTAGTAAGTGTGAAGTAGTATCTCATTTTGGTTTTATGTTTTCGAGGGTTTTTTGTTTGTTTGTTTTTTGAGACAGTCTTATTTTACTGTCACCCACGCTGGAGTGCAGTGATGCGATCTCAGCTCACTGCAGCCTCCGTCTTCTGGGTTAAAGCAGTTCTCCTACCTCAGCCTCTCAAGTAGCTGGGATTACAGCTGTAGTGTGCCACCACATCCACCTAATTTCTTTCATATTTTTAGCAGAGATGGGGTCTCACCACATTCGCCAGACTGGTCTCAAACTTCTGACCTCAAATGATCCACCCGCCTCAGCCTCCCAAACTGCTGGGATTACAGGCATGAGCCACTGTCCCTGACCATAGTTTTAGTAGTCATTTTCCTAAATAATGATGAGCATCTTTTTATGAGTTTACTGACAATTCTTATATCCTCATTTGGAAAATGTTCTAATCTGTTGGCCATTTTTAAACATTGGGGTTTCTTCTTGTTGAGTTATAAGAGTCCATATTCTGGACACAAATACTTGTCAGATATACATCCTGTGAATATTTCTCATGGTCTGTGACTGGTTTGCCTTTTTTTTTTTTTAAATGTAGCCTTGAACAGCAGACTTTTTTTTTTTTTCTTTTTGTGAGACAGGGTCTTGCTGTGTTGCCCAAGGGATCCTTCCACCTGAGCCTCCCAAGTAACTGGGACTACAGGTGCACGCCACCACACCTGGCTAATTTTTGTAGTTTTTGTAGAGCCATGGTTTCGCCACGTTGCCCAGACTGGTCTCAACTCCTGCTCTCCAGCGATCTACCTGCCTTAGCCTCCCAAAGTGCTGGGATGACAGGCATGAGCCATGGCGCTTGGCCTTCCAGTGGAATTTTGACTACACAGTAGGGACTTCTACTTTTAACTGCTTCAAATATTCCAGAATTGCCATCATTTAGGACAAAGGCTTTTGAAGGTTTGATGTTTTCGTAGGCTATTTTTCGTGATATCATTATTGTCGGTGACAGGAAAAATGAAACTTTAGCTGCCTAAGAGTGAATTCAAGTGTTTCTTAACTACCAGTAAACTCAGAAGTAACCAGATGAAATAATATAAAACCTCATTTGTAGTGAATGCTTATCTAGCAATCCTTTTTTTTTTTTTTTTTTTTGGCTCATGCATACACCCCTCTCTAAAGTGAAGAGAAGAATGATAAACTGTTCTTAATTCTAGAATGCAGAGGAAAACGTGGTTTGCATATGTGCAGCAAAAAACTTTGGAAGGTTGAAATTGCACAATGAGTGTAGGTTGAGCAATTGCTTAACAAGGCATACATGTTCGGCGGGAGGTGTCATTTGCTCTTGTGCAATTAGGGAACTCCAGAGCTGCCTGAATAGGGGATTTCCTTTTTATTTCTCACATGCCATTTAAAAAATTAACTTCTTCCCTTCTTTTCCATGTTCATTCCTTTTTATTACTCCCTTGTATTCTTATTTGTGATTTCTTTCGTTTAAGGAATTACTCAAACATTTATGTGTCCCACTTCTGTGACTTTGGTTAGAAATGCACCTGGGCCCGGTTCTACTGGTGGTGGGAGGAGAGCTTGCTGATGGTTTAGGGATTTCTAGTTCAGCTTCTTGTCACCAGTACAATACTCAGCTGGTTCTAAGCATTTGAAATACAGGTTACAAATCAGCCAGCATTCCCTGATTTCTTAGTACTAGAATGTTACAGACTTTGTAATGAGTCTGAGGTTTTTGCTTGTTTTGCTTTTACTGGTGACCAACACCTCTTGATGAAGATAATTTGCAGACTTTACTACAAAATAAAGCCTAACTTTAAGCTGAAAGCGTAAGAGCCAAATAGGAAGATCCAAAACTAGACAGGATTGGTTTTGGCAAAAGGAAAGTCCTTGCTTTCTGCCTTCTTCCCTTTGGCTTGCGCAGGCATACTCATGTTGGGGTACTTAGTAAGCATGCTTTTGATTGTGATTCTCTTCCACTTACCTTTGTGATAGGGGTACCAAAATCTGTTTATCCTCATCTTTGCTGTCTTCCAGAGAAACAGGAGAGGTAGTTGGGTCAGTGTGCCAGAAAAGCAGAAGTTAAGTATGTGGATTTCATAGCTGCATGTATGAGTGTTTGTGGGACAGGGAACTTTTAATGGAAAACATTTGTGTTGCATCGAAAACAGTGTGAGGCCTGGTTAGAGTCTGTCTGCTTTGTCTGTCAGTCTGTTCCCTACCAGCACTAGTCATTGTTCTCCTGGGAGTCTCAGGCATATTGCGGTTTCTTCTGCTCTTGCTGGCCCCTAATCTTGCCAGAGTTTTTGTGTCATGGGTGGCCCCTTGAGCAGTCTGGAGTAAGACTGCAAGGTTGGTGACTAATGGCTTTGAAGAAGGTACTTCAGCCCACATAGGGGCTTTGGGACCCTTTTTAGGTTAAGCCTTCGGAGGGGGAGGGTCTCCAGCACAAGCAGTGGAAGAAACGTGCTTAGATACATACACACTTTTTTAAACCTTCCTCTTACTGTTAGCGAAGCGTGAACTCAAGAATGGAGACCCACCTGGTGACACCATGCCTGTAATCCCAGCACTTTGGGAAGCTAAAGCGGGAGGATCGCTTGAGCCCAGAAGTTCGAGACTAACCTGGGCAACATAGTGAGGCTTTGTCACCACAAAAAAATAAAATAAAATTTATCCAGGCATGGTGGTGCATGCTTGTAGTCCCAGCCGCGTGGAGGCTGAGGTGGGAGGATTGCTTGAGCCTGAAAGGTCGAGGCTACAGTGAGCAGTGATCGTGCCACTGCACTCTAGCCTGGGTGACACAGCAAGACCCTGTCTCAAAAAAAAAAAAAAAAGAGAGAGACAGGAGGGAAAGGCTTGCTGTTTGGGCTTGCCATTTCATTTGTAAATGCTCATTAAGGGATGCACCTGGGTGCCCAGTCTTGCGTCTGACAGGCTGATGTCAGTCAGGTTGTGTGTGGCTGGATCTCTTTGGGAAATACAGAAGAAAAGGTGCTAATTTCCTTGAGGACTGTGTCACTCCAAGATAGAAGGACCTATAATTTGAGCTCTTACTTTTTTTTTTTTTTTAAGAGGGAGTCTTTTTGTCACCCAGGGTGGAGTGCAGTGGTGCAATCTCAGCTCACTTCATCCTCCACCTCCCGGGTTCAGGCGACTCTCCTGCCTCAGCCTCCGGAGTAGCTGGGTTTACAGGCGCCCACTGACCACACCCAGCTAATTTGTTTGTATTTTTAGTAGTGACAGAGTTTCATTATGTTGCCCAGGATGGTCTCAAACTCCTGACCTCAAATGATCTGCCCACCTCAGCTTCCTGAAGTGCTGGGATTACAGGCATGAACCACAGCACCCGGCCTGAGCTCTTTCTAATCTCAGTGCCCCTGAAATTGACATTTGTTCATCATTTTTTTAAAAAAAGGTAAAACAACAAAAGAGCAGCTGAGCTCAGTTTTCTGGGTCCCTAAGAAGGTACTCTACCAATATGGTTTTCACATTTTCAAGTGTTTGGCTGGTGAATAAGATTGAGCAGAAATGCTCCTTCCCCTGATAACAATACATTCAAATGCGGAATCAGGAGCATGTGGATTAAAACCAGACGGTGGATGATTAATACTTTTGCTTATAGAGGTAGACATGGCAGCTTCCTCCATTTAAATGAAAAGGCCTTTTCTCTGCATTTGTATGTGTGCATATGCTTACATGCTTGTGCCCTTTGAAGGTAAGAGCTGCGTCTTTCTACCATTTCCTTCCTCTCGAAGCACCCAAGAAGTACTAGAAGGACTAAGTGGTGAAGCAGAGGCGTGAAGCTCAGACACTATAGCAGGAGTGGGATATGTTCTGTTCTTCAAGCTCACTGCTTTCGTAGCTTTCTGGGTACTGCTGTAACAAACATCTTTTTCCATGGAACCTAACTTGCTCCCTGTGGTCATGTAACTTCATTATGAGAGGCTTCCTTTTCCTTTAATCTGCTATATCTTTGGAGGTGGCTGTCCTCATCATTTTATTGTTAATGACATGAAGAGAAACTTTATTTTCACATCGATACATTTTTTCCCTTACCCACTGAAAACATGACAGATTTCTTGGTTCAGGTGCTGTGGCTCACGCCTGTAATCCCAGCACTTTGGGAGGCTGCAGCGGACAGATCACCTGAGGTCAGGAGTTTGAGACCAGCCTGGCCAACATGGTGAAACCCTGTCTCTACTAAAAATACAAAAATTAGCCGGGCACAGTGGCGCACACCTGTAATTCCAGTAATCCCAGCTGCTCGGGGTGCTGAGGCAGGAAAATCGCTTGAACCAGGAAGGTAGAGATTGCAGTGAGCCGAGATTACACCACTGCAATCCAGCCTGGGTGATGGAACGAGACTCCATCTCAAAAAAAAAAAAAATTTTTTTTTTTTCTCAGAGTATACTTTGTTTTTTTCAGACAACATCTAGTTTTGTTGCCAATGCTGGAGTGTAGTGGCTCACTGTAGCCTCAACCTTCTGGCCTCAAGGGATCCTCCCACCTCAGCTTCTGAGTAGCTGGGACCACAGGTACACGCCACCACATCCAGCTAATTTTTGTATTTTTTTTATAGAGATGGGATTTCACCATGTTGCCCACGCCGGTCTTGAAGTCCTGAGCTCAAGCAGTTCACCCACCTTGGCCTCCCAAAGTGCTATGATTACAGCCACCATGTTGTCCCTGTAATTTTTAATTAGAGGTTGGCAGGTGTTTATTATTAAAAATAGTTTCAGCATTCATTTTTACTAAGTTCTGTGCACATTAACCCCTTCTGGCCAGCAGGCCTCTAATTAGTCTAGGCCTCTGATTTCAGCTTGAATATACACTTTGCTCTTCGGAGAAACAGAGACCTCTGCCTAAATGAAACAGGACAGGTAAAGGGTGGAGGAAAATCAGGCTGAGATTCTGTACCTTTTTAATCTCTAAAGAAGGTTGTATTGTCTCTACAACAAGGAAAAAGTTGAAGGACAAAGGGCATAAAATTCCTTTTATTCCAACATAAATCTATGTCTGTTTTATAGTGTTGTCTCTAATTGCAAGGTGAGAGTGGGCTCTGTCTCAGCCCCATCACACTCTAGATGTATGCATCCCCAGGTATCCCCAGTCACCACATGGAGTGGTGTTCCACCAGTTTACCCCTTTCCCACAGAGACTTTCAGCAACCAAGATTGGTGAGTTTGCATAAGTTAAAATTCACTCTTTGTTGTACTGTTTTGAGAAACACATACTTTCATGTAGCCATCACTACAATTAAGATATAGAGCATTTTCAACACCCCCAAAAATTCCCTCATGCAACCAGCTCCCTCCCCATGCCCAGTCCCTGACAACCTCTGATGTTTTCTGTCTCTATAACTTAGCTTTTTCCAGAATGACGTATAAATGAAATCATACAGTACATAGAGCAGAGGTGTCCAATCTTTTGGCTTCCCTGGACCACATTAGAAGAAGGATTGTCTTGGGCCACACATAAACTACACTAACACTCAAGATAGCTGATAAGCTAAAAAAAAAAAAAAAAAAAAAAACCTCAAAAAACATCTCATAATATTTTAAGAAAGTTTATAAATTTGTGTTGGGCCACATGGGCCACGGGTTGGACAAGCTTGATATAGAACTTTTGAGTTTGGCTTCTTTTCACATAGCATAATGCATTTGAGATTCATGCATGCTGTTGCCTGTATCAGTCATACGTTCTTTTTTGTTGCAGAGTAGTATTCCATTGTGTATATACACTATGATTTGTTTATCCATTCACCAGTTGAACATTTGGGCTATTTGTAGTTTTTGGTGGTCATGGATAGAACAGCTGTAAATATTTGTGCATCAGTCTTTACATTTCTTAAAGGAACTTAAGTTTTCATTTCTCTTGGATAAATACTTAGGAATGGAACGGATGGTCTATATAGGAGTATGTTTAACTTTGCTAGAAACTGCCAAACTGTTTTTTACAAAGTGGCTGTACCGTATTGCATGAGCAGTTCCTGTTGTTCTGGCATCCTTATCAGCACTTGATACTGTCAGTTTGTTTGTTTTTTTAAATAATTATAATAGGTACCTTGTGACTTTAATTCACATTTTTCTCTGATGGCTGATGATGTTGAGCATCTTTTCATATGTTTATTTGTCATCTGTGTATCTTCTTTGGTGAAGCGTCTGTTCACATCTTTTGCCTATTGTTAAATTGGATTATTTTCTTACTGGGTCTTGAGAGGTCTTTATATATCTAGGATGCAAATCCTTTGTCAGATACAAATACATTGCAGATACTTTCTCTCAGTCTGTAGCTTGTCTTTTCACTTTAGAGACTAAGTTTTGACTGATTAAATGCTGAAGGTTTCAGGCTCTCTTAGTAGAGGAACATAAGGAAATTGAGACCTTAGTCAGCAGAAAGATGTGAGGGCCACCCCTTTTGAAGCTGTTTATTTAAAATGAAAGAGGGGTATAAGGGGTGGGCCAAACTGAGTTGTCCAGACATATTTCTGAAGCTTTTTTCAGTTCTTTCTCCTGTCCCCACCTATGATGTAGCTTCTGGGCTCTTACCTTCAACTGGGTTCCTCACTTCCTGCCATCACTCCAAACCCATCAAGGCCTCTCCAGCTCAGGCCAACTCCAACAGAATACCCGAGAGGTCAGGCCAGCTTCTTGCCCATAGTCTATTCCAGAGTGAAGTAGTTTTTTGATAAGTAGTCATTCCCCAGTTCTACAGTGATAGCCTCCAAGGAGTCACTGCTTTGAAGAACTCCTTTCATCTCCAGCTGGACTCTTTTCCAAACAAGCATCGGCAGAGCCTCGTCAGGGCTCTGACACACAGTGTTCTGCCGTGAGAAGCAAATTGGCAGCAGCAGACAGGCCCCCAAGGCAGTGGAATTCAGTTCTCAGAACATACTCACCATGGGTCTCTCTCGTGTTGCGTGGAATTCTTTCCACTGGGCAGCCACGTAGGTGTAGGGAAGATGTCCTGCCCCATTGGATAAAAGTCAAGAGAAGATATTGTGTGGAATCTTGTCACTTTTTAATTGCTGATCCCTGTTAAGATGTTTTTCTTAAACAACATTTGCCACTGACTAGACATTAGTAGAGTTTCTTTTTCTTTGTGCATGTGACATGGATCACTAACACTGCGTGTGATGGTCGGAGGAGGCCTGCCTTAGTGCTGGAGATCTGTCCATGTCACCAGGACAGTGGAGCCTGGTCAAGGCTCTCTGACCTCTGACCCCAGTTGGAGCAATGTGCTCAGAGAAAAATTTCTGAGCCTTCACGAATCTCAGTTATTTGCATGTCTTTTTGTAAGCAAAGCAGCAACTTGTAGGCAGGCTTAAAACTTTCTTTTTCTGTTCATGAAGGTACAGATTTTACTATAGACAAATAAATTCAATTGAATATAAAACTGTAACGTGGAATAATATTTCAGGCTTTAAAAATGGAGGGATGGGTTAAAAAGTTCTGCAATAAATCTGCAAATGTGGAATCTCAGGGAAATGATCCCATCTGGAAAACCCTGCTAGTGGTGCTGTGGCTGGTTTGTGGAGCAGTGCAGATTGTGGAGTGAAAAAAGACCCCGTAGTCTTGAAAAATGACAGTCTTCTTAATTGATGTCCATTTCAGCTGGTGCTGTGCCAGCTTATGTTGGCCTCGGTCCAGCGTGCCTGTAATTTGGGAGCCAGGTGTGAAGCATTTTTGTTCCATCTTGTTCCCTAGCATCTACAGAAGCCTCACCCATCTTACTTGAGGCAGCAGCACGCCGTAGGAAACAGATGTACAGGTAGAGGTGGAAGGAAGTGTCACAGCTGGGTTACGTGGTTTTTTTTCTTGTTCTTTTTTTTTTTTTTTTTTTTTTAAACCATCACACTCAAGTGAGATCTGGATTTGAGAGCTGGGGGAAAGCATATTTCACAGCCTCGTTGTAAGATGTCACTATCAAGTATCCTAATTCAACCAGTACTCATTTGTGATTTTTAAAAACTTGTCTTATACTTTGTATAGGCAGAGATCTTTTGTGATTTGCCTTTGCCTCACTTCTGGGAACAGCAATATAAAGTATAATAGGAAGAACATCTCAAGATGGCCATCAGAGTTGAATCTGATCACCTCCATAGCCTCGAGGGCCAGGGGACATAACCACCTAGAGGGGAGCGGCCCCTAATTACATGGGGCGTAGCTGTGTTCTTTGGGGATGTTGGTGAACACAGTAGACAGCGCCAACAGCATCTGTTCAACACATTGGTCTTGGGCCCTTGATACTCTAGACTGGTGGTCCCCAACCTTTTTGGCACCAGGGACTGGTTTTGTTGAAGAGTTTTTCCACAGATCGTGTTAGCAGTGGGTGGTTTCAGGATGAAACTGTTCCACTTCCTATCATCCAGCATTAGTTAGGTTCTCATAAGGAGCATGCAGGCTAGATTCCTTGCACGTGTGGTTCTCAATAGGGTTCGCGCTTCGCTCCTGTGAGAATCTAATGCCGCTGCTGACTTGACAGGAGGTGGAGCTCAGGCGGTCCTGCTTGCTTCCACCGCTCTCTTCCTGCTGTGCGGCCCAGTTCCTAACAAGCTATGGACTGGTACCACGGTCCACAGTCCCAGGGGCTGGGACCCCTGCTCTAGACTGGATGCAGTTGGCAGAAGAAGACACTCTTCCAGAATCTAACCTGTCTCCTTTCTAGCCCTCCTGCTAAACTGAACATGAACGAACACGCAGTTCTGCCTTTTAGGATTACAAAACATGAGCAGGATCCTCCCGGTGGGAACGTTAAAGTCTTGTGGACTTAGAACTGAAATGTTGGAATTGGTGCTTTGCCACTGACTTACGTTTTGATATAAGGCAAGTTTTAGCCTCCTAGGACTAAGAGCCAGCTCTCTTTCTTGGAGGGCCCAACCCATAAAAAGACAACTGAAGGAATCTTTTGTTGTTTCTTTCTTTACCTGCATATCTCACGCAGACAGAGCTGAGGACAATATTTGGCCTTGCCAGTGAGACCACAATGTCAAGGAGTGCCTACAAGCCCTGCGTAGGTTGCTTTTTGCTCCAGGTGTAAGGGGGTCATGGGACAGCCCTTGGTTCACTGGTAGCTTTTACCTGTTCTTGTGTTGTCAATACCAGAAGCTGCAAAATGTCAAATACCAGAAGAGGCAGGAGGGTGAGGAGTTAGGAAGAGAGGTTAGTCTTATTCTTAAAGTAATGCTCATTCTATTTTTTTAAATTGTGATAAAATATACATAAGATAAAATTCACCATTTTAACTGTTTTTTCTTTCTTTCTTTTTCTGAGACAGAATCTTGCTCTGTCACCCAGGCTGGAGTGTAGTGGTGTGATCTCTGTTCACTGCAACCTCTGCCTCCTGGGTTCAAGTGATTCTCCTGCTTCAGCCTCCCAAGTAGCTGGGATTACAGGCCTGCGCCACCATGCCTGGCTAATTTTTATATTTTCTGTAGAGACGGGGTTTCACCATGTTGGCCAGGCTGACCTCAAACTCCTAACTTCAAGTGATCCACTCTCCTCGGCCTCCCAAAGTGCTGGGATTATAGGCGTGACCCACTTTGCCCATCCGTTTTTACCAGTTTTTTAAGTACTACGGCATTAAGTACTTTCAAACTGTTGTGCAGCCATCACCACCAACCATCTCTAGAGCTTTTTCATCTTCACCAACTCAAACACTGTACCCATAAAATGGTAAGTCTCCATTCCTCCCTCCCCCCAGCCCCTGGCAACTATCATTCTTTTTACTTTCTCTATGAATTTTTTTTTTTTTTTTTTTTTTTTGAGACAGAGTCTTACTCCACCGCCCAGGTTGGAGAGCAGTGGTGCCATCTCAGCTCACTGCAACCTCAGCTTTCCAGGTTCAAACAATTCTCCTGCCTCAGCCTCCTGAGTAGCTGGGATTACAGGCGCCTGCCACCACACCTGGCTAATTTTTGTATTTTTAGTAGAGACAGAGTTTTGGCATGTTGTCCAGGTTGGTCTTGAGCTCCTGGCCTCTAGTGATCCGCCCGCTGTGGCCTCCCAAAGTGTGGGGATTACAGGTATGAGCCACAGCGCCCAGCTTTTCTCCATAAATTTGACTACTCTGTGAACCTCATATAAGTGGAATCATAACATTTGTCCTTTTGTGATTGGCTTATTTCACTTAGCATAATGATTTCACGGTTTATCCATGCCGTAGCGCGTGGCGGAATTTCATTTCTTTTTCATGCTGAATAATCTTCTGTCATCTGCGTGTATCTGCCGCCCTTCGTGTGCCCGGTCACCTCTTACGGACACTTGGGTTGCTTCCACTTTTTGGCTGTCGTGAATAATGCAGCAGTGAACATAAATATACAAATATCTCTTTGAGATCCTGCTTTCAGTTCTTTTGGGTGTATACCCAGAAGTAGAAAGTAGAATTGCTGAATCCTGTGGTCACTCTATGTTAAATTATTTTATTTTGTGTTATTTTATTTTATTTTGTTTTATTTTTTGAGATGGGGTCTCACTCTTTTGCCCAGGCTAGAGAGCAGTGGCACACTCTCAGCTTACTGTAACCTCCACCTCCTGGACTCAAATGATCCTCCCACCTCAGCCTCCCGAGTAGCTGGGACCACAGGCGTGCACTACCACACCCAGCTAAGTTTTTGCATTTTTGGTAGAGATGGGGTTTCACCATGTTGCCCAGGCTGGTCTCGAACTCCTGAGCTCAAGCGATCCACCCACCTAAGCCTCCTGAAGTGCTGGGATTTAAGGCGCGAGCCACTGTACTAGGTCATCTATGTTTAATTTTTTTTTTTTTTTTTTTTGAGACGGAGTCTTGCTCTGTCGCCCGGGCTGGAGTGCAGTGGCCGGATCTCAGCTCACTGCAAGCTCCGCCTCCCGGGTGCATGCCATTCTCCTGCCTCAGCCTCCCAAGTAGCTGGGACTACAGGCGCCCGCCACCTCGCTCGGCTAGTTTTTTGTATTTTTAGTAGAGACGGGGTTTCATTGTGTTGGCCAGGATGGTCTCGGTCTCCTGACCTCGTGATCCGCACGTCTCGGCCTCCCAAAGTGCTGGATTACAGGCTTGAGCCACCGCGCCTGGCCTATGTTTAATTTTTTGAAGAATCATCATACATTTTCCACAGCGGCTGTGCCATTTTACATCCTCACCAACAGTGCACAAGAGTTCCAGTTTCTTCACATTCTCACACTTCTGTTTTTTAACAACAGCCATCCTAATCGGTGTATTGGTGTGAAGTAGTATTGCACTGTGGTTTTGATTTCACATTTTTCCTAATGACTAGTGATGTCGAACATCTTTTCGTGTGCCTATTTGTTGTGTACATTTTATTTTATTTTATTTATTTTTTTTTTTTTTGAGACGGAGTTTCACTCTGTCGCCCGGGCTGGAGTGCAGTGGCCGGATCTCAGCTCACTGCAAGCTCCGCCTCCCGGGTTCACGCCATTCTCCTGCCTCAGCCTCCCGAGTAGCTGGGACTACAGGCGCCCGCCACCTCGCCCGGCTAGTTTTTTGTATTTTTTAGTAGAGACGGGGTTTCACAGTGTTAGCCAGGATGGTCTCGATCTCCTGACCTTGTGATCCACCCGTCTCGGCCTCCCAAAGTGCTGGGATTACAGGCTTGAGCCACCGCGCCCGGCTGTTGTGTACATTTTAAATGTGTAATTTCTCCTTACTCAATTGATTGGCCTTGGAATGCCTGCGCATTAAGGTGTCAGATGTTGGCTCTGATCTTTTTTTTTTTTTTTTTAGAGATAGGGTCTCATTATGTTGCCCAGGCTGGACTTGAACTCCCGAGCTCAAGTGATTCTCCGGCCTCAGCCTTCCCAGTAGCTGAGACTACTGGTGTGCACCACTACGCCCACCTAGACTCTGATCCTAACTTGCTATAAGCTACTTGTGTGGCCTATAACCTATAGCTTTTTCTGAGACGTAGTCTTGCTCTGTCACTCAGGCTGGAGTGCAGTGGTGCAATCCTGGCTCACTGCAACCTCTGCCTCCCAGGTTCAAGCGATTCTCCTGCCTCAGCCTCCGAAGTAGCTGGGATTACAGGCATGTGCCACCACACCTGGCTAATTTTTATATTCTTAGTAGAGACATGGTCTCACCATGTTGGCCAGGCTGGTCTCGAACTCCTGACCTCAAATGATCCACCCACCTCGGCCTGCCAAAGTGCTGGGATTACAGGTGTGAGCCATCGTTCTGGCCCCTGTAACCTATAGCTTTCCAAACCAAATGAACAAAAACTCTATCTCATGTATACCTTCTTTTGGATTTTCTTTCTTTTTTAAGCAAAAATGAAATATGCCTGTAACGTCTCTGGGCTTCTGTATCTTCTTCAATAAAATAAAGAAACCCCTAACTGCCCTACCCAGCTCAAAGAGCTGTTGTGAGAATTAAAGGAGATCAGCTCTATGAAGGCACTTTGTAAAGATTCTGTAAAAATACAATTTAGGCCAGGCGTGGTGGCTCACACCTGTAATCCCAGCATTTTGGGAGGCTGAGGTGGAGGGCTCACTTGAGGCCAGGAGTTCAAGACTAGCCTGGCCAACATGGTGAAACCCAATTTCTACTAAAAATACAAAATGTAGCCGGGCGTGGCAGCATGCGCCTGTAGTCCTAGCTACCTGGGAGGCTGAAGTGGGCAGATCACTTGAGCTTAAGAGTTCGAGAATCACTTGAACGTGGGAGGCGAAGGTTGCAGTGAGCTGAGATCACACCACTGCACTGTAGCCTGGGTGGCAGAGTGTTGGTCTAAAAAAGAAAAACAGACATTATCATCTTGAGCCATCAAATTCACTGTTGCTGAAATTCTTTACCAAACATGAAGGCAGAACAAATTTACAGTCTTTTTCTCTTAGACCGAAGGCTGTATGTTTCTTTGGTAGGTAAAAGGAACACAGCACAGGTGACCTACTTACTCCTATCTGTTCATCTCCCAGTATGGGGTTGCGTCCTCTGAAATAGGGCAAGGGTCAAGTCTCTGACTTGGTTTTTCCCCTGAAAGTGGTCACAAAGTCTGCTCAGCATTGTTTTGGGATGTGGATGCATTGGCCCCATCACCTGCCCATCTAAAGTAAGTATGTTATGTAATCTAACAGATATTTACCACTTAGCCTGTGCCAGGCACCAGAGTTCATGCTTCCACAGGCTTCACTGGGTTTTACTTAAGCATGTTTTTGCATTACTGTTGTTTTTTGAGAATTATAACCTCCCATATACATTATTTTAGTTCCTTTAATCTTATCTTCTAGGCCCTTTTTCGCCTGTTGTTTCTTTGTTTCAATAAAGAGAAATATTTAGGAAAGGAGCCCTGAAAGATTTTAGTTATTTTAAATATTTTAGTTATTCAGATGCTAATCTGAATAACTAAAATCTGAATAACTAAAAAAGACCAAAAAAAGACATGGAATATATATATTGAGATTTAGGTAGAGCATCATTCATCTACTCAGGAACAGTTGCAGACAGGTAGAGTCTACATTGACCCGAACTTCGGGGTGGATTGTGCTTTCCAGAAACTATTCCAGTTACCAACAGTCACCTAACTGAGTTCAGAATGGATGAGCAAGAATGGATTTTCCTCTCTGTGGCTTCTTGTTTTTTGTTTTTTCTTTTTTGTTTTTATTTCTGAAGGTACATCAGCATCCTCGCTATGGCTTCTGATGCAAAGGTATGCTCTATGCTTTTTTTTTTTTTTTTTTTTTTGAGATGGAGTCTCGCTCTGTTGCCCAGGCTGGAGTACAGGTGCAATCTCAGCCACTTTGGCCTCCCAAAGTGCTGGAATTATGGGTGTGAGCCACTGTGCCCACCCTACATGAGGTTTTTAGAACTCAAAGAGTTTAACAGGGTCTTCCCATTTTTAGTTGTATGGTAGGATTAGATACACTGAACAGCCTTCTCAGTTAACACAACTAAAGTACTACCTATAGGCTGAGCACAGTGGCTCATGCCTGTAATCCCAGCACTTTGGGAGGCTGAGGCAGGTGGGTTGCCTGAGCTCAGGAGTTGAAGACCAGCTTGGGCAACATGGTGAAACCCTGTCTTGACTAAGAAGACAAAAAAAAATTAGCTGGGCGTGGTGGCATATGCTTGTAGTCCCAGCTACTCAGAAGGCTGAGGCATGAGAATCGCTTGAACCCAGGTGGCGGATGTTGCAGTGAGCCGATTTCACCCAACTGATCAGCCTGGGCAGCAGAGCGACAGAGAGAGACTGTCTCAAAAATAAAAATAGAAATAAATAACAAAATGCTAACTATAATGTAACGCATCCTGAGCTGGCGTGAAAATGAGAAATCTACAGATCTTAAGAACTAAACGAACAAAAGATTTCTGAAAAGGAAGCGAGTGCCAAAGCTGGCTGGTGCTTGCCCTGATGATTTCTGTCAAGCCGTGGAAACTTTGGGCGTACTCACTAAAAACTTCTTGGACTATGGCGAGCAGGCCTGAAAGCATGGGATACGCCCTAGGTGAGGAATGATATCGGAGGCCTTGCCTAAAGCTGGGATTCCAAAAGAGCTTCAGTGTGAGGGCAAATGAGAAGGAAACCTCATGGTGAGCATTTTACGACCAACAGCTAACCCTCACCTGAGATTTTAGTCTGAATCCATACTACCTATGTACTCTGAAAAACCTGGAGCAGCAGATGGTTTAATTTAGTGATCTCTGTCTGACGTTGTCCCAGGGTAACCCGCAGAAGCAAAGTCCTCTCTGGAAACAAGCAGCTTCAACTCAGGTCACAAAGAATTCCCATGGATACTGTTCCATGGAAATCAGCCCACAGTCTTTAATATACTTAAAGTAAATAATTGTCATTTTCAACAGAGCTATCTTGTGAAGGATAAACAAAGGTGACCAGGCATGGTGGGTCATGCCTGTAAACCCACCACTTAGGGAGGTCAAGGCAGGAGGATCACTTGAGCTCTGGAGTTCAAGACCCGCCTGGGAAACATGATGAGACCCCATCTCTAGAAAAAGATTTTAAAATTAATGGCTGGGTGCCGTGGCTCACGCCTGTAACCCCAGCACATTGGGAGGCTGAGGCGTGCAGATCACCTGAAGTCAGGAATTTGAGAGCAGCCTGGTCAACAAGGCGGAACCCCGTCTCTACTAAAAATACAAAAATTAGCTGGGCGTGGTGGTGGGCACCTGTAATCCTAGCTACTTGGGAGGCTGAGACAGGAGAATGGTGTGAACCCAGGAGGTGGAGCTTGCAGTGAGCCGAGATGGCACCACTGCACTCCAGCCTGGGGGACAGAGCCAGACTCTGTCTCAAAAAAAAAAAAAAAAAAAAAAAACCCTCTACCTGTCGTATCACTTCTATTTTCCCCTCTTCCTAGCCCCTGTCAACCACTAGTTTACTTTCAGTCTCTCCAGATGTGCCTCTTCTGCTTATTTCATACTAATGGAATCATATAATTATGTGACCTTTTGTATCTGGCGTCTTCTGGTTTGCTTAATGTTTTAAGGTTTATCCATGTCACAGCTCATATCAGTACTTCATTCCTTTTTATGCCTGAATAATATTCCGTTTTATGATAATTCCACATTTTGTTTATCCATTCATCAGTTTCATAAGCATTTAGGTTGTTTGCATTTTTTGGCTATTATGAATAATGTTGATATGAACGTTTGTGTATGAGTTTTTATGTGGACATATGTTTTCATTTCTCTTAGATATATATACCTAGAAGTAGTATTGTTTGGTCATATGGTAAATTGTGTTTAATTGTTGGAGGAACTTCCACACTAGACAGTTTTCCAAAGCAGCTGCAACATTTTACATTCTCACTAGCAGCAAATGTATGAGGGTTCAGTTTCCCCACATCTTCACCAACACTTGTTATTATTGTCTTTTTTATTATAGCCATCCTAGTGTGTGTGAAGTGGTATCTCAATGGTGATTTTCACTTCCATTTCTCAGTAACTAATGATGTTGAACAACTTTTCATGTGTTCACTAGCTCTTGGTATTTCTTTGGATTACTATTCAAATATTTGCCTACTTTTAAAATTGGGTTATCTTTTATTGTTGAATTGTAGGAGATAGATAGATAGATAGATAGATAGATAGATAGATAGATAGATAGATAGATAGATAGATAGATAGATTATTGAGTTGTAGGAGTTCATAGATAGATAGACAGACAGGTAGAAAGAAAGATTACATTGAGTTGTAGGAGTTCACAGACAGACAGGGTCTCACTGTGTTGCCCAATATGGTTTTGAACTCTTGGGCTCCAGCAGTCCTCCCACCTCAGCCTCCCAAAGTGCTGGGATGACAGGCATTAGCCACCACCCCCGGCCTTGAGTTGCAGGAGTTCTTTATAGATTCTGGATACAAGTCCTTTATCAGATAAATGATTTGCAAATATTTTCTCTCTCCTATGATTTTATTGTCCTTGCACTTTCTTGAATGTTTTAATTTTTATGAAGTCCAATTAATCTGGTTTATTTTATTTTGTTACTTGTGCTTTGGTGTTATAAAGACATTTTTAAACAATAAACACTGGGAGAAGCTGGTGCGTGCCTATATTCCCAGCCACTTGGGAGGCTGAGGCAGGAGGATCGCTGGAGCCCAGGCACTGGAGTCCAGCCATAGTGAGATCCTGTTCCCCCGCCAAAAACGAAAGCAAAAACAAAACAGAGTTTATCACCAGATATCCCCACTAGAGGAAGTTTCTTCTACCTGAAGTACATGCTTTAGAAAAGTGTCCTGGATTCCAAAGGAATGGTGAACAATGATTGTAACTATAAAATTGGATCAGATTGATTACAAAAGAACCATGGCGTTAAAAGGTTCCTTAGAGGGGGCCGGGTGCGGTGGCTCACGCCTGTAATCCCAGCACTTTGGGAGGCCGAGGTGGGTGGATCACGAGGTCAGGAGATCGAGACCTTCCTGGCTAACACGATGAAACCCCGTCTCCACTAAAAATACAAAAAATTAGCCAGGCGTGGTGGCGGGCGCCTATAGTCCCAGCTACTCGGGAGACTGAGGCAGGAGAATGGCGTGAACCCGGGAGACCGAGCTTGCAGTGAGCTGAGATCTGGCCACTGCACTCCAGTCTGGGCAACAGAGTGAGACTCTGTCTCAAAAAAAAAATAAAAAAAAAGGTTCCTTAGAAGACATCAGGGCCAGTCTCTTATCTAATGAAAAAATAGTCCTCCAGTGTTCTCAATGGCCTCTGCTCCAGATGCTTCCCCAGAATTTACTCTGAGACAGTCACTATAAAAAGTTTCTCCTCAGGCTGAGTGAGGTGGCTTGTGCCTGTCATCTGAGCACTTTGGGAGGCCAAGGTAGGAGGATCAGTTGAGCCCAGGAGTTCAAGACCAGCCGTGCAACATAGGAAGACCCTTCCTCTACAAAAAGTTAAAAAAAAAAATTAGCGAGTATGGTGTGCACACCTGTGGTCCTAGCCATTCAAGTGGCTGAGCAAGAGGATCACTCAAGCCCGGGATTTCAAGGTTACGGTGAGCTGTGATTGTGCCACTGCACTCCAGCCAGGGTGACAGAGCAAGACCGCATCTCCAAAAGAAAAAAGTTCCATCTCAAACTGAACACAGCCTGCCTTCCTATAATTCCCACTTAATGATTTTTAAAAGGTTTTCTCAAAATCACAAAGTCTGTTTTTTCTTTATCTGACACACCTTAGTTGTACTTGAAATTCTCTTTACGTTTTCTTTTCTCTAAGCTAAACAAACCAGTGCAATCAAATAGATGCTTCACCAGTGCTGTGAAATATTGTAGAACTTTCTGTAATGATGCAGTGTTTAACACTGTAATGATGGAAAGTTACTGTTTCTGCACCATCCTATGTGGTAGCCACTGGCCACATGTGACTTTTGAATACTTGAAATGTGGCTAGTGCAACAGAAAAACAAATCTTGATGTAATTAAATTGAAATATCCACATGTGGCTAGTGGCTACTGTATTAAACACTGCAATTCTAGATCATTCTCCTGGCCAGATTTCTCTGTGCCACTGCCAGCAGCATCAGATTCACCTGGGAACTTGTCATGTTTTAGGCCCTACTTCTGACTTATAAATCATAAAGAGTTGAGGGCAGAGCCCAGCAGTCTCATTTAACACGCTCTCCAGGTGATTCTAATACTTGAAAGCCAATTCCAGTTTGTCAAGGCTTTTGGAAAAAGCAGTGCTCAGACAAGGTCTGACATGCATGTATTTCACCTAAAGACAGCTTCAATTACTTTTTTTTAAAAAAATTGAATACTACTTTCTAAATAGTGCATTGACTGCATGTTATAAAAATGAATACAATGTGGATATGAAGTTGATTGTTTTTTGTTTTTTGTTTTTTTTGAGACGGAGTCTCGCTCTGTTGCCCAGGCTGGAGTGCAATAGCACAATCTCAACTCACTGCAACCTCCGCCTCCCGGGTTCAAGCGATTCTTCTGCCTCAGCCTCCCAAGTGCTGGGACTACAGGTGCATGCTACCACACCTGGCTAATTTTTTGCATTTTTAGTAGAGACAGGGTTTCACCATGCTAGCCAGGATGGTCTCTATCTCCTGACCTCAGGATCCGCCTGTCTCAGCCTCGCAAAGTGTTGGGATTACAGGTGTGAGCCATCACACCCGACCTGGATATGAAGAATTTTTAAAAATTTAGTGCGAAGCCAGGTGCAGTGGCTCACGCCTATAACCCCAGCACTTTGGGAGGCTGAGGCATGCAGATCACTTGAGGTCAGGAGACCAGCTTAGGCAACATGGCAAAACCCCATCTCTGCTAAAAATACAAAAACTAGGCCGGGCGCGGTGGCTCAAGCCTGTAATCCCAGCACTTTGGGAGGCCGAGACGGGCGGATCACGAGGTCAGGAGATCGAGACCATCCTGGCTAACACGGTGAAACCCCGTCTCTACTAAAAAACACAAAAAACTAGCCGGGCGAGGTGGTGGGCGCCTGTAGTCCCAGCTACTCGGAGGCTGAGGCAGGAGAATGGCATAAACCCGGGAGGCGGAGCTTGCAGTGAGCTGAGAACCGGCCACTGCACTCCAGCCCGGGCAACAGAGCGAGACTCCGTCTCAAAAAAAAAAAAAAAAAAAAAAAAAAACAAAAACTAGTTGGGCATGGTGGCACACGCCTATGGTCCCAGCTACTTGGGAGGCAGAGGTTGCAGTGAGCCGAGGTCTCACTGCTGCATTCTAGCATGGGTGACAGAGTGAGACCCTGTCTCAAAAATAAAGTGCCCGTTACAGTTAAAAAAAAAAAAAAAAAAATTAGTTAACAGGCACTTTAACTAAGTGGGCGTGGTGGCTTGTGCCTGTAATCCCAGCACTTTGGGAGACTGAGGTGGGAAGATCACTTGAGCTCAGGAGTCCGAGACCAGCCTGGGCAACATGGTGAAACCCCATCTCTACTAAAAATACAAAAATTAGCCGGATGTGGTGGCATGCGCCTGTAATCCCAGCTACTTTGGAGGCTGAGGCAGGAGAATTGTTTGAACCCAGAAGGTACAGGTGACAGTGAGCCAAGATCACAGCACTGCACTCCAGCCTGGGTGACAGAGCGAAATGCCATCTAAAAAAAAAAAAAAAAACTTTTTTTAAGCTCTTGGCACGGTGGCTCACACCTATAATCCCAGCACTTTGGGAGCCAAGGCAGACAGATCACTTGCGGTCAGGACTTCAAGACCAGCCTGGCCAACATGGCAAAACCCGTCTCTACTGAAAATACAAAATTAGCCAGGCATGGTGGTGCACGCCTGTGATCCCAGCTTCTTGGGAAGCTGAGACAGGGAGAATCGCTTGATCCCGGGAGGCCACAGTTGCAGTGAGCTGAGATTGCACCACTGCACCCCAGCCTGGGTGACAGAGTGAGACTCCATCTCAAAAAAAAAAAAAAAAAAAACTAAAAAACAGGCACTTTTCTGTAAGTCTCACACAGCCTTACAGTACTAGAACCCTGAGCTCTCTGATTGTCAGTCTGGCGTGCTTTCCGTCTCTTAGGCTGTTTCATGAAATAGACCTCACTGTTTGGTTTGGTGTCTCCCAGATGAGAAAAATCTGGTTCCTTGGCGTGTATTTTACCTACCCCATTTGGGGGCTGTTTCTTCTGCCTTTTCTTGCGCAACTTCCCCATTGTTGGGTACCTCTGTAGTCACTCCCAATACCCTGGAAACATCTCCCTTTTTCAGGGTTTAACAGACTTCACCTGTGTAGTTACCTTCTTTTAATGTGACTTTTGTCCTCTTAGGCTTGAAACCTAGAAGAGGAGCTGGCTTGTTCTGCTGGCCTTGAGCCAGATGTCATAACTTCAGGCAGTGCCACGCTGCACATCTCCAGCAGTTTGGAACGGAGAACAGAGTTAGAGATAAGATCGGCAGCTTTAGGTGATGGCTTTGTTTCAAATAAACCATGCGTGACCCAAGCCTCCACTTCAAATGGGGAATGAAATTGCTTTATCCTTTGACAGCTTGCTCTATGAAATACATTTATCTTCACTTAATTGCCTTAGATCCCAAGAGGCTACGTACAGTAATTTCTAGGAGATAATTATATCAAATTTTAAAAATATGTGACTGTGGACATGAATATGTAACTGCAGTGGACAGGGAGGGAGAGAGGTGGGTGAAACCAAAAGTCCTGCTGAACTTGCTGGTAAGTTTCCGTTCTTATCCTTAGAGTTTCCTTGGGTCATAGACCTCTGACTCTGAATCTGCTGATTCAGGTGTGGGATCCTTCGTACCCTGTGCTGCTAGGGTTAAAGCATCTTGTCTGCTACTCATGTAGCTGGATAGTGTTTTGCTCGGTCTCCTCCTGAAACTGGGAGGGGTCAGGCTGGTGGCAGACTTCCGGTTATATGTCTTCATTTAGTCCGGCTGGGCACAGTCTGTCTACACTGTAGGCCACAGCCACTGGAGGTTCTGGTTAGTGGCAGCTGAAAACCAGCAAACTTGTTGATTTTAAAACATGACTATTTAGATGTTAGGGATAAACTTCCTGTAGATGGGGGACAGGCTTCTTTATCTTGGCGTGTTTGAATATCCAGTTCTCATTTCCCTAACCTTTATATTTGAAAAAATCTAAAGTTTCACTGTCATTTTCACTAATCCTAGCCACTACCTACCTTTACCCTACATTTTTTTTCTTCTTTCTGAAATTCCAGGGTTTTTGTTTTTTTTTTTCCTGCCTCCTACTTATTCACTGTATTTCCATGTTGTGATGTAACAACCCCTTAAAGACCGAAGGCATTTTCCAGGTGTGGACACAGTTCTGGGTCATCGCTCAGCTCTTTTTGTCTGCATCTGCCTTTAAGACTACACACTGGACAGTTAGATTGTGAACTCCGTGATACTCCTCTCCGACCGCCATCCCCGAGTGTCTAGTGTGGTGCTCATGTCTTAACGAGGGCTGTGTGAGGAAGAGCCAATGAAGCCTAGCTGAGTGACATGGTTGACAGGCAGTCCTGCTGTAAAGACAAGGAAGATCTGACTTGGAGATACAGAGGACATTTGGATTCTGTACTAAGATCCGTGAATGTCTAAGCCAGCTTAGGGGTCGGGGGTGTGCCAAAACCAATCAAGGTGGGCTGACCGAAGCAGAGAATCTATAGAGCCAAAGACTTTCAGTTCCCATCAAGTTCTTTCAAGGCCTAGTCCCACGGTGCTTTCTGCTTGCAGGGGTCATTCTCCAGGTGTCTTTTATCCCTGCATTCTCACTTACTCAGGGTCAGCCACACTCAGCTCACTCAGAGGGAAGTGTTGCCTTTCTTTTAAACTCCTCCCCAAGAAACCTGACAGCTATGATGAGTAAGTCAATTTGCATTTGAAAAGGTCATGCTGGCGTGCCTCTAAGGGAAATCTGCAGCAAGTACTGTCACATCATTTCTTGGAGTCACATCAAGGAGTTTTTTTTAAGGAATTACACTTTAGCTCACATCTAAAACATGAGCACCTGAATAGCAGCCTGGGGGGTGGTCATCAGGGTTAGGGTGTTTGTTCTAGTGTGTTTCTTTTGAGCTAGAAAAACATTTCTCCATATATCACCACCTTTGGTACTCCCTTCTGGAGAGTTGCTTTTCTCCTGCCTGCCCATTAGTCTGATAGTAGTACCAAGAAGCTTTCCATGGTTAGTAACCTTGATTCAAACCACTTCTTTTAGTTGGATCCTTTTTTTGAGTCAGGGTCTCACTCTCACCCAGGCTGGAGTGCAGTGGCGGGATCTACACTCACTGCAGCCTCCACCTCCTGGGTTCAAGTAGCAGTCCTCCCACCTCAGACTCCCGGGTAGCTGGGACTACAGGTGTCTGCCACCACACCCAGCTAATTTTTTTATTTTTTTTTAGTTTATTTATTTATTTATTTTGTAAAGAAGAGATCTCACCATGTTGCCCAGTCTGGTCTTGCACTCCTGGCTCAAGCAATCCTCCTGCCTTGGTCTTCCAAAGTGCTGAAATTACAGGAGCGAGCCACCACGCCTGACCTTAATTTGATCTTTCAGGAGCAGAACATGCCTATTTTTCTTGTGTTTTATTTAATAAAAAGAACATACTAAACTTATATAAGGACTTACCAAGAAGGATAATTGAAATTCTGGTGTCTTTAGACAAAAAAGCTTAAAAAAAGAAAAAAAAAGTGAGGGCTTTTCAGGGATTGAATCGTCTTTGGTACATTTTTTGGTGGATTCCATGAATCCAACTATTTTGGTGTGTTCAGTAAAGTTTTCGCTGAATTTGACTTAGGACTCTGTGTGCGTATACGTGTGTGTGTGTGTTGAACATATGTGTCTATTCCTCTGGAAAGAGGATCATTAAACCCAAATTCTGAATAGGGAAATGGAGACTTTCCAAGGAGGGTCAGGAGCAGGCGAAAAGAAAACATTTTGCCACAGATATTTAGAGTCAATGAGATAGGTCAGATGGGAATGAAGAAATGCCATGATTTACTTCTGTTTCTTAGAGCTCACTGTCTGGCTGACTGATAACAGTCACTAGCCACATTTGTCTACTTAAAAGTAAATTAATTGGCCGGGCACAGTGACTCATGCCTGTAATCTCAGCACTATGGGAGGCTGAGGCAGGTAGATTGCTTGAGGCCAGGAGTTCGAGACCAGCCTGGCCAACATGGTGAAACCCCATCTCTGCTAAAAATACAAAAATTAGCCAGGCATGGTGTGCATGCCTGTAATCCCAGCTACTCAGGAAACTGAGACATGAAAATCACCTGAACCCCAGGGCAGAGGTTGCAGTGAGCCAGGATCACACCATTGCACTCCAGCCTGGTCGACAGAGCAAGACTGTCTTAAAAAAAAAATATATATATATATATATATATAGGCTAGGTGTGGTATCTCATGCCTGTAATCCCAGCACTTTGAGAGGCCAGTGTGGGAGGATTGAGTCCAAGAGTTCAAGACCAGCCTGGACAACATAGTGAGATCCCATCTCTACAAAAAATTTAAGTTAGCTTGGCATGGTGGTACGTGCCTATAGTCCAAGCTACTCAAGGGGCTATGGTGGGAAGATTGCTTGAACCTGAGAGGTTAAGGCTACAGTGAGCTGTGATTGCACCACTGCACTCCAGCCTGGGTGACAGAGTGAGAACCCTGTCTCAATCAATCAATCAAAACTTAGTTAATTAAAATTAAATAAAATTGAAAATTCAGTTCTTCAGTCACACTAGTCACATTTCACGTGGCCAGTAACCACATGAGACTAATGGGTACTGTTGTCAAGCATAATATAGAACATTTCCATTATTGCCATAAAGTTCTCTTAGATGACTTTGCTTTGTGATAAAGTCACTAAGTATAACTCAGTTATTAAGGCTGGGGTTGGTGGGGGTGGATGGGGAAAGAGGAGGTGTTGGGCAAAGGATACAGAGTTTTTATTAGACAAGAGGAGTAGGTTCTTATGATCTGTTGTAAAGCATGGTGACTAGAGTGATTAATGTATATTTCAAAATAGCTCAAAGAATAGATTTTAAATGTTCTCACCACAAATAAATAAGTATATGAGATGGCAAATGTGTTACATAGCCCAATTTGATTGTTCCACATGTACACATTTATCAAAATATCACATTGTGCTTCATAAATATATACCATTACTATTTGCCAATTTTAAATAAAACTATTAGGCTGGGTGCAGTGGCTCATGCCTGTAATCCCAGCACTTTGGGAGGCCGAGGCAGGTGGATCACCTGAGGTCAGGAGTTTGAGACCAGCCTGGTCAGCATGGCAAAACCCCATCTCCACTAAAAATACAAAAATTAGGTGGGCGTAGTGGCTTATGCCTGTAATCCCAGCTACTCAGGAGGCTGAGGCAGGAGAATCGCTTAAACCCAGGAGGCAGAGGTTGCAGTGAGCCGAGATCGTGCCACAGAACTCTAGCCTGGGTGACAGAGTGAGACTCTGTCAAAAAAATAAAGTAAAATAAAACTATTTTTTTAAAGGTCTAGGATGATGACAGGGAGGATATTGAGAGGGAGATACTAGTGTTTGAATAGCTAAAGCCATTTAATTAGGAATGAATCAGCATCAGAAGCCACGGACTTCAAAGAGTGGTAAATTACAAGATTCCTGCTGAGATAATTTAGTAGTGTATTTAACAGGATTCAGAATATTATCTCCAACATGATCAGTTTTCATGACCTTCTATAAGAAAGTTTTCTACTCTTAGAAACACAGCCTCCTTTTGGCCGGGCGCAGTGGCTCAAGCCTGTAATCCCAGCACTTTGGGAGGCCGAGACGGGCGGATCACGAGGTCAGGAGATCGAGACCATCCTGGCTAACACGGTGAAACCCCGTCTCTACTAAAAATACAAAAACTAGCCGGGCGAAGTGGCGGGCGCCTGTAGTCCCAGCTACTCGGGAGGCTGAGGCAGGAGAATGGCATAAACCCGGGAGGCGGAGCTTGCAGTGAGCTAAGATCTGGCCACTGCACTCCAGTCCGGGTGACAGAGCGAGACTCCGCCTCAGAAAAAAAAAAAAAAAAAAAAGAAACACAGCCTCCTTTCATAGACTTTTTAAAAGTTATTTTGTCTTTATCTCTATGCCTTCATCATTAACACTTGCTTTTCCATTCTCGGTGTTTCATTTTCATTGATAAAACTTACATCAACATTTTCCATAGTGCTATCATGATGTATTATTTCATTTGATTTCCACTACAGTTCTGTGAGGCATTGTCACCTTTTTTTTTTTTTTTTTGAGACGGAGTCTCGCTCTGTCACCCAGGCTTCCAGGTTTTAGCACAGTGGCACGATCTCGGCTCACTGCAACCTTTGCCTCTTGGGTTCAAACAGTTCTGTCTCAGCCTCCCAAATAGCTGGGATTACAGGCGCACACCACCATGCCCAGCTAGTTGTATTTTTAGTAGAGACGGGGTTTCACCAGATTGGCCAGGCTGGTCTCAAACTCCTGACCTCGTGATCCACCCACCTTGGCCTCCCAAAGTGGGCATTATCACATTTTACAGCTGAGAAGATTAAGAATTAGACTGGTTTATCTGAGACCATATGGTGATACTAGGTCAGAACCCAAACCTATCAGTTTGTAATAGATTTAGGTGAATAAGAGGCCTAAACATATAGTTTTATCCTCTTAGATCAAGAGTCTAGACATAGGCAGTCCAGGGCTAGTGTTCAGGCTCCACCACTTGGCTTCCCCAAGTTGGCAGACACTGGAGCTTAACATACAACATCCTACGATGTGTTCCCATCCCAAGATGGTTAGTAGAGCATCAGCAGGAAGCTTAATGGAGGAAGAAAACAGAAAGGGTATGCCCCATACGTTTAAAGAGACTTCTTCAAGGTTTTATGTAGAAGTTATATTTATAAACATCTCAAGAGTCACATGGCTGTCCTAGCTGCAGAGAAGGCTGAAAATATAGTCACCTGACTGGCAGAAATGTACCCAGCTATTAGTCAGATGTGGTAACACGTACCTGTAATCCTGGCTACTCTAGAGACTGAGTGAGGCAGGAGGATCACTGGAGCCCAGGAGTTCGAGGCTGCAGTGAGCCATGATCATGCCGCTGTATCCCATCCCTGGGTGAAATATTGAGACCCTGTCTCTAAAACGCACACACACACTCACACTCTTAGTTAAAAATCAAAGTTATTTTGCTAAAGAGGGGAAGACTGGATTGGGAGGTAACTGGCAAACTCTGCTCCAGCAGGTGTTTTGGTATTTGGTCTAGTGCTTTCCCACTGTTTCATGTTGTCTCTGACTTGTGAGCTAATGATTTAGTCATCTAAGCTTCCAGGGCTGCCATTTTTTCCAAAGAATTAAACATAAGTTCCCTCTCTCGCAGATGAATAATTACAGTAAAAGCTACAGTTTACTGAGGGCTTGCTTTGTCTTAGATATTATTCTAAGAATTTACATGTTTTTAAACTTTTTTTTTTTTCCAGATGGAGTCTCAGTCTGTCACCCAGGCTGGAGTGCAGTGGTGCCATCTCACTCACTGCAACCTCTGCCTCCCGGGTTCAAGTGATTCTCCTGCCTCAGCCTCCCAAGTAGAGTAGTTGAGACTACAGGCACGCACAACCATGCCCGGGTAATTTTTGTATTTTTAGTAGAGATGGGGTTTCACCACGTTGACCAGGCTGGTCTCGAACTCCTGGCCTCGAGTAATCCACCCACCTTTGCCTCCCAAGGTGCTGAGATTACAACTTGGTGAATCCCCGTCTTTACAAAATATACAAAAATTAGCCAGATGTGGTAGCATGTGCCTATAGTCCCAGCTTCTTGGGGGGTGAGGCAGGGACATTGCTTGAGCCTGGAAGGTTGAGGCTGCAGTGACCTATGTTCCCACCACCCTGAGTGACAAAATGAGACCCTGTCTCAACCACAACAAAAGGCAATCTATTTAATGTGCCTTCTTGGTTTCTCTTCACTGTCCCCTTTCTTCTTCTGTCACTCTCTGAGACCCGAGGCTGGGAAAAGAGATTGACATGGTTTAGGGTTTTAGAAAGTTTAGTTCCTGTACCTCATGTAGGAACTTGCATGAGAAGATTGTGCTGGGGAATTAATGAGATGTCTGCAGAGAATCCAGAGGCTCAAAGTTTCTATATCTTGTTAATAGAAATTTGCTTTCCAAATACAATTTTGTATTTTCTCTTCTCTCCCACTCCCTCTGGTACTGTTATGAGTTGTAACAGGTAAGAGCACTATCCTTTGATCGTCCCACACCTCTTCCCCATAGACAACTCAATGGGACTGGTGCTTGAATTTACAGTCCACATGTAGCCAGGGTGACACATCTGCTGTTAAGTTGCTCTGAGGCTTGACTTCTGGTGTTCATTCAACATTAGATATTTATTAAACACTTACTATTTACCAGGCATTCACAGTGCTAGGGATTTTGTGGTGAATGAGACAGGCATAGTCTCTTACCTCACAGATTTTACATTCCAATTATGGGGATACAGAGCAAACAAGTAAAGAAATAAGTAAGCAAAATAAATTCACTGGGCATGGTGGCTCATGCCTGTGATCCCAACACCTTGAGAGGCCAAGGCAGGAGGATTGCTCAAGTTCAAAAGTTCCTTCTTTTTTTTTTTTTTTTTTTGGAGACGGAGTCTTCCTCTGTCACCCAATGCTGGAGTGCAGTGGTGCCATCTCGGCTCACTGCAACCTCCGCCTCCTGGGTTGAAGGGATTCTCCTGCCTCAGTCTCCCGGGTAACTGGGATTACAGGTGCCTACCACCACACCTGGCTAATTTTTGTATTTTTAGTAGAAACAGGGTTTTACCGTGTTGGCCAGGCTGGTCTTGAACTCCTGTCCTCAAGTGATCCACCTGTCTTAGCCTCCTAAAGTGCTAGGATTACAGGCATGAGCCACCGTGCCCAGCTGATTGGTTTTTATTGATTTGCAAGTCTGCATATGAATCTTTGTCAGCTACGTGCATTGCAGATCACCCAGTGTATAATTTTAAATTTATTTACAGCATTTTCTTTGCATAAAAATTTTTATCACAAATCAGCCATTTCCTTTCTAGTTTAAGTCTTACTTAAGAAAACCTTTCTGGCTGGGCACAGGGGCTCATGCCTGGAATCCACCAGCATTTTTGGAGACCGAGGTGAGAAAATCACAAGATCAGGAGTTCAAGACCAGCCTGGCAATATGGTGAAACCCAGTCCCTACTAAAAAAAAAAAAAAAAAAAATTAGCTGGGCATGGTGGCCAGACACCTGTAGTCCCAGCTACTTGGGAGGCTGAGGCAGGAGAATCGCTTGAACCCGGGAGGCGGAGATTGCAGTGAGCCGAGATCGCACCACTGCACTCCAGCCTGGGTGACAGAGTGAGACTCCATCTCAAAAAAAAAAAAAGAAATCCGTTCTGAGTGTGCAATATTGGCCATATATTGCTAATTGTTGAAGCTAGACGATGGTATCAGGTTTATTTATTATACTAGTCTCTCCTTTTATATATGTTTGAGATTTTCCATAATTTAAAAAAAATTAATTAAAACAAGACCACTGGCATGCATTTAATAGCAAATATGCTTGAAGTTTTATTGTATATAAAATCAGTTGTCCTAATCATAAGCCAGAGCGTATAATTTTGTGGGGTAAAAGGGTTACTTTTATCTCTGTATAAGACTTTGTCATTTTATCTTTTTTTTTTTTTTTTTTTTTTTTTTTTTTTTTTTGAGACGGAGTCTCGCTCTGTCGCCCGGGCTGGAGTGCAGTGGCCGGATCTCAGCTCACTGCAAGCTCCGCCTCCCGGGTTTACGCCATTCTCCTGCCTCAGCCTCCCAAGTAGCTGGGACTACAGGCGCCCGCCACCTCGCCCGGCTAGTTTTTTGTATTTTTTTAGTAGAGACGGGGTTTCACCATGTTAGCCAGGATGGTCTCGATCTCCTGACCTCGTGATCCGCCCGTCTCGGCCTCCCAAAGTGCTGGGATTACAGGCTTGAGCCACCGCGCCCGGCCATTTTATCTTTTTTTAAAGACGAAGTCTTGCTCTTGTCGTCCAGGCTGAAGTGCAGTGGCGCGATCTCGGCTCACTGCAATCTCTGCCTCCTGGGTTCAAGCGATTCTCCTGCCTCAGCCTCCCAAGTAGCTGGGATTACAGGCGCCCACTACCATGCCTGGCTTATTTTTGTATTTTTAGTAGAGACAGGGTTTCACCATGTTGGACAGGCTGGTGTCGAACTCCTGACCTCGGGTGATCCACCACGCCTGGCCCATTTGATCTTTTATTTTTTTAAACCGCTTGGTTGTTAGGTTAAAATATTACCAAGAATAATTGCAATTTTACATGAAGAAAAAGGAAACCTTACATACCCTGAGGTCATAAAGAATATATACCAACATTTTTCTTCTAAAACTTTTAGTTTTACTTTAGGTTTTTCTTCTGAATGTTTAGTTTTCGTTTTGGTTTTCCATTTATATCTTCATTCCATTTGGGATTTATTTTGTAAAGCAGATTTCCGTTTCCTAGTCCTCTGTTATGTTCCGTTGAACCGGTGAGCAATTGCCATATATACAGTATTTAGTCTTCCCATCCATGAACATGATATACTGTTAATTTATTCAGGTCTTCTTTTATGCCCTTCAAGGATGTTTTGTAATATTTCCCATAAAACCCTTGCACAGATTTTGTTACTAATTTATCATATTTTCTGGTTAACTATTAATGGTATGATAAATGCTGTTTCTTTTCATCTTGTATCTATTAACTTTACTGAGCTGTCTTGTTCTGTAATAGTAACTATAATAATAGAAATTCTTTGTTTCTAATTTTAATAGCAATGCTTCTAAAGTTGCATTAAATCTACTTGTCATAGATTTCTTTTTTTTTTTTTTCTTTTTCTTTTTCTTTTTTTTTTTTTTTGGAGACAGAGCCTTGCCCTGTCACCCAGGCTGGAGTGCAGTGGCATGATCTCGGCTCATTGCAACCTCCACCTCCCGGGTTCAAGCGATTCTCCTGTCTCAGCCTCCTGAGTAACTGTGGTTACAGGCGCGCACCACCATGCCAGGCTGATTTTTTTATTTTAAGTAGAAACAGGATTTCACCATGTTGGCCAGGCTGGTCTCGAACTCCTTACCTCAAGTAGTCTGCCCGTCTCAGCCTTGCAAAGTGCTGGGATTACAGGTGTGACCAACGATGCCTGGCCCATAGATTTCTGATAAGTATATCTTGTCAGATTAAGAGCATTCACTTCTATTCCTAGATAGCTGAGTATTTTTTTAAAATCACAAATAAGGGTTTAATTTTATTAAATATTTTTTCTTAATCTGTTGATGATTGTGTAGTTTTTCTTTTTCTTTTTTTTTTTTTTTGAGACGGAGTCTCGCTCTGTCACCCAAGCTGGAGTGCACTGGCCAGATGTCAGCTCACTGCAAGCTCCGCCTCCCGGGTTCACGCCATTCTCCTGCCTCAGCCTCCCGAGTAGCTGGGACTACAGGCGCCCGCCACCTCGCCCAGCTAGTTTTTTGTATTTTTTAGTAGAGACAGGGTTTCACCATGTTAGCCAGGATGGTCTCGATCTCCTGACCTTGTGATCTGCCCGCCTCGGCCTCCCAAAGTGCTGGGATTACAGGCTTGAGCCACCGCGCCCAGCCAGTTTTTCTTTTTAACCTGTTCATATGGGGTTATACATTAATAATTTTTTTAAAATAGGTTCTTATTCCCATTGCCCAGGCTGGAGTACAGTGGTGCGATTACAGCTCACTGCAGCCTCAGCCTCCCTGGGCTTGCCCCTCCCACCTCAGCCTCCTGAGTAACTGAGACTATGGGTGTGTGCCACCACACCTGGCTACTTTTTTGTATTTTTAATAAAGGTGGGGTTTCGCCATCCTGGGCTCAAGCGATCCGCCTGCCTTGGCTTCCCAAAATGCTAGGATTACAGGTGTGAGCCACCCCACCCAGCCCCGTAATAAAATTCTAATTTAAAACTATCATTTTCTTCCTAAAACAGTCAGTGTACTCTTCCAAACTTCAACATGGACATATTCTTGACTCGTAGTTGTTACGTGGGAGATAACATATTTCTTTCATTTTCTTAAAGGTTTTTACTCTGCTGCTTGCATGCCATTTCTCTCCTCCCTCCCTCCCTCCCTCCCTTCCTTCCTTCCTCTTTTTTGACAGAGTCTTGCTCTGTCACCCAGGCTAGAGTGCAGTGGCACGATCTTGGCTCAGTGCAACCTCTACCTCCTGGGTTCAAATGATTCTCCCAGCTCAGTCTCCCAAGTAGCTGGGACTACAGGTGTACACCACCATGCCCAGCAAATTTTTGTGTTTTTAGTAGAGATGGGGCTTCACCATGTTGGTCAAGCTAGTCTCGAACTCCTGACCTCAAGTGATCCACCTGCCTCGGCCTCCCAAGGTGCTGGGATTATAGGCATGAGCCCCCGTGCCGGGCCTCAAGTTTACAATAGTGGGTATACAATGCTTGGAGAGGCTGTTAGAATAACAAATTGGCAGGATAGTGGCATACAGAATAAAGCATAAGGCAGTTAAGAGTGGCATATAGGTTAGTACTGTTGAAATCAGAATCCAGTGGTTTTTAATCTAACTCGAGAGCCATGCTGTCCAATAGAACTTTCTGCAGTGGTGAAAGTATTCTACTTTACACTGTCTGGTGTGGTAACTACTGGCCGTGTGTAGCTGTTGAGCACGTGACATGTGGCTGGTCTACCTGAAGAAATGATTTTTTAAATTGTGGTAAAATATACACACATAAAATTTACCATTTCGTGCCCTCCCTGCACTTGGCCACTGCCGCCCTGTGCCAGCAGCTTGGGGACTGGGAGCACTCGTGCCTCGGGTACGCTGCACCCTTGGCCAGACGCAGTGGCGCATGGATGTGCCCGTGGGGCTTCACCCGGGGCATCGCCGCTGCTGCCAGCGCCCTTCGCCTGTGCCTCAGCGTGGCGCCCACACTCCCCTCCTGTAGGGGTCTGCTGGATACCTGCAGCTGGAGCGCAAAAGGAGAGATTTCACCTCTTCTGGGAGTAGGAAGCTCTACTTTGACACTCATGCCTTAGTGTGCTTACTGGAAGACAATGGGTTTGCTACTCAGCAAGCAGAAATCATTGTGTCTGCATTGGTCAAGGTCCTGGAGACCAATGTGGGTGTCGTCTACAAAGATATGGCCACCAAGATGCAGCAGGAGATTGCTCTTCAGCCAATAATGTCTCAGGCTGTGAATGTTTAAAAGGATATGATTACTTGGGAGAAGTGTGATTTTTCAGCCCTCAGAGCAGAAAATGAGAAAATAAAACTCAAACTAAATCAGTTAAAACAAGTAATGGATGAAGTGATTAAAGTCCTAACAGATACTAAATTAGACTTCAGCCTAGAAAAGAGCAGAGTAAAAGAATTGTATTCGTTGAACGAAAGGAAGCTGCTGGAATTGAGAACAGAAATAGTGACATTGCATGACCAGCAAGACCGGGCCCTCACCCAGAGAGACAGGAAGATAGGAACTGAGGTTGCTGGCCCCAAAACCATGCTTGAGTCACACAAGCTTGATAATATTAAATATTTAGCAGGGTCTATATTTACATGCCTAACAGTAGCTCTGGGATATTATTGCCTGTGGATCTAATAAAGTGTCTATTTAAAGAGGAAAAAAAAGGATTTACCATTTCAGCAATTTTTTAAGTGTACAACTCAGTGGCATTAAGTACGTTCACAGTGTTGTGCAACCATCACTACTATCCATTTCCAGAACTTCTCATCATTCCAAATGCTGTAACCATTAAACACTCCTCATTACCCCTTCCCCTGGCAACTTCTACTTTATAGCTCTATGAATTTCCCTATTGTAAGTACCTCATATAAGTGGAATCATGCAATATTTGTCCTTTTTTTTTTTTTTTTTTTTTTTTTTGAAACAGGATCTCTCTGTGTTGCCCAGGCTGGAATGCAATGTCACCATTACAGCTCACTGCAGTCTCGAACTCCCAAGCCCAAGGGATCCTCCCACCTCAGCTTCCTAAGTAGCTGGGACCACAAGCATGTACCACCACACCCAGCTAATTGTATGCACGCGTGTGTTCACGCGTGTGTGTGCTTGTGCATGTGCGTGCGTGTGTCTGTGTGTTTGCGTGCATGCACGTGTGTGTGTAGAAATAGGGTCTCCCCATGTTGCCAAAGCTTCTCTTGAACTCCCAGGCCTCAAGCAATCGTCCCGCCACAGCCTCCCAAAGTGCTGGGATTGCGGGTGTGAGTCACCACCTTTGATGCACAAAAGTGTTTAATTTTGGTAAAGTCCAGTTGGCTTTTTTTTTTTTTTTTTTTTTTTCTTTTTTTCTTGAAACTGAGCCTCACTTTGTTGCCCAGGCCGGAGTGTAGTGGCTTGATCTTGACCCACTGCAACCTCCACCTCCTGGGTTCAAGTGATTCTTGTGCCTCAGCCTTTCAAATAGCTGGGATTACAGGGGCCCGCCCGGCTAATTTTTGTGTTTTTAGTAGAGACGGGGTTTCATCATGTTGGCCAGTCTGGTCTCAAACTCCCAACCTCAAGTGATCTACCTGCCTCAACCTCCCAAAGTGCTGGGATTACAAACGTGAGGCGGTGTGTCCAGCCTGCTTATTTTTTCTTTTGTTTCCTATCCTTTTGATGTCATATCCAAGAAATCATTGCCAAATCCCGTGTCATACAGATTTTCCCTTATGCTTTCTTCTAAGAGTTTTCTAGTTTTAGCTCCTTTTAGGTCTTTGGTCCATTTTGAATTAGTTTTTGTATATGGTATTAGGTAAGGGTCTAGCTTCATTCTTTTGCATGTGAATATCCAGGTTTTTTTTAAGCTCTTTTTGTTGAAAAGACTATTCCTCCATCCTGGCTAACCGGGTGAAACCCCGTCTCTACTAAAAAATACAAAAAAACTAGCCGGGTGAGGTGGCAGGCGCCTGTAGTCCCAGCTACTGGGGAGGCTGAGGCAGGAGAATGGCGTTAACCCAGGAGGCAGAGCTTGCAGTGAGCCAAGATCCGGCCACTGCACTCCAGCCCGGGCGACAGAGCGAGACTCCGTCTCAAAAAAAAAAAAAAAAAAAAAAAAGACTATTCCTTCCATAAGATTGGAATTGGTCTTGGCACCGTTGTCAAAAGTCAGTTGACCCTGTATTTGTGAGAGTTTACTTCTACGTTTTCTGTTTTATTCTATGCCAGTACCACACCATTTTGATTAGTATAGTTTTGCAGTAAGTTTTGAAATCCAGAAGCATGAGCCATCTAACTTTTGTTCCTTTTCAAGGTTATTTTGACTATATGGGGTCCCTTAAGATTCCATATGAATTTTTTTTTTTTTTTTTTTTTTTTTTTTTTTGAGACGGGTTCTCGCTCCATTGCCCAGGCTGGAGTGCAGTGGCACAGTGTCAACTCACTGCAACCTCCACCTCCCAGGTTCAAGCAATTCTTGTACTTCGGCCTCCCAAGTACCCGGGATTACAGGCATTCACCACCACACCCAGCTAATTTTTGTATTTTTAGTAGAAACAGGGTTTTGCCATGTTGACCAGGCTGGTCTCCAACTCCTGACCTCAAGCAGTCTGCCTGCTTTTGCCTCCCAGAGTTCTGGGACTACTGGCATAGGCCATTGCATCCAGCTAGATTCCGTATGAATTTTAAGATGTGTTTTTATGTATCTGTGGAAAATGCCATTGGGATTTTGATAGGAATTGCATTGAATCTGTAGATTGCTTTGGTTACTATTGTTAGCTTAACAATATTAAGTCTTCCAATTCATGAACATAGGATGTTTTTCCATTTATTGGAACTCCATTTTTAATTATATTCAATTTTAGGAAATTTAAATTTAAGTTTGGCCATATTGTAGCTAGTGGTCATCCTGTTGGCCAGCACAGCCCAAGAGTATTATCCTCAGATTTTCTTTTCTTCCTAAATCTAAGGATTGTGGTGATATCTTCAGAGGCCTTGTAGTGTCTCCGGAAGTCTGGATTGTATGGAATGCATGGTTAGAAGGTGAATACATGGGGATTTGGGTCCCTCCGGGTTATCTCTGTCTTGGAGATACAAGAGGGCTACAAGTCTTGCCACATCAGACTCTGTCTCCTCTATTTTCCCTTTGGAAATGTCTGGTTTTCTCCAGAGCCAAAGAGAACTTGTTTTCCAAAAAATTAGCAAAAAGTAGACTCTGCTGTGGCAGGAATGGAACTCCTTCTGCCTCTTCCTGTTTCCATAGAGGAGGAGACCATAGTGCCCCAAATGGGGTGTTTTTAAAAGAAATTCCTTCTCCAAATGGAGATGCCGATTGTTTTGTAGCAGTATATACCTTGTTCATCATTCTGATGGTGTTCTCATGGGAACAGCAATAAAAAATGCCTTTAGGTGTCAATCATGTTTGTGCTCCCAATTGCATTTTCCTTGAGGGTCAACAATCTAAGAGATGCCTGCACATTAGAAAAAAAAAATAAAGAATAAACGCTGTAAATAATTAGTTAAACCAGGAAACCCCCTTTCAGCGTCCATTCGTTTCTCTGCCATGTAAGAAGTAATGGTAGGATGCGGAAGACCTGTGTCCTTAGTACTGTTCAGTCTCCCTGCTGCCCCCTTCCCTAGCTTCCCTCTAAAGACTCCTTGGGGAGATCTGCAGATCTCAGAGTAAACAGGAAACCTTACTAAGTAAAATAGGGAGTCTTAGAGCCTAGAGGGTAAGAGACGTAGCTCTCCAGGAAGAAGATGCCTTTGGCCTTGGACAGCCAGGAGCAGTGGGTTTGTGGGGTTTTATGCAAACACTGTGTTATGACTCTGCGGAGGAACCCTCCAATCCACTTTAGGCCAGAAATGGAGCTTTGTTTCCTGGCCTCCCATGACTACTCTACATCAGTCTCTCCTGAAAAGAGGCTAGAATATCACTTGTGTATTCAGAATTGGACTAGCCCAGTAGTTAGCCAGTTCGCTAAAGCTGATTTCTCTACCTTACTGCCCTGTGGCCTGTACCCCACCCTTGTTGTCACCCCTCTCTTTGTGCAGAGATAACTTCTTTACGATAGCATTTGGGATTTCCCACACTACAGTTGATCTGTCACCGCACTACCGAAATGCCTCTGCCAACCACTTGGGTGTCCTGGTGTCAGAAGTTAGAAGTGTCCCAACCGTCCCACCCAGCCTCCTCAGCTCTCCTCTCTCTCTCCTGGGTTGTTGTTCTGGAATGATATTCCTCTTGGATTCAGTGTGTGCAGTCTGATTTGGGTGGAGCCTTGAGCTGTACACAGGAGTGCTGGTAATGTCTGGCCTTCAGTGCTGCCAAAGGCAAAAAGCTGGCCTCTTCTCAGTGTAAAGCACATAGTTGGATTGCTGGGGCAGTGTTAAATGGAGGGTGGGGTGAGCACATACCACTCTCTTCCTACTGTGTTTTCAGGAAGTGATTATAAAAGCAGCTATAAGTTTGAATGAAATCAAAAGAATGAATTGTCACCTTCCCCCAACAAAAGCCAGATGAGCGCAAACATACACACAAACACACTCCTCCTCGGCGCTCCGTCCAGGATCCACGCCCTGGCTCTGCTGGGCTTCACTTCGGTGCTACTTCAGAGCAAAGAGCCTTTGTTGTGCCGTCTCCATCCTCTTCCCTGTGAGAGAGCTTAGTAGTCTTATGAATGAGAGCTCAGCTTCCCTTTCAGCATACTGTGGGTTTCACTTCCCTATCCTGTCTTCTTCCAAGAAGAGTATGGGCAGAAGTATATAGGTGGGAGGAATAACCAGTGCCCAAGATTGCATTTGTCAGTTAGGGATTGGGGTTTCAGAACTGGTAGTCAAATTGTTTGCAGAGTTAATTGTCAGAGGAGTTTCTGTGCCATCAACACACTTCCATTCCTTCCTTCCAGCTGCCTCTTTCCCCGTACAGCCTTTTGCCTGGTACCTCCATGGGGTTTAAGCCATATGGCTCTTATGAATATTGTTTGGAGTCTCCAAAAGTGGAAGATTTGGCTGTGCAGCACACAGCACCCCTGGGTGTACTCCTCCCCTCTCAGCAGCTGTTTGCCACTGACCGAGGTGGCGACTGAGCCTATGTGTGTGGCCGGAGTCAGTGACAAGCATCCCACCCAGGCCTGGGGAAGCCCTTAGCCAGTGCGGTTCCTGTGGCAGCAGCCAAACACGCCAGAGTTCCTCATACCTTCAGGGCTATGGTGTAACAGCCAGCTTTATGCGGTAGCATTGTTTAGCGTTGGTTGACTTGACTTCTCTGTCCCCACCCTCTGTCTTTAAGGGAATCTGGCCATCATCCAGTAGGGAAGAAGTTGGCATTTACAGAGAGTGGCTTTCTGCCACCTCTCATGTGGTAGGAGCCAGGACCACCTTCCATCTCTGCTTCCTACCCATGTGGCAAAGAGGAAGGGGCCCCTCTGTGCCTAGCCTCCCATTGTGGAGTTTCAAGTTGCCTAAGATCAGAATAAGGCTATCTGCCAGGTTATCTGCCCAGATAAACATTTATTGTTTACAGGGACATGTTTCAGCTGCTCTGGCTGCTCCTACTGGTGAGATCTTCTAGTGTCTTGAGATTTTAAGCCAGTATATGGGGCCGACATCCAGACACAGAACTACTGGGGTTGGAGAGGCTCGGTGGCTGGCGGCTTCTAACTTCGCGTCGCCATGGCCCCCCGCCCCTTCCCACTGCCAGAGCTGGATTTACATCTCTTGTTCTTAGGTCTGCCTCCTGGATATTGAAGCTGCGTCTACATTTTAAACCTTTCTAGCCTTTAGAATTTGGGGATTTATATGAGATCCAGTGTTAGGACACAGCAAGCTGAAGACTTCTTTTACATGGCAAAACCAGCCCTCTGACACTGTGTTTTCCTTAATAGCTAATGGGACAACTGTTTAGTGACAGCAACAGGGATTGATGCAGATTTTCTTTTTTTAATCCCACTAGGTCCAGTGCTTCCAAATACTCTTTTTATACTTTAGTGATGTGATTGATTTTCCAACATTTTATTATACAGCAAAGTTGAAAATTCTCCAGTGAGCTCACTTATACCCAGTACCTAGATGCTGTCATTCTCGTTTTACTGTATTTGTCTTAGCACGTTATGTTTATGTCTCTCCCTCTCTTCCCCATCCATCCATCCAACCATCCATCCATCCATCCATTTTTTTCTTCTTTTAAATATTTTTTTTTTTTTTTTTTTTTTTGAGACGGGGCTGGAGTGCAGTGGCCAGATCTCAGCTCACTGCAAGCTCCGCCTCAGCCTCCGGAGCAGCTGGGACTACAGGCGCCCGCCATCTCGCCCGGCTAGTTTTTTGTATTTTTAGTAGAGACGGGGTTTCACCATGTTAGCCAGGATGGTCTCGATCTCCTGACCTCGTGATCCGCCCATCTCGGCCTCCCAAAGTGCTGGGATTACAGGCTTGAGCCACCGCGCCCGGCCTTAAATATTTTTTTAATGGCTGTAATCCTAGCACTTTGGGAGGCCAAGATGGGCAGATTGCTTGAAGCCAGGAGTTCGAGACCATCCTGGCCAACATGGTGAAACCCCGTCTCTACTAAAAATACAAAAATGAGCTGGATGTGGTGGCAGGCACCTAAATTCCAGCTATTCAGGAAACTGAAGCATGAGAATTGCTTGAACCCAGGAGGGCAGAGGTTGCAATGAGCTGAGATTGTGCAATGCCTTGCACTCCAGCCTGAGCGACAGAGTGAGACTGTCTCAAGAAAAAAAAAAAAAAAGGAAGAAAAGAAAAGACTAGCCTGGGCAACATGGCAAAACCCCATCTCTACAAAAAATACAAAAATTAGCCGAATGTAGTGGCAAGCACCTGTTGACCCAGCTGCTTGGGAGAACTGCTTTAGTAGCCCAGGAGGTCAAGGCTGTAGTGAACTCAAAATCATGCCACTGCACTCCAGCCTGGGTGACAGAGCGAGAGTCTCTCTCTTGCTCTCTCTCTCTCTCTTTTTCTCTCCCCCTCCAACACGCACACAAATATATGCATATGTGTATATATACATATATGTGTGTGTATATATATAAATGATCATATAATTATGTTATAATCCCTTATCTCCACCTCTGTCCCCAGAGGCAAGCTCTGTTCTGATTTTTTCCACCAAGATTAGATTTGGCTATTTTAGAACCCCATGTAAATGGAATCACACAGTAAATACATGCTCTTGAGTAAGCCTTTTTTCATTTAGCTTAATCTTTTTGAGATTCCTCTATGTTGTTACATATATTAGTAGCTCACTCCTTTTTATTGCTGAGTAGTATTCCATTTTATGAATATGTCACAGTTTATCTGGTTGACAGACAGCGAATCTATTTCCAGTTTTTAGCTGTTATGAATAAAGTTGCTGTGAATAGTTGTACACAAATCTGTTTTTGGACATGTGTTTTCACTTGACTAAATGCCTAGGATTAGAATTGCCGAGTCAGAGATTAGATGTGCATTTTTTATTAGAGATCCCCTAGACCAGGCTTGTCCAACCCGTGGCCCACAGGCTGCATGCAGCCCAGGATGGCTTTGAATGCAGCCCACCACAAATGCGTAAACTTTCTTAAAACACTATGAGCTTTTTTTGCCCCCCCCCCCGCCGCCTTTTTTTTTAAGCTCATCAGCTATAGTTAGTGCTGTTATATTTTATGTGTGGCCCAAGACAATTCTTCCATTGTGCCCCAGGGAAGCCAAAAGATTGGATACCCCTGCCCTACAGCTTTTTCCGAAGATGAAGATTGCTTCACATCCTCATTGGTAGGTGTGTGGTGACTGGTGATACATCATTTTTGGCTTCAATTTGTATCTCCCTGGTGACTAATGAAGTTGTATACTTTTTGTTTTTTCAGACAGAGTCTTGCTCTGTCACCCAAGCCGAAGAGCAGTGGCGCAATCACTACTCACTGCAGACTTGACCTCCTGGGTTCAGGCAATCCTCCTGCCTCAGCCTCTCAAGTAGCTGTGACTGCAGGTGTGTGCCACCACACTGGGCTAATTTTTTTAAAACTTTTTGTAGAGACAAGATATTGCTATGTTGCCTATGCTGGTCTCCAGCTTCTGGGCTCAAGCAGTCCTCCTGCCTCACTCGCCCAAAGTGCTAGGATTACAGGCAGGAGCCACCATGCCCGGCCAAAGTTGTATACTTTTTCATATGCTTACTGACCATTTTGTATATCTTCCCTATGAAGCATCTTTTCACATCTTCTACCCGTTTTCTTTAGTTGGGTTATTTTCTTACTGATTTCCTTATGTATTCTGGATGTAAGTAGTTTGTCAGATACATGTTTTGTGAATATTTTCACAAAGTCTGTTTCTTACCTATTCATTTTCTTAATATCTTTTGATAAACAGAAGGTTTTAATTTTCGTGAAATCAATTTATCATGCTTTTCTTTTATGGTTGCTTTATGAGGGCTAAAAATCCCAAGTGATAAGGGTCTTCTACTTGGTTTTCCTGTAAGCTCTATACTGAGGCTGGGCCTGGTGGTTCACGCCTGTAATCCGAGCACTTTGGGAGGTCGAGGTGGGTGGATCGCTTGAGGCCAGGAGTTCAAGACCAGCCTGACCAATATGGTGAAACTGTTCTCTACTAAAAATACAAAAAAATTAGCTGGGCATGGCTGGGCATGGTGGCTCATGCCTGTAATCCCAGCATTTTGGGAGGTCAAGGCGGGCGGATCATGAGGTCAGGAGATCGAGACCATGCTGGCTAACATGGTGAAACCCCGTCTCCACTAAAAATACAGAAAAATTAGCCGGTCGTGGCAGCGGGCGCATGTAGTCCCAGCTACTCAGGAGGCTGAGGCAGGAGAATGGCATGAGCCCAGGAGGTGGAGCTTGCAGTGAGCGGAGATCGTGCCGCTGCACTCCAGCCTGGGCGACAGAGCGAGACTCCATCTCAAAAAAAAAAAAAAAAAAAAAAGCTGGGCATGGTGGTGCACGCCTGTAGTCCCAACTACTCAGGAGGCTGAGGCACAAGAGTCACTTGAACCCAGGAGGCAGAGGTTATAGGCAGAGCCGAGATTGCGCCACTGTACTCTGGCCTTGGCAACAGAGCAAGACTCCATCTCAATAGTAATAATAATAATAATAATAATTCTGGGCCGGGTGCAGTGGCTCATGCTTGTAATCCCAGTACTTCGGGAGGCCGAGGTGGGTGGATCACGAGGTCAGGAGATTGAAACCATCCTAGCTTACACGGCGAAACCCCCTCTCTACTAGAAATACAAAAAATTACCTGGGCGTGGTGGTGGACACCTATAATCCCAGCTACTCGGGAGGCTGAGGCAGGAGAATTGCTTGAACCTGGGAGACGGAGGTTGCAGTAAGCCAAGATCGCGCCACTGGACTCCAGCCTGGAGGACAGAGCAAGACTTCATCTCAAAAAAAAAATAGCCAGATGGGTTCCTGTAATCCCAGCTACTCAGCACACTGAGGCAGGAGAATCACTTGAACCGGGAGAGTGAGGTTGCAGTGAGTCAAGGTCACACCACTGCACTCCATCCAGCCTGGGCAACAGAACGAGATTCTATGTAGAAAAAGAAAAGCTACATTGAGCCAGGCACAGTGACCCACGCCTGTAATCCCAACACTTTAGCAGGCCAAGGCAGGAGGATCCCTTCAGTCCAGGAATTCGAGACCAGTTTGGGCAACATAGTGAGATCCCCATGACTACAAAAAATTAAAAAATTAGCCCGACATGGTAGCCTACACCTGTGGTCCCAGCTGCTTGCAGCCCTGCAGGGCAAGGCTGCAGTGAGCCATGTTTGCACCACTGCACTTCAGCTTGGGCAACAGAGCAAGACCCTAGCTCAAAATTTTAAAAGACAAACAAAAGGCTATACATTTAGCTTTTATATTTAGATCTATGATGTATTTGAAATTAAATTTTTGTTTGTTTGTTTTTGAGACAGTCTCACTCTGCCACCCAGGCTGGAGGGCAGTGGCATGATCTCGGCTCACTGCAACCTCTGCCTCCTGGGTTCAAGTGATTGTCATGCCTCAGCCTCCTGAGTAGCTGGGACTACAGGTGCGCACCACCACACTCGGCTAATTTTATAAGCGGGGTTGTCTTACACTTTCTGTTCTTTTTGTTTGATTTTAAAATTCCTATGACAAACGCTAGAATCCTTATAGGAGTAAGTTTAATTTACATATCAGTTTTGGGAGAGTTGACATCTTAACAGCATTTTTGTAGTTTATGAACATAGTATAGCTAGCCTTTTACCTATGATTTTTATACTTTTCATTGTATAGGTCTTAGACGTTGTCTGTTAAGTTTATTCCTAAATACATTTTAATTTTTATGCCATTATAAAGGTAATTGTTTCTAAATTGTATTTACCAATCTTTTGCTGCTAGAATATGAAAATACAATTAACTTTGGTATATTAATGTGTCCTTCAATCCTAAAGACATTTTTATATTAGAATTTATTCTAGTCATTATTTGCACATTCTTTGGGATTTTCTGTGTTAAACAATCATGTCATCTGCAAACAGAGGCAGTTCTTTTCCATTTTTATGCTTTCAGCTTTTTTTTTTCTTGCCTTAATACAGTGTCTGAGATCTCCACTAGTGTGTTGAATGGAAACGGTGAGAGCGGGCATCCTTTCTGGGACCACGTATATCTGTGTTCCCAGCTACTTGGGAGGCTGAGGCGAAAGGATCACTTGAGCCCAGGGAGTCAAGGCTGCAGTGAGCCGTGTTCACGCTACTGCACTACAGACTGGGCAACAGAGAGAGACCCTGTCTCAAAAAAAAAAAAAAAATTAAAAGCCATACTGTTGGCTGTCTAGAAGTATTTCTTTGTGAGTTTTGTTTTGTTTTGTTTTGTTTTTTGTTGTTGTTGTTCTCATTGTGATTTTAATTTGCGTTTCCCTAATGAGTAATGATAATAAGTGCCTTTTCTTCTGCTATTGGCCATTTGAATACCCTCTTCTGGGGAGTGCCTGTTCCTGATTTTTACCCATTTTTTTCTTGGATTCTTTGTCTTTTTTCTTATTGATTTCTAGGGTTGTGTGTGTGTGTGTGTGTGTGTGTGTGTGTGTGTGTGTGTGTTTCTAGTATTCTGAATATAAGTCCTATGTTGGATAGAAGTATTGAAAATATCCTCTCTCAGTCTGTGGTTCATCTTTTCAGAGTTTTTGTTTGTTTGTTTGTTTGTTTGTTTTGGAGGCAGAGTCTCGCTCTGTCACCCAGACTGTAGTGCAGTGGCGCGATCTCAGCTCACTACAACCTCTACCTGTTGGCTTCAAGTGATTCTCCTTCCTCAGCCTCTTGAGTAGCTGGGATTACATGCACCTGCCACCACACCCACCTAATTTTTGTATTTTTAGTAGAGACGGGATTTCACCATGTTGGCCAGGCTGGTCTCGAATTCCTGACCTCAAGGAACTCCTGACACCACCCACCTCAGCCTCCCAAAGTGCTCTTGAGTAGCTGGGATTACATGCACCTGCCACCATGCCCACCTGATTTTTGTATTTTTAGTAGAGACAGGGATTTCACCATGTTGGCCAGGCTGGTCTCGAACTCCTGACCTCAAGGAACTCCTGACCTCAAGGAACTCCTGACCCCACCCACCTCAGCCTCCCAAAGTGCTGAGATTACAGGCGTGAGCCACCATGCCCAGCCACCTTTCGGTATTAACAGTATCTTTTTATGAACACAAATCTTAGTGTAGTTAAGTCATATTTACAATTTTTTTCTTGGTCGGATACAGTGGCTCATGCCTGTAATCTCAACACTTTGGAAGGCCAAGGTGGGAGGATCCCTTGAGGCCAGGAATTCAGTACCAGCATGAGCAACATAGCAAGACTCTGCCTCTACAGAAAAATTAAAAAAAAAAAAAAAAATAGCTGGGCATGGTGGTGCATGCCCATATGTACCAACTATTCAAGAGGCTAAAGTGGGAAGACTGCTTGGGCCGACCGAGGCAGTTGAGGCACAGTGAGCCAAGATCATGCCACTACACTCTAGCCTGGGCAACACAGCGAGATTGTGTCTCAAAAATAAATAAATGAAATAATAAATAGATATATTTTTCTTAAAAGTTAGTGCTTTTTGTGTCTTATTTAAGAAATGCAGCCAGGCACAGTGACTCACACCTGTAATCTTAGCACTTTGGGAGGCCAGGGTGGGAGGATTGCTTCCGTTCATGAGTTCAAGACCAACCTGGGCAATATAGCAAGACCCTGTCTCTAAAATTAAATAAATAAATAATTAGCCTGGCGTAGTGGTGCACATCTAGCTACTAAAGCAGGAGGATTGCATGGACCCAGGAGTTCGAGGCTATAGTGAACTATGATCATGCCACTGCACTCCAGCCTTGGGGATAGAGCAAGAACCTGTCCTCCCACCTCCCCCCCAAAAAAAGAGAAGTGTTTGCCTATTCCAAGACAGCGTATTGGAAGGAAGATATTCTTCTATATTTTGATTGAGAAACTGTATTATTTTACCTTTCACATTTAGGTCTGTGGTTCATTTTATTGAAAGATCAGTTTTCCCCACTGAACTGCAGTGATGTCACATCATAAGTCAGATGATTATGTGTGTCTAGGTCTATTTCTAGACTGTATCTTCTGCCCCAAAGGTCTATTTATCTTTCCTTGTGCCATTACTATTAAATTTTTAAGTATTAGTTTGAAAGTTTCCAAAGTTTGTGCCTGTTTTCACATTGACTCTTCTAGAAAGATGTTTACCAAGTCCTTAGATTGGTATCCTGTTGAACTGCAATACTTTTTTATATCTGAGGTGATTTTTTTTTTCATCTTTGTTAGGGCCAGTCTATACTTGTTCATATTGACAGTTTAGATGGGCCTCTTAAGATTTTCAGGTGCAGACAAAGGGAAAAGAGGAACATTTGATTTATACTGCCAGTGTTAAACACTCTGTTTGCTAGAGTAGACCAGGTTTCTCAACCTAATGTTCTTATTCTGAGTTTTTTGCCTTTATTAGAAGCCATCCTCCTCAGCTATGTCTTCCTTCGGCCTCATCTGGCCACCCACACCCAGCTATTAGTTAGCAGCCGCAAAGTTTCTTCCAATACCTGCTGTGTTTCTCATCAGCCCTGGTAGGATCCAGTTGTGCCCTTCTTTTTATTTGTTTGTTTGTTTGTTTTATTTTATTTTTGCCCAGGCTGGAGTGCAGTGGCACGATTTCGGCTCACCACAACCTCTGCCTCCTGGATTGAAGAGATTCTTGTGCCTCAGCCTCCTGAGTAGCTGGTATTACAGGCGCCTGCCACCACACCCGACTGATTTTTTGTATTTTTAGTAGAGACAGGGTTTCACCACGTTGGCCAGGCTGGTCTCAAACTACTGACCTCAGGTGATCCGCCCACCGTGGCCCCCCAAAGTGCTGGGATTACAGGTATGAGCCACTGCGCCTGGTCCCTGGTGGCCTTCCAAATGCATCACAACCCACCTTGGTTCTTGTATTAGTTGCCCCAAGATAAGGATATGAATGTGATACTGCCACTAAGGTCTCGTCTGTATTCTTGGCCTGAAAAGGGTTGAACATCAGTTGTCCTTTCTCTCACTCCAGTCCCACCCACTGTTTGTCTTGCAGACAGTTTCCCAAAGTTTCTGGTATGGGGTTGCCTAGTACTGATGCATGCTTTCTTCATTTTTATTTATTTATTTGTTTTTAGTCATTTCAGTGGGAAACTGGAAGGATAGACAGAATAGAAGCACATCTTAACGTCATTCTGATTAAACAAATCAATGCTAGTTTTGTTTTTGTTTTTTGGGGTTTTTTTTTTTTTGTTTTGTTTTGAGATGGAGTCCTGCTCTGTCACCCAGGCTGGAGTGCAGTGGCACGATCTAGGCTCACTGCAACCTCAGCCTCCTGGGTTCAAGCAATTCTCTCATCTCAGCCTCCCAAGTAGCTGGGACTACAGGCATGTGCCACCACGCCCGGCTAATTTTTGTATTTTTTTAGTAGAGATGGGATTTTGCCATGTTGGCCAGGCTGGTCTTGAACTCCTGACCTCAGGTGATCCACCTGCCTCAGTCTCCCAAACTGTTGAGATTACAGGCATGAGCCACCACACCTGGCCTCAATGCTAGGTTTTAAGAAATGAGCTTCTAGCCTTCCAGATTGAATACTTTGAAGGTCATTGTTCATTTGATTAAGGTAGGCATTGTACATAGAATGTGCTTTCATGGGTTTATGTGCATGGGTTTGTTACTTCATACCTCGTTCCACTACTCTCCTGTGACACTCGGGAGGAGATAATTCAGTGATTTCATGAAGATACTCCTTAAGTCTTTCTGTGTTGGGTCTCAACTCTGTAGCCTGGATGTTAGTAGGGACCGTACCCCAAAGGTCCAGGAAAGGAAAGAAGAAAACAATGGAAGGTCTCCAGAATGAAGTAGGAGTGATTGTTTTGAGGCCATGGGTTTTAGATGATCTACCTGTTTGCTTTCATTTGATAAGAATGCCGCACAGCTCTCTTGGCAGCTGTGTAAGAGAAACCGGTGCTGATAACCCAGAGACCCATTTAAGAATTTTGTGTTCTCGGCCGGGCGCGGTGGCTCAAGCCTGTAATCCCAGCACTTTGGGAGGCCGAGGCGGGCGGATCACGAGGTCAGGAGATCGAGACTATCCTGGCTAACACGGTGAAACCCCGTCTCTACTAAAAAAATACAAAAAACTAGCCGGGCGAGGTGGCGGGCGCCTGTAGTCCCAGCTACTCGGGAGGCTGAGGCAGGAGAATGGCGTAAACCCGGGAGGCGGAGTTTGCAGTGAGCTGAGATCTGGCCACTGCACTCCAGCCTGGGTGACAGAGTGAGACTCCTTCTCAAAAAAAAAAAAAAAAAAAAAAAAAAAAAAAAAAAAAAAAAAAAAAAAAAGAATTTTGTGTTCTCGTGGAGTCAGAACCTGTTACCAAGCCAGCTTTGTTGAAGACCCAGCTGGAGAGGAGGGATGTTTGCTGTATTCCTTGTAACTCTAGTGCATGTTATAATTTTCAGGAATTGGTAAGTAAGTAAGAGTATTCATTTAGAAATTGGGCTTTAGGCCCAGCATAGTGGCTCATACCTGTTATCTGAGCACTTTGTGAGGCCGAGGTGGGTGGATCACTTGAGCCCAGGAGTTCGAGTCCAACCTGGGCAAATAGTGAGGCCCTGTCTCTACAAAAAATAAAAAAAAAATTGGCCGGGTATGGTGGCACGCGCCTGTAGGGCTAACTCTCCACTACTCAGGAGGCTGAAGTGGTGGGGAGGATCACTTGAGCCTGGGAGGCTGGGAGGTGGAGGCTGCAGTAAGTTTTGATCACACCACTGCACTCCAGCCTGGGTGACAGAGCAAGACTCTGTATCTTAAAAAATAAATAAATAAAAGACTGGGCACAGTGGCTCACACCTGTAATTCCAGCACTTTGGGAAGCTGAGGCCAGTAGATCACTTGAGCCCAGGAGGTCAAAACCAGCCTAGTTAACATGGTGAAACCCCTATCTCTACCAAAAATATAAAAATTAGGCATGGTGATGCATGTCTGTGGTCCCAGCTACTCAGGAAGCTGAGGCAGAGGGATCGCTTGAACCTGGGAGGTGGAGATTGCAGTGAGCCGTGATTGTGCCACTGCACTCTAGCCTGGGTGACAGAGGGTGACAGAGTGAGAGTCTGTCTCAAAAAAAAAAAAAAAAAAAAAAAAAAGTTTGAAGCTCATTATACCTGGCTTTTTTTTATTTGTTGTTTTGCTTTTTAATACAGCTAAAGTATGCAGATTTATTTAGCTTTAAGTTTTATTCTCAGTTTTCTAGTGGGAAAAAAAAAAAAGCACCAAAAAAATTCAATTTTTACATTTCAATTCAAATAACAAGAACTTAGAACAGACCATAGACTTTTTTTTTTTAAGAGGAAAGTGATAATAGGAAATTTAACCAGGAAGACTTCTAAGCTTCTATTGTAAAGATACCTCCTTTTCCCAAGAATTAGGCCTAATCAAGACTATACCTACCAATACGGAGGGGAAGGGGGTAAATCACAACTAAAGATCTTGGCACTTCTGTAAGAAATTTAAATAACAGGCAGACATATAGAGATTTGTAAATATGTACTTGCTGCCAGATAAACCACAGAAAAGATACTGTATTTGTGGTCCAGGGAAGTTTAAATATTTGTGGTCAAACTTAAAATTCAACATAAAACTCTCATCTGTGATGGAAACTTTCCAGAAACTGCATGGAGGGGGTATGCAAGCTGCATAAACTCTCAAAGGCGTCTTGTCTCACCGGGCTGAGGTAGAAAAGCCTGTTCTCCTTCCTTCACACTGTGTAGCTAACAAGCCCTTCGATCAGAGAAGGAGCTCCTTAATGCTCCAGCCACCCGCCCAAGAAGCCCACTGTAAGGACCTTTCAGGCCAGGCATGGTGGCTCATGCCTGTAATCCCAGCACTTTAAAAGGCCAAGGCAGGAGGATCCCTTGAACCCAGGAGTTCAAGACCAGCCTGGGCAATATAGGGAGACCCCGTTTCTATAAAAAATTACCCAGGCATGGTGGCAGGTGCCTGTGGTCCCAGCTGCTTGGGAGGTTGCATGAGCTATGGTCACACCACTGTACTGCAACCTGGGCAGCAGAGCGAGATCCTGTCTCAAATAAGAAGGGACCTCTCTTTTTTGTGGCTTACTCCTTCGAGTCTGATCAAATGTTACCTTTCTTAGGGTCTTCTGTTCACCATCTTATATATAATGTCTATACTCTTCCCCACCCTGCCACTCTCTGTCTCTCTTACCCGACTTTTTCACAGTGCTCCCCGCTACTATCTGCTTATTTGATTCTCAGTCTCAGGAAAATGTTAAGCTCCACGGGAACAGGAGCATTGTTTTATTCACTGCTGTATTCTGGTGATTTGAATAGGGCCTGCCACACCATAGCATGTGCTTAATAAATATTTATTGAATTCAGTAGAATACATTTAGAACTCCGACTGTGAGATCAGCCTGAAACACCTCAAATATCTTACTTTCTGTTCTGTGACAGCTGTATGTGCTCCTCTCATAAGGAGACTGGCACTGAAGGTGGTGCAGCAGCCTTCAGATGTACCAGGCAGCTCTTGCCGTAACACCTAGCCTGTACATCAAGATGGAATTAGAACCGTGTAATTTTCACAGTAAATCTATATATAGCACTCTTTGTTTCTGGCCTTCAGATTTGTGGATGACCCTCCTGACACTGATTCCTCTGGGGTGGCAGCTCTTCCTGGGCAGCATGCAGGCCGGAGCGCATGTATCCACTTTGCACATTATTTTGTGACATGTAAATGCAGCCTATTTTGCCCACCTTTGTGTCATTTGAGACCCTGCTTGGCTGGGGAGACTGTTGTTGCTGACCACTCCCAGGCCCATTGGACTTGATGATGACTGATGGATTGGAGCACATCATCAGGGTCTGTCTTCTGTCTGCTTTCCTTTGCTGCTTTTGCTAGGTCTTTCCGTCAGTCCCCCCAACGCAGAGTGCTTTATTGTTGATGATCCTTAGTATTTGGCATGAAATGTGCTTCACAAATGATGTTGATGATTAAGATACCGTGTGTGCATGTGTCATAGTATATCACCACTTACATAAATATATCTATAAAAGATATAGGGAGAGCTCATAGTTAATCACATATGTCAGTAAATGCAGAAATATCTCTGAAGAACATACCAGAAACTCGCAACAGGGCCTAAAAAGAGGTGGGAAGGTTTTGTTTTTAAAATTCAGCCTTTGTATTGCTTGTTTTTACCATGTGCCGTGTTTCTAAACTACCCATTACTAAACAGCTTTGGCTTCAGTTTGGCCTGGTACTTGATTCTGAGGTGCAACCATATCTTTAGTACCTCCCAGAACAGACCTTCTCATTGAACTCCTTTGGTACTTTGTCAGCAGCAATAATGGCTTTAGCTTAAGTAACAGAATTAAGTGACAGCTTTTAGTTCTGTGTTGTCTTTTTTTTTTTTTTAAGATGGAGTCTCACTGTGTCACCCAGACTGGAATGCAGTAGCTCAATCTTGGCTCACTGCAACCTCTGCCTCCGGGTTCAAGCAATTCTCATGCCTCAGCCTCCCAAGTAGTTGGGATTGCAGATGTGCACCACCACACCCGACTAATTTTTAGTAGAGACAGAGTTTTTCCATATTGGTCTTGAACTCCTGACCTCAGGTGATGCACCCACCTTGGCCTCCCAAAGTGCTAGGACTACAGGCGTGAGTCACTGCGTCTGGCCTTGTGTTGTCAATTTTTTTGAAAGTTTAGGGTGTATATAGGTTTCCCTAGTATAGGCTGGTCCAGAAATTTTGTCTGTTTTTATCAATATAAAGCACTCAAACTGTACTTCAAAGTAGTTTATAATGGTTTGCCTGTCTATATGTGTTCTTCAAAAGTAGAGTAAGCAGCACGTGCAACTATTGGATTCCTGTCTCTAATCCTATTCTTAATCTACTGCCTTGGAAATATTTAATAAAGAGTGAGGAAGGCCATGCACAGTGGCTCACACCTGTAATCCCAGCGCTTTGAGAGGCTGAGGCAGGCGGATCACTTGAGGCCAGCAGTTGAAGACCAGGCTGGCCAACATGGCGAAACCCTGTCTCTAGTAAATATAGAGAAATTAGCCAGGCATGGTGGCACGCGCCTATAATCACAGCTACTCGCGAGGCCGAGGTATGAGAATCGCTTGAACCCAGGAGATGGAGCTTGCAGTGAGCCGAGATTGCGCCACTGCACTCCAGCCTGGGTGACAAAGCAAGACTCAGTCTCAAAAAAAAAAAAAAAAAAAAAGAAAGACATATATTCTAACAGCAGCTTTTTGGTCTCTCTTTCAAATCTTGTGAGAATATACCACATAGACTTGGTAATCAGGAATGGATCAGATGAGATACTGTCAACTCTAATACTGTTTTGCCAGGACAACCTGCAGAAAAATACATCTTCCTGTTGTAGATAGATGCCATAGCCTTTATTATGCTCTATGCTAGTCATGAGAAAACTCCAGATAATTTATTGTTTCTGAGGTTGAGTTTATTCTCTGAAAAATGGGGATGACATTAGTTATTTCATAACATTTTAGTAAGGATTAAATAAGTGAAAATGCCTAGGGTTTTTTTTTGCTCTGTTGCCCGGCCTGGAGTGCAGTGGTGTAATCCTCAATTCACTGCAACCTCCAACTCCTGGATTCAAGTGATTTTACCACCTCAGTCTCCCCAGTAGCTGGGATTACAGGTGCTCGCCACCCCGTGTGACTTATTTTTTTGTATTTTTAGCAGTGACGGGGTTTCGCCATATTGGCTAGGCTATTCTCAAACTCCTAACCATCAGGTGATCCATCCACCTGGGCCTCCCAAAGTTCTGGAATTATAGGGATGAGCCACCACACCTGGCTCAGAATTTTTTTTTTTTTTTTTTTTTTTTTTTTTTGAGACAGAGTCTCACTTTGTGGCCCAGGCTAGAGTGTAGTGACACAATCTTGGCTCACTACAATCTCTGCCTCCCAGGTTCAAGCAATTCTGCCTCAGCCTCCTGAGTAGCTGGAACTGCAGGTGTGCACCACCATGCCTGGCTAATTTTTGTTTTTTTTTTTTGTATTTTCACTATGTTGGTCAGGCTGGTCTCAAACCCCTGACCTTAAGTTACCCGCCTGCCTCAGCCTTTTAAGGTCCTGGGATTACAGGTGTGAGTCACTGCGCCTGGCAAGATTTTTTAAAATGAAAGTTTCAATATGTGTTTTCATAGTGGAGGCTGGGGGTTGGAGAGTGGCTAAGAAGACTCCAAAGAGGTCCAGTTACAATTCAGTCATACACCAGATTCCCATATCTCCTTCTGGATCATCCTGTAGTTTCTGTAGCTATTTTCTGTAATTCCTGCAAATTCTCTGTAATCCTTTGTCATTTCCGTTTTCTACCCTCTTAGCTGTTGCCATTATTTGGAGGCATTGGATGTAAAAATTAAAAAAAAAAACCTGTTAGATTTATCTTGCAGGCTAAGGCTCAGAAATTAGGCAAGGTTCAGGTCGCTTTCCAGAAGGCAAGGCAGGTGCGCTTAGTTACACCATTCCAGGATTCTCCCCGTAAGTGGAACTCTCAAGTGAGGGCTTGGGTGTCCTTGAAGGAGAACAGCAAAATACCATTTTGGAAATAAAATTCTGCTGTCCTGGGTGTTCCAGCCGCTCCCATGCTGGCCTCCTTTCGGCACCATTCCTTTCTGCAGTCCCACCCTGCTTGGCCCTGGCACACAGTCCCATGAACATGCCACCTGCCTTCTCTCTCTCTCTGGCCCCATCCATTGGCTGCTCAGTTTATTTTTTCCACATCCTCACCCTCTTCCAGCTCCAAGTTAAATAACCTTCACAGATGGCTTGTTCCATCAGAGCTGTTTTAAAGAACACAGGACAGTGAGCTAGTGCCCAGAGGAGCTGCCCCAGCCCAGGACTGCCCTTCCTATGGAGGCTCATCAGCTACCTAGAGGCCATAGAGAGTCAGCAGAAAGGCGGCAGGTTGAGTGGTAGAGTGTCTCTTTGACACTATCATCCTCTAGCAGCTAACAGCCAGTTCTCACGTAGATTTACAAGTCAGAACCTGGAGCCAGATACACTGCATACTCCATTTTCCACAGAAGACGTAGTACTTCGTAGCTGGCATTTCTCCCCCACTGTTTTACAGCATGGAAACCCAACAGGAAATGACAGTCCCCATTTGTGTTTGGGATCATGGTTTCAGTCGTTACTGAACCTCTTCATGAACTCATGAGAGGTCTAAATCCCTGCCCTGCCTGACCTGAAGGGCAGGATTCCCAGCTGTCGGCGCACCCATGGGAAGACAGGGAATGTCACATGCCTATCAGGAATCCTTCATAGAGTCCGGGCGCAGTGGCTCACACCTGTAATCCCAGCACTTTGGGAGGCCAACGTGGGCAGATCACCTGAGGTCAGGAGTTCAAAACTAGCCTGACCAACATGGTGAAACCCCGTCTCTACTAAAAATACAAAAATCAGCCAGGCGTGGTGGCACATGCCTGTAATCCCAGCTACTTGGGAGGCTGGGGCAGGAGAATTGCTGGAACCCAGGAGACGGCAGTTGCAGTGAGCCGAGATCATGCATTTGCATTCCAGCCTGGGCGACAAACTGAGACTGTCTCAGAAAAAAAAAAAAAAAGAAACAAAGAAAAAGAGAAATCCTGCCTAGAGAGAAGATCCAGAATTTCGCTCTTTCTTTCCTGTCAGCAGAGACACGGAGGTTTCCTGTCTGCCTTGTCATCAGCTTTGGAACAGTTTCCTCCTGCATTCCCCCATGTATGTAGTGGCCTGTAAGCTTTGCCCCCTTCATGTTCCCAGCATCCTCCTTCCTTCCCTCTCTCATAATTGGCTGGGTCTGGTTAATTTTGCCCTTGTGACAGGACAGCCTTTTCCTTGTCCTCAGAGTTATTCCTGTGGGACATAAGACCTCTCTGGTCATGGTCTGCCTCTTTCCCTTCCTTCTCGCTCTTTCCTCTCTAACTATAGCCTTTGTAAATAGACTCCTCTGAGGTCACTGAGGAAGGGTAGTATGTGCCTTTGCTGCTGTAGGACTCTCTTTTCCCTCAGTAAGCAGAGTTCCCTTGAGAGACCCCCTCCCTTCCTTTATTAAAAGGCATGTTGGTGGCTTATCGGCTTGAACTCTGGCATAAGAGGGCATGGAACAATGGCATGTGCAGAGTGCTTTGGCCAAAGGGAAATTAACTTTGAGCCAGAGACAGCAATTTGAAGAAACTTCCCTTGGTAAGAAGAAGAAAAGTGATGGGGTGGGAAGGGAAAATTCTATGGCAGAGAAGATCTTCCTGAGAACTCAATTAGAAATCAGTATCTCCTCCTTAAGCCTAGTTTTTCCACTGAGAAGTAAACTATTATGCTCTCTTCTCCTCCTTCATACCTTCTCCAAGATCAAGCATTGCCAGATAAATAACACACCCTGTTGCTTGCAAAGTAAAAGTTACTTGGATTGATAGATTTGTGGAGCCTTTGGGTGCCAAGTATCAGGAGGGAGCTTTGATTTCCATTTTCCTGTCCTCATGATGGACTTTACTCTTTACATTCAGTATAAAAGTTCAAGGCAGTGGTGCAGACAACTTTCAGAGGTTACCCACATACAGGTCTTAACATCTGGCAGTTACTAGTTTCCTGTATTCATTCAGCTCATCAAGTAATCAGCTGAGGTTTTGCGCATATTATGTCCAGTGAAATGAAATGAATCTGAATGATAGAACTCTTTTTAGGGCGGGTATTCTGAGAAATTTTAAATTTCATTATTTCTTTTCTTGCCTGTGGCTTAGTCAAGCAGCCATTCAATTTGTGTTCCTCTAAAGGCAAATTTGTCAGAACTGTTTTTTTTGTCCCGAGGGCCTTAGGCTACTGTAATACTACTATTATATTTATATAATTATAATATACTCTACATAGTATAATTTATTTATTTATTTATTTTTATTAATTTCTTTTGAGACAGAGTTTTGCTTTTGTTGCTCAGGCTGGAGTGCGGTGGCACGGTCTTGGCTCAGTACACCCTCCGCCTCACAAGTTCAAGCAATTCTCCTGCCTTAGCCTCCCAAGTAGCTGGGATTACAGGCACCTGCCACAACACCCGGCTAATTTTTTTATATTTAGTAGAGATGGGGTTTTACCATGTTGGCCAGGCTGGTCTCAAACTCCTGACCTCAGGTAATCCAGCTACCTTGGCCTCCCAAAGTGTTGGGATTACAGGCATGAGCCACCACACCCAGCCAAGTGTAATATTTTTTAAATGAGAAAGACTTGAAATAGGCTGGGTGTGGTAGCTCACACCTATAATCCCACCACTTTGGGAGGTTGAGGTGGGAGGATTGCTTGAGTCCAGGAGTTTGAGACCAGCCTGGATAACATAGTGAGACCCCATCTCTACAAAAAAAAAAGCTGGGCGTGGTGGCGCATACCTGTAGTCCCAGATGTTCAGGAGGCTGAGGTAGGAGGATCACTTGAACCTGGGAGTTTGAGACTGCAATGAGCCGTGATCACACCATTGCACTCAGTCTGGGCAACAGAGTGCGACCCTGTCTTCAAAAACAGAAGATAACTTAAAGTAGAGCCCTTTCTCAAAAGTGCCCTATACTCTTTGTGAAAGTGCCATTTCCTTCATAAGAGGCCATATTATAATACAATGAACTGAGCACAAAGTTTGGAGTAAGACACATCTGGGTTCAAAGCCCAGCTTCATCACTTCATCACTTCATCGCTTGCTTTCTCTGAGCTTTAGTTTCCTCTTCCTGTCTCACAGGATTACCATGATAATCAAATGAAACAGCATAATTCCTAGCAACCATCTGTCACCACTTCATCTACACCACAGCTTTCCCAGTAAAATGGAATATTTAGGCCACCAAGAAACTGTGATCAATGAAAATTGCAGAGGATGTAAGATGCTGACTTGTTCTACCTGCCACTACCCTGAACCTTTTTTTTTTTTCAACCCCCTTAACCTCTTTAAAGAGCTTCTGGCATGCTCATGAGTTTTTCTTTCTAGAACTTTCCCTGCCCTGAATTTGTTCAGTATGCATTTTCACTTGTGAGGACTTCTTTTCACGATAAATACCCAAGTGCTTTAGAAAGTCTGAATGGTGGCCGGGCACGGTGGCTCATGCTTGTAATCCCAGCAATTTGGGAGGCTGAGGCAGACGGAACCCTTGAGGTCAGGAATTCGTGACCTACCTGGCCAACATGGTGAAACCCTGTCTGTACTAAAAATACAAAAATTAGCCAGGCTTGGTGTCGCACGCCTGTAGTCCCAGCTACTCAGGAGGCTGAGGCAGGAGAATCACTTGAACCTGGGAAGCAGAGGTTGCAGTGAGCTGAGATGGTGCCATTGCACTCCAGCCTGGGCTACAGAGCAAGATTCCAACTGAAAAAAAAAGAAGAAAAAACAGAATGTGTTGGTGGTGATTCTCCTGGAAGGCAAGCCTGCTTTGTCTGTGCCACCACAGAGGTGTTGCTGGCAGACTAATCTTGAGACTACTTCTTACCTCTTTGCACCATAGCTCTTATTAAGGGGTCTTTCCTGACTTTAGATCTGGTGGTAAATTAGCCCAAAAGAGTGCACTCAGTCTCCTACAGGGCTCACAGGTTTGCTTTATACCCTCCAAGTGGCCCAAAGGGAGCTACAGGGTGTTGGAGATGGTCATGGGAAAGAAAGAGCTCACAAGAAGAGCATGGGGCGAGAGCCAGCCGTTCCCCACTGCCTGCTGAAGCAAGCTCAGTGAGGCCGCTGACAGGAGTCCTCAGAACACTAACCAGGTGATTAAAACATCAGTATAAGTCTTTCCAAACTTCACAGAAAGCCAAAAACTTAGTTTGGACACCAACAGAAATTTTCCGCTCTGGAGCTTTAAAAACTGGTCCGCTGTTTCTTTCTCTCGTCTGTGGCCAGAGGGGAGCTCTGTGCTAATGATTCCATAAAACTCTCCAAGTCTTCCTGAGTGGCTTATCATAGGAGAGTAACCTGTACCACCCTTTTCCATCAGAGTAATCTCTAGCCTCTCACTGTTAGTTCACATTCTGAATCTTTAACCCTTCCGAAACGGCCAAGCCCAGCTCTTGGCACTGTCCCCTATGACAGAGCTGAGTTCCTCTGTCAAGCTCAGCAGCAGAATGATCCTTTCTTCCTTTCCAAGACGACTGCCCAGAATCACAGAAACCTGTAAGAATGGAAAGAGAGTAATCCCAATTCTGGGCATTCACCCAAAAGATTTGAAATCAGTTGGTTGAAGAGATGTCTGGACTCCCAGGTTCACTGCAGCACTAGTCCCAGTAACCAAGTTATGGAATTAGTCTGAGTGTCCATCAACAGATGAGTGGATAAAGAAAAGGTGGGACATACACACAACGGAGTACTATTCAGTCTTTAAAAAGAAGTTCTGTCGTTCTCAGCGACATGGATGGAATTGAAGAGCATTATGCTAAGTGAAATAAGCCAGGCACAGAAAGACACATACCATATGTTCTCACTTACATGTGGAATCTGAAGGAGTCCAGCTTATAAAAGCAGACAGTAGAATGGTGGCTACAGAGGCTAGGAAATGGGGAGATGATGGTCAAAGGGTTCAAAACCTCAGTTCCATGGGAGAAAGATGGGTGTGTGTTTTTCTGAGATCTGTTGAACAGCATGGTGGACGTAAAAATACAGTACTGTACATTTAAAATTGCTTTAAGAGGTCAGACGTGGTCTCTCACAGCTGTAATCCCAGCACTTTGGGGGCTGAGGCAGGATGATCACTTGAGACCAGGAGCTCAAACCAGCCTGGGCAACATAGTGAGGCCCCATCTCTAAATAAAAAAAAGAAAATGAAATTAGCAGGGTGTGGTGGTCCACGCCTGTAGTCCCAGCTACTTGGGAGGCTGAGGTGGGAAGATCACTTGAGCCTGGGAAGTCAAGACTGCAGTGAGCCTTAATCACACCACTGCACTCCAGCCTGGGTGACAGCAAGACCCCGTCTAAAAAAAAAAATAAGAGTAAATTTCAAATTTTCTCACCACAATAAGTATTTGAGGTGATAGATATGTTAATTAGCTGGATTTAATTATTATACATTGTATTCATAAAACATATCACTTTGTACCCTTGTAAATATACACAAATATAAATTGTCAGTTTATAACAAAATTTGGTAAAGGACTAGGAATATAGATCTTCAGAATTATTAGCATCTTGCAGACAAGGCTCAGGATTTTGCCCACCAGCACACAAGTTACCAGACAGTAAGAGCAGTAATTACCAGATAAGGCTCAGTAATTTGCCTGAGAGCACACAAGTTCAGAGGCCATGACACTGTTGTTCCACTGGGCCCTGCTCGTCCTAGACCTGTGGCGTGTCAGCCCCCCAGGAGGAGTGTACCATGCCCAGAAGAGTTCAGTCTTCAAGAAATCAGTTCTGAAAGGCTGCCTTTTTCTCTTCTCCTATGAATTTCCAGGCTAGATGAGAGCTTTCTCCTCGGGAAGATGGTGAGGGTCTCTGTCTGAAACCCCTGTGAATGTCCTGGATCACAGAGAGCTGTGGCAGTTAGAGCAGTCCAGCCCCTGTACTTACTAGTTGCATTCCCTGAGCAAGTTACTTCTCTGTGCCTTAGTTTCCTCACCACTATAATGGAAGCAGCAACAGTATCTGCTTCATGAGGTTGTGGGGATCACATGAGTTGGTTCGTGTAAAGCATTTGGCACGGTGCCTGGCATGTAGTAACCATTCTCTTGGTGTTCGCTGTGGCTGCGAAGGGTGAGTGAGGCATGCAGCAGGTTTTGTTACGTCCCGGAAGGCTGATGGCACTCTTCCAGGAAGGTAGCCCTGGTGAGCTGGTAAGATCCCTGAATGAGGAAGTCATTTTATCTGACTTCGGATCTTAGTTCTCCTGAGAATGTCATTTAATTTATTTGAGTTTTAGTTTGCTCATCTGCATCATCTGGATGTAGTAACTACATCAAAGAGTGCAGAGGATTTTTAGATCCTAAAAGTTTAACATGCACTGTGTCATGAAAAACTAAGGTAGCCTGGGTGCAGTGGCTCACGGCTGTAACCCCAACACTTTGGGAGGCCAAAGCAGAAGGACCGCTTGAGACCAGGAGTTCAAGACCAGTCCTGGCAACATAGTGAGGACCCTTCTATACAAAAATAAAAATTCAAAAATTAGCTGGGCATGGTGATACGTGACTGTCGTCCCAGCCACTTGGGAGGCTGAGGAAGGAGGATTACTTGAGCCCAGGAGTTCAAGGTTGCAGTGAACTTTGATCATGCCACTGTACTCCAGCCTGGGTGACAGAGCAAGACCCTGTCTCAAAAAATACATAGATAGTAGTAGTGTTTGCACCTTTGAAAAATAGAGTTGCATTTTGAAGAGTCTACTAAAATTGTGACCACTCTGACCTAACCTTCCATCCTTTAAAGCAGTAATTCTCAAACTCAGTGTTCATGAGTACCTGGAACACTTGCACACATTCTGGCCAGGTGCTGTGGCCCACACCTATAATCCCAGTGCTTTGGGAGGCTGAAGCAGGGGGCTCTCTTGAGCCTACGAGTTCAAGACCAGCCTATACAATACTTTCTGGCCAGGCGCCGTGGCTCACACCTGTAATCCTAGCACTTTGGGAGGCCGAAGCAGGGGGATCTGTTGAGCCTAGGAGTTCAAGACCAGCCTGTGCAATATGGCAAGATCCCATCTCTACAAAACATTTTTTAAAAAAGTTAGTTGGAGGCCGGGCGCGGTGGCTCAAGCCTGTAATCCCAGCACTTTGGGAGGCCGAGACGGGCGGATCACAAGGTCAGGAGATCGAGACCATCCCGGCTAACCCGGTGAAACCCCGTCTCTACTAAAAAATACAAAAAACTAGCCGGGCGAGGTGGTGGGCGCCTGTAGTCCCAGCTACTCGGGAGGCTGAGGCAGGAGAATGGCGTAAACCCGGGAGGCGGAGCTTGCAGTGAGCGGAGATCCAGCCACTGCACTCCAGTCTGGGTGACAGAGCAAGACTCCGTCTCAAAAAAAAAAAAAAAAAAAAAAAAAAAGTTAGTTGGATGTGATGGTGTGCGCCTGTATTCCCAGCTACTCGATAGGTTGAGGCTGCAGTGAGCCGTGTTCACACCACAGCACTCCAGCCTAGGTGAGAGAGCAAAACCTGATCTCATAAAATAAAATGTTTAAAAGTATACATTCTAAGGTCCTATCTCAAGAAATACTGATTCATTGAATTCAAAGTAGAATCCATAGCCAAGGAGTAGTATTGGGTAAAAAGAAAACGCAGTTGGGCACAGTGGCTTATGCCTATAATCCCAGCACTTTCTATAATCCCAGCACTTTGGGAGGCGAAGGACAGCAGATTACTTGAGGCCAGGAGTTCAAGCCCAGCCTGGCCAACATGGTGAAACCCCATCTCTAAAAAAAAATACAAAGATTAGACCAGGGACGATGGCTCACGTCTGTACTTGAACACTTTGGGAGGCCGAGGCGGGTGGGTCATTTGAGGCCAGGAGTTTGAGACCAGCCTGGCCAACATGGCGAAACCTCATCTCTACAAAAAATATAAAAATTAGCTGGGTGTGGTGGCACTTTTGCCCGTAGTCCCAGCTGCTCAGGAGGCTAAGGCAGGAGAATAGCATAAACCCAGGAGGCGGAGCTTGCAGTGAGCTGAGATCCGGCCACTGCACTCCAGCCCGGGCGACAGAGTGAGACTCCGTCTCCAAAAAAAAAAAAAAAAAAAAAAAAAAAGGTAAAAATGACCCGGGCATGGTGGCAGGCGCCTCTAGTCCCAGCTAAGCTACTGAGGAGGCTGAGATGGGAGGATCACTTGAGCCCGGAAGGCAGAGGTTACAGTGAACGGAGATCTCACTACTGTACTCCAGCCTGGGCGACAGAGTGAGACTCGAAAAAAGAAAAAATTGGGGTTCTAGAATCTGCATTTTTAATAAGCTCATTGTATGGTTGTGATACAGTTGGTTTTGAAAAATGCTTTTTCAAGTTCACATGTGAAGAAGGGGGAACTAATATTGATTGAGGTGGTTCTGTATGGCAGCTATTTGTTGACTTACACCGTGTCCCGAGCTGTGAACAGACTAGTTCGCTTGTGTTAACAAAGCTTGTCTTGTCTCCAGCTATGAGGCATGGGTTGTGTTTTAATTCAGGACTCCAGAAACATAGAACCTAAAAATGCAACTTAAAATGGCTTTCTACCTCAGCCCAAATCTCAGAGAACGTCTCTATACTACATTTTTTAATATGCTGTGAGGGTTCTTCAGATGTGGATGTAATTTTTTTTTTTTCAAAGCATGACGTCAGTGCTTTGAAGAGCATTAAATCTCACTTCTTAGAGGTATGTGTTACCTTAACCTAGTACAGCAGCCTCCATGGAGTTAAGATGAAGCAAGACATGCCCAGAGCGTGGCTTCTTGTGGTATCTGGTTTCACATGAGAAACGGGAGGCAGCCTGTCAAAGAGGAGTCCCTATTCCTTATTGAGTCCAAGCCTCCATGAGGAACACCACCCAAACAGAAGGTAGCATCTCCAAGTGTGTCCAGGTGTCTGTGTTGCACAGCCTAGGGAGCATGATTGACACAGTATAGACAGTATGGCTGCACCCCCTCCGTGATGTCCTCTGGGATTGTCCTGAGGCTGCCGTCTGACCCCCGTGATCACTCATCCACATTGTTCAGGTATCCACAGTGCATGTTAAATACTGCAGATAGATTTTATTTTAAGCACACACATAAACACTTAACACTAGTGCCTCACCTCAAGAATCTTACTTAGGAGAAAAAAACACAACAGATTAATGGAAGAAAGTTAATGAGAATTGTAAATAAAACCAACTGATAAAATTCATGTAATATGGCCGGGCACAGTGGCTCACACCTGTAATCCCAGCACTTTGGGAGGCCAAGGCAGGTGGATCACCTGAGGTCAGGAGTTTGAGACCAGCCTGACCAACATGGGAAAGCCCCGTCTCTACTAAAAATACAAAAATTAGCTGGACATGGTGGCAGGTGCCTGTAACCCCAGCTACTCGGGAGGCTGAGGCAGGAGAATCACTCGAATCCGGGAGGTGGAGGTTTCAGTGAGCCGAGATCACGCCATTGCACTCCAGCCTGAGCAACAAGACTGAGACTCTGTCTCAAAAAAAAAAAAAAAAAAAAAAAAAAAGTATGTAACATAAACCTGAGAAGGGAATGCATTCTCAGATGAAAAATTTAGGATCCAAAGAGAACTTAATAGGTTGCAATGGGAGAAGTAAATGACAAGATGAAATCAAATAAGAATAAATGTAAAATCCTACCCTGGTCCAAAAAGTCAGCCACACGTAGCGTGTAGCATGCAGCACAACGGTAAATAATCAGATTTCTTCAGGCATGGGGAGAAGACCGTGGTGAAGGAAAAGACGTGAAAGGGAATAGTTGGTGGAGGGCTTGTAATCCATAAAGGGAGATAGGATTTAGCAACGTAAGTGAAAACAATTTGGGGATTTGTTGATGAGAAGCTCACAATTGGCTGGGCACAGTGGCTCACGCCTGTAATCTCAACACTTTGGGAGGCTGAGGCAAGAGGATTCCTTAAACTTAGGAGTTCAAGACCAAGTGGGGCAACATGGCGAAACCCCATCTCTACAAAATATTTAGCCAGGTGTGGTGGCACATGCTTGTAGTCCCAGCTCAGGAAGTTGAGGTGGAAGGATCCCATGAGTCTGAGAAGTCAAGGTTTCAGGGAACCACAATCTCGCCACTGCACCCCAGCCTGAGCGACAGAGCAAGACCCTGTCCCCCACAAGAAAAGGAAAAAAGCAGCTCACAGTTTATCAGTAGTGCAAGGTGGGGACAATGAAAGTAATGCTGTTAAGTCTGTTATTAAAATGGAGTATCCCCAACAGAGATGAGAGGGGATGGGCCACTCTCTGCTCTGCTATTAGGTCACGTGGGCACTCAATGGAGGAGACACATTCGTCTTAGTGAAAGTCTTAGTGAAGGAATAAGCAGGATGTTTAGGAGACAGAGTGAGGCACAGTTGAAGGAAGTGGGACTGTTTAGCCTAGAGAAGGTGTATAACACAGCAGACCTCACATAATTTGAGGCCAGCCAGATAAAAGCAGGATTAGAGTTTTTGGGGGGTTTTTGTTTTGTTTTGTTTTGTTTTACATGGCCCCAGAGAACCAAATTAGAAGCATTGGGAGGCAGATCTGGGTTTAAAAGTTGTAAACATTTCTACCAATTAGTAAAGTCCAAAAATAGAATGGCCTTCTAGTAGGAAATATGTCCCCTTACAGATTCAACACAGTAACACACCTCATACAGAATGGTCAGAAAAAAAGTCCATTAGTGTAGATAATCAAAATTACTAGCTAGATGTGGTGACTCTTGCCTATAATCCCAGCACTTTGGGAGGCAGAGGCAGGCAGATTGCTTAAGGCCAAGAGTTTGAGACCAGCCATGCCAACATGGTGAAACTCTAGCAGGTGTGGTGGCTCACACCTGTAGTCCCAGCTACCTGGGAGGCTAAGATGGGAGGATCACCTAAGCCCAGGAAGTCGAGGCTGCAGTGAGCCGTGATTGTGCCACTGCACACCAGTTAAGTAATGATTGATTTTAAAAACTACTCCAGGGCCTTGAGTCCTCTCTACCAGAAGTAGTCAAGAAAGAGCTGGATCACTGAGGGGTATTTAGAGGAGGTTCTCTTGTGGCTCTGAATGATTATTAAGGTCTCTTCCCACCAAAGGGCAAAAGAATTCACTTTGTGACATACAAGTAGTGCAGATGTTGAGAGCTGCTAATGGAGTCAGAGAAGATGAGTGAAGTGTGGGCCTAGTCCACATTTGCTGAAGGGGTACCTGCGTCCTTGGGAGAGGTTAGCGCGAGGTTCCTGTGGAGCCCTTTGCTGGACTGAAAGTCATGTGAAGTCAAGGACTGCATCTGTCTGTCTTGTCTTGTCTTGTCTTGTCTTGTCTTGTCTTGTCTTGTGTGCCCAGGATATCTAGCAGTCTCTGTCCCATAGTAGGGAGTTACGAAGTATTTGTGGAAGGTAGGCTGGCAGATTGGACAAAGCCTAACTGGCGTCTTGAAGGACTTTTAGGCTGGGCTGGGCGGCTCACACCTACAACTCCAGTACTTTGGGAGGCCGATGCAGGAGGATCACTTAAAGCTATGAGTGAGATCAGCCTAGGGGACATAGTCAGACCTTGTCTCAACCAAAAAAAAAATAAAAATTAGCCATTAGCCAGGTGCAGTGGCTCACGCCTGTAATCCCAGCACTTTGGGAGGCCAAGGCAGGTGGAGCACCTGAGGTCAGGAGTTTGAGGCCATCCTGGCCAACATGGTGAAACCCCATCTCTATTAAAAATACGAAAATTAGCCGGGCATGATGGCGTGCACCTGTGAATCCCAGCTACCTAGGAGGCCGAGGCACGAGAATCACTTGAACCTAGGTTCAAGATGAAGGTTGCAGTGAGCTGAGATTGCACCACTGCACTCCAGCCTGGGCGACACAGCGAGACTCTGTCTCAATAAATAATAAATATATATTTGCCAGACATAAGTGGTGTGCCTCTGTGGTCCCAGCTACTCTGGAGGCTGAGGTAGGAGGATTGCTTCAGCCCAGTTATTTGAGGCTGCAGTGAGCCTTGATTGCTAATAGAGTAAGACTCTGTTTCAGAAAAAAGAGAGAAAAGAAAAGACCTTATCAAGCTTAAAAGAAGATGAGGGGGCCGGGAACGGTGGCTCAAGCCTGTAATCCCAGCACTTTGGGAGGCCGAGGCAGGCGGATCATGAGGTCGGGAGATAGAGACCATCCTGGCTAACACAGTGAAACCCCATCACTACTAAAAAAAAAAACCACAAAAACATTAGCCGGGCATGGTGGCGGCGCCTGTAGTCCTGGCTACTTGGGAGGCTGAGGCAGGAGAATGGCCTGAACCCGGGAGGCGGAGCTTGCAGTGAGCTGAGATCACGGCACTGCGCTCCAACCTGGGTGACAGAGCAAGACTCTGTCTCCAAAAAAAAAAAAAAAGATGATGATGATGATGAGGGAATGAATTGATTGCTTAAATGTAAAATCACTGCAGGTTGGGGGAGTAATATGTGAACTTTCAGAGGTGCCAGCTGAAGCAGACAGCCTGCAGGGTATAGCAAAAGGGGTTGCCTGGGGACTGAAGTTCAGGATTAGGGAATAATAGCCAGAAGTGCCAGTTGTGATCTTTTGGGGGAGGGGTGGGTGGGTGAGGGTTTGCAAAGAGCTTGGGAAGCATTAAGAGAGATTGGGATTTCATTTTATAGCAAGGCTGAGCCCAAAGGAATTCTCCATCCTGACTTCCTCAGGACCCATCAGCCTGAAAGGAATGAAGGTGCAGTGTACTAGGTCTCTGCAAGGAGCTTTTCTTCTCCCCTGGGCTGAGAATTCTGCCTTCCTGAGTACCGCAGGTCATGGCAGCCAGGGAGGGGCGTGTGCTCTCTTTTTTTTTTTTTTGAGACAGAGTCTCGCTCTGTCGCCCAGGCTGGAGTGCAGTGGCCGGATCTCGGCTCACTGCAAGCTTCGCCTCCTGGGTTCATGCCATTCTCCTGCCTCAGCCTCCCGAGTAGCTGGGACTACAGGCGCCCGCCACCTCGCCCAGCTAGTTTTTTGTATTTTTCAGTAGAGACGGGGTTTCACCGTGTTAGCCAGGATGGTCTCGATCTCCTGACCTCGTGATCCGCCCGCCTCGGCCTCCCAAAGTGCTGGGATGACAGGCTTGAGCCACCGCGCCCGGCCAGGGGCGTGTGCTCTCTTGATGCAGGGGGTCTTTTGATGTATCTGGTATGAATGTGACCCAACCCCCCAACTGAAACAGGGATTTTGCTTTGTTCTGTGAGGAGTCCCCAGCGTCTAGAGGACAGTGCCTCACACACACAGTAGGCACTTACATTTTGCTGAACTGCATGTTGCCTAAGTACATTGAAGACTACAGATGTCTCCGAGAGACCACTCTTGTGCCACACATAGAATAAATACAATTAGGAGCAAATTTGGTAAAGGAGCCTAAACACAAACCTAAGGGGAGGCCTCCTGGACGTGGCTGTCTAGAAGGCAAACAATGTGGTTCCGAGTGACTAGAGCCCGAAGTTCAGTGCTTCTGGCCCAGAGCTAAATGGCAGTGTAGAAACAGACTGTGTGGATATTTGCAGACTGAGACAGACGGGAGGACTTTCATCCCCAGGGGCTAAGCCTGCAGCCTCCCCTGCTGGTTCAGTAAGTGAGGGCCCCAGCGCCTGTGTTCCAGGTTTCAGACCAGCTGAAGCCAGCCAGACCTGAAAGGCTTGTGTTGGCAGTGCCAATATCCGTCCTTAAGCCCTGCCAATGTGGGTGGCTGCTCTCAGAGCACTCTGCAGGGGAAGCGGAATTGGACTGAAGCCCGAGCTACTGCTGCCTATAGCTTGCTCTCTGTGACGCTCTTGCCGCTGAGAATGTACCTTTCTGGTACAGCCGGAGCCGAGAGCTCTAGAAAAGAATAGTTTCTGTCCATGAAGGAACAGTTCAAGAAGAGCAAGCTTACTCTGCCCATGGAAGACCAGACTCCTATCTGGCTTTGTTTGGAATATCTAAGCTCAGGAAATGCAGGTGGGTAGAAAATACCATATTGGGGATCTTCTCATCACTGCTTTAATATTGGGAGACATGAGGCAAGGATCCAGCTGGGTCTTATTTAAGGAAGATACCAGGCTGGACACAGTGGTTTATGCCTGTAATCCCAACACTTTGGGAGGCTAAGGCAGTAGGATTCCTTGAGGCCAGGAGTTCAGAGCAGCCAAGAGCAGCCTGGGCAACAAAGCGAGATCCCATCTTAGCATAAAATAAGATACTATTGGCCAAGCAAAGTGGCTCACGCCTGTAATCCCAACACTTTGGGAGGCCGAGACAGGTGGATCACTTGAGGTCAGGAATTCGAGACCAGCCTGGCCAACATGGTGAAACCCCATCTCTACTAAAAATACAAAACTTAGCCGGGCGTGGTGGCACATGCCTGTACTCCCAGCTACTTAGGAAGAATCTCTTGAACCCAAGAGGTGGAGGTTGCAGTAAGCCGAGATCTCGCCACTGCACTGCAGCCTGGGGCGACAGAGCCAGACTCCATCTCAGAAAAAAAGAAAGAAAGATACAGTTGCAGGGTTTGCAGGGCCTCCTCAAACCCTCAACAATCCCATTAAAAAAGGCAGAGCCACTGCCCATACCGCACGGTGAAGGGACCTGATGGACAAGGCCATTGTGACTGTATTCCTGATATATGTACTAGTGGCACACGTATTCCGAAGCCCGGGACCTTGGAGCCTCTCTAGATTACTGGAGTAATGCATGCGTACCTCTTGATTAGGTCCGGAGTCTTTCTGAAGAATAGGGAGAGGGATTGCTGAAGAGAGGCAAGGTCTTCCCTCCCCTGCATGGCCAGCCCAGTAGCCTGGATCTAGCACCTTAGTTCTGAAGAAAATATTTCAGGCCCTGAGTGGTGGCTCGTGCCTATAATCCCAGTGCTTTGGGAGGCCAAGGTGGGAGGATCACTTGAGGACGGGAGTTTGAGACCAGCAATATAGCAAGACCTCATCTTTACAAAACAATTTTTAAAAATTAGCCAGGTTCCCGCTTGAGCTCAAGAGGCTGAGCCTGCTGCAAGCCATGATGAGGCTGCTGCAAACTCCAGCCTGGACAAATTAAAAAGAAATTTTTTTGTAGTTCCAACAGCCAGGTAAGCATTCCAGGGCCTCTCCCCTTGGCCCTAGGCTATGTGCCAGCCCCATGCTTCCCACCTTGCCTCTCAGACTGGCTTCCAAACAGCTCAGCCGTGTTAGGCAGTGTCCCTCCCACCTCTGAAGAGAGTGGAGCAAAGAGGGAAAAAAAATGATAGCTGCTCAATTATCAAGCACCTACTGGGCCCAGGCATCTGGCTGAGTATTTGATATGTATTCTCTCTGTCTTTTCTTTTCTTTTTGAGTCACGATGTCACTCGTCACCCTGGCTAGAGTGCAGTGGCGTGCTCATGGCTCACTGCAGCTCCGACTTCCCTGGCTCAAGCGATCCTCCTACCTCAGCCTCCTAGTTAGCTCAGACCGTAGGTGTGGTGCACCACCATGCCCAGCTTTTTTGTTTGTTTTTGACAGACACAGTCTCACTGTGTTGCCCAGGCTTGTCTTACCTTTTTTTTTTTTCTGCAACGGAGTCTTGCTCTGTCACCCACGCTGGATTGCAATAGCACGATCTCAGCTCACTGTAACCTCCGCTTCCTGGATTCAATCAGTTCTCCTGCCTCAGCCTCCTGAGTAGCTGGAATTACAGGAGCCCGCTACTAACCCAGCTAATTTTTGTATTTTTAGTAGAGATGGGGTTTCACCATGTTGGCCTGGCTGGTCTCGGACTCCTGACCACAGGTGGTCCGCTGCCTCGGCCTCCCCAAGTGCTGGGATTACAGGCATGAGCCACTGCACCTGGCCTGTATTATCTTTTAAACCTCACAAACAACTTGAGCAAACAAAGGCTCAGAGAAGTTAAGTAACTTGTCTAAGGATAAACAGCCAGGAAGTGGCAGTTAGTACTTGAACTGAGGTCTGTGTAACTGTGAAGCCCAGGCTCTTTTCCAACCTCCTGTATTGCCTTGTCTTGCCTCTTGCCAGAATGGCCCCGTTTTTTCTACTTTATTTACCTCATTACTTCCTGTGTATGCTTCACAGCTCCCCTGTTCCCCTGGTTCTCCCTTCAGTTTGAACATCATCTCCTTCCTAGTAGCCAAATACCTGTACCTTTTGGGATCTTCAATAACCCTGTCTTGGGATAGTCTCCCCACCAGCACCAGGTCTTGCCATCTGACCATTTGCCAGTTCCCACCTCCCCCTCTCTGAGAGACTTCAGCACACACATGGTGGTTACAGGTGGGAACAGCAAGCATCTGTGCAGTGGTGACTGATTGATAATGGCCCTCGTTGCCTCTAAGAAGAAAACACAGCTGTTGGGACCAGACACATGGAATGATGTGGTTGCTGTGGGGGGACCAATGATGTTAGCATTTCATCTTGTGACCCAATGACCCTTCAGCTAGCACAGGCCAACCATAGGACTAGGGAGGGTCGGATCTGGACACTGGGATTAGAAATGACTGAGAAAGGCCGGGCGTGGTGGATCACTTGAGGTCAGGAGTTCGAGATCAGCCTGGCCAACATGGTGAAACCCCTGTCTCTACTGAAAATACATAAATTAGCTGGGCATGGTGGCACGCACCTGTAATCCCAGCTACTAGGAAGGCTGAGGCAGGAGAATCACTTGAACCTGGGAAGCAGAGGTTGCAGTGAGCCGAGATCATGCCAGTGCACTCCAGCCTGGGTGACCAAGCAAGACTCTGTCTCAAAAAAATAAGAAAAAAAGGGGGCCGGGTGCAGTGGCTCACACCTGTAGTCCTAGCAGTTTGGGAGGCCGAGGTGGGCGGATCACAAGGTCAGGAGATCAAGACCATCCTGAGTAACACCATGAAACCCCGTCTCTACTAAAAAGTACAAAAAACTAGCCGGGCGAGGTGGCGGGCGCCTGTAGTCCCAGCTACTCGGGAGGCTGAGGCAGGAGAATGGCTTGAAGGTGGGAGGCGGAGCTTGCAGTGAGCCAAGATCTCGCCACTGCACTCCAGCCTGGGCGACACAGCGAGAAAATAGCCTGTACTTAATGCTTCACATAGAAAGAGGCCCAGCTGTAGCGGGGTAGGGAGAGAGTGAAATCCTGTTTGAACTGATCCCTTGGACAGTATGCTCCAAGGCTGTCAGGAGATGCATCTGGTCCAAGGACGTGAGCTTTTTCCTCATGCTGTCCCCCTTATCATTCAGCCCCTGCACAGGTTCTTTCTTTCACTCCTCTCTGACCCATGAGCCTCTTTCCCAATTTCATACCAACTTCTTCTGACTCAAGTAGGCTGTGAATGTCTGTCTCCCCATCCTAAGCTACTGCCAGTGTCTTCAGAGTGACTATGCATCCTTGTGGCCAGTTTCACTCCTGCCTTCTGGAGTCTGCTTCCTGCCAGGAGGCCCCTCCCCCTAGGAATGTGAATAAACCATTTCCTCTGTCCTCCCAGCTCCCGAGGATTCCCTGTGTGGTATTTTTTATTTCTCGTGTCTGAACTTCCATTGGCAGACCCCTTCCTAGGCTGGCCCACCCTTGGCTGCTTCCCACCCTTCAGTTTCCTCTGAGGGTGAGTAGTGCGTAACTAGAGGTTCCCAGTTTGTGAAAACACATTAGTCGGAGTTAAATTTCTTGTGGCCAATCCTAGAGGTTTGGCTCATTAAAGATGATAATTAACCCATTGCTAATTGACCTCAGAAGCCAGCCAAGCAGCCTGTATTTTACCAGCCTTGGTGTTGGATTTGTAGGCTATTTTAAGGTTTCTTAATAATGTCAGCAAGACTTCACGTTCCTGTCTGCATCTTATTTGCTCTAAGGACATTCTGTAAAATTAACAAGCTATAAAGTTTGATTGAAGGTTTCAACAAATGTGAGAATAATTGGCTCCATTTAGAGAAACAAGAAAAACAACCTGTAAACTTGAGTTTGTCAGGGGAAACCCATGTGATTGTTCTATTTAACCAGAGGAGCAGTAGCAAGCTGGACTGTTAAGACTAGAAAAAAGAACTGGCTTATAGTACAAGTTTAAACTCCAATTTCTCCAAACCAAAAATTCAGAAAAAGAAATTTTGCAGAATGACTAGTAACCATGGTTGTGTCTTCCAAGAGGGCTGTTTGGAGAAGACGGGGACCAGGTAACGATAGAGTGAGTCCCTCACTTCCTAGAGCTTGCATCCAGGGTCCTGGCTCTCCAGGCCTTCCTCATATTCCCGGCTAGATTTGAAGGTTTTCTCCCTTCCCTGTGGCGTTAAGTCGTGCAGCTCCTTGCACATCAGTATGTGATACCTGGTGCTTAATTCCCATTCTCTGTCTCACCCTCCCTACCTTCCATAAAGAGCATATAGCTTGTTTTCTCTCCCCAGCCCGCTCACCCCACCCCAGGCGTCTCTGTCCACACTGTGCTTGTTCCCTACTGAGTAGCTGTGAAGAGTCACCAGTTTTCAGAGAACACCATTTTTCTGTCTTTTTTTTTTTCTTTTTTTTTGGAGACATAGCCTCGCTTTGTTGCCCAGGCTGGAGTGCAGTGGTACAATTTCGGCTCACTGCAACCTCCACCTCCCAGATTCAACTGATTCTCCTGCCTCACCCTCCCTAGTAGCTGGGACTACAGGCGCATGCTACCACACCTGGCTAATTTTTGTATTTTTAGTAGAGATGGGGTTTCACCATGTTGGCCACACTGGTCTTGAACTCCTGACCTCAGGTGATCTGCCCACTTTGGCCTCCCAGAGTGCTGAGATTACATTCGTGAGCTACTGTGCCCAGCCAAGAAATGCCGTTTTTCTTTACTTCTCCACCTTTCCACCTTAAATACCTCAGAACAGTAACCCAGTCTTCTCTCTTGACCTAGAGGTTTTCTCCTTTGTTCCTCGCTCCCCTTAGCTCCAGCCCCTACTTACCCCATGCTTACATTCTCTCTCTCTAAGGAACTGAGCCTAGGAGAAGACAGCCTCCTGTATCGCCTCTCCACATCTCACTTTCAGTTTTCCTTTCTGCTTGGTTCTTTGCGTGTGGACTTGATTAGAGTGATAACTGGAGCCCTGAAGCTAAAGGTTTCAGTTCCTGCTGCCGTGGTAAGCTGCCTCCGGCAGTCTTCAGGGGAAGGGAAAGGGGCTTTCTCTCAGCTCTTCCCTGACCTAAAGCCCCAGTTTTCTTTCCCAAGCTGATTGAAATGATTTGTATCTGATATTTTGTCAATTAACTTGGGAATTCTTGACAGTCGCCTACACGGTGAATCTCCCTCCAGATAAGGCCAGGACTGTGACTGAGAAGGTACGCCGCAGAGGTGTGCCCTGTCTGGCAGCCCTTTTCGTCGCCTCTAGCCCCAGTCCAGCCCCACGTGCTAATGTAGCCCAGGAAGGGAGCCTCTCCTACCCAGCTCTTTCTCCTCTGGAGGATCCAGAGTTTGCCCCCAGAGCTGCGATACACATGCCACTTACATTCTCTGTTTTTCATTGATATAGAGTGGAAAAATGTGCTCACGAGCAGAGTTACTGTGGGATGATGTCACAGACTTCATCTGGAGTCCTTCCTCTCCAAGCAGGGAGTCCAGCTTTAACCCCTGTCTTACCAGGAAGTCCTCCTAGACCAAGCAAAGATCATCTTGGAATTGGCCTAGGCGGTGATTTGAAAGGCTTCTTCCATTATGAAGTCTCTTATTAACCATATTTAAACTGTTCTGTGTTGTTCTTTTCCTGACTCAAGTGCTGGAGGCTTTGTCTAGGAGAATATTCCCGTAAGTCTCCTACAGAACTCCAGCATCAAGAGAGCTGTGGTCCTCTTCCCAGTGGGCCTGTTCCCCCCATGTTAAAGCAGAATGCTTTTGCAGATAGGCCAGTGAGCTACAGACAGGTTTCTCTGTGCCTCTGGGCAAGCCCTGGACACTCTGCCTCTCAGTTTCTCCATCTCCTAAAGAGCTCAAACTGTGCACTTCTCACTCCCACAGTACACTTTACACAGCTTTGACCATCCTCCCTGCTGCTTGGATTGCAAAGGACAGAGGACACTTTTCCAAGACAGACAACCTTGCTCTCTCCAAGCAAGTAGAATCCTTTTCAGGCCTGTTAACACGAGGTCAGAGACCCCAGTGGATCACAGCCTTTTGCATATCAGCCAGAAGTGTCCTTGTCCTAGAGGAGGAACTAATGGCTATGGCAGACACAATCCCCAAGGAAACCAGCTTCCTTCTGAATGGGTGGAAGTGAAAACCAGGAGAGGGCTACTCCTCGTTGCTTGTGTGTCCATGGAATAGACAATTCCCACTGACCCTGTAAGGATGTGCTGCAGGCGGCCTCAGGATGTCCACATCCCTGGGTCCTGCTGTGCCCTGGAAATCCCCATCTCCAGGAGTCCCACGTCCACACATGTGGCTTTTCTCCCTCTCGGCCGGGAACCACGCTTTCTTAGCCACTCAGCGTACCATGTAGCCCATGCTCCAGACGCTCCTGCCCACCTGTCTGTGCATGCACCTGTGGCACACTCCTATCTGGGCAGGTTTCCTCTGTGCACTTAGCAGGGGTGCCATTGTACCTCTCATCGTCCAGGTGAGGCCAAGGACCATTGCAAGCTTTTCCTCTGTCCTCTTCTCACCCCTTAGCTCCCCTCTCCTCTCCATTCAGTGGCAGCAGCCTCACACCAAAAAGGAAAGTCCTGTACCCGTTACATAATTCTCCATAGTGCAAGCAGTAGCTGGGGCATAAGGTCAGAGGTCCTAGTGGGGTCAGGTGGCTGACACACACTGTAACGACAAGGTGGTTAAAATTAGACCACAGAGAGGAAACTGGCAGTCTTGTGGAAATGCAGAAGTTTCCTATGCAAGTGAGAGGCTGGAGATGCAGGGAGCCACTGTGCGTGCTGCCTGCCAGGCTATTACTCATTTCGGCTCTGTTCTTTAATGCCTTTTAGCCCCTGCTTCTGTATTTCTAGCCTTCCTCATCACATGTTTGAATACACGCAATGGAACCATGGTTACCTGCCCTGGGCCAAAACAAGCTTTCCTTCTCCTTCACGGAGAAGTTCAGCCCAGGACCAGGCACCCCAAGCTCAAGGGGCTGAACTTTTTCTAAGCCCTTCTGGGAGGCCGAGAACCTTTTACGTCAGCCTCTCAGGTGAAGGTGGTCAAAGTACTTAGCTGGAGATTCCAGCCTATAATGGTAACAGGGCCAATGGTGAGAGAAAGCAGAGAACACCCCTAGACTGGGTAGGAAAGCGGGGTTGGCTTTTGGTGAAGGTGGCAGAGGATGCAGGCACGGAGCACACAGTTGACTGGCGTGTGCCACAGTTGACTGGCGTGTGCCACACTTGCCTGGGCAGCCAGCCTGCCGAGCGGTGCTCATTTATTTCCACTGTCTTAGAGAACGTGGGTCATGCCTGCTTCATCTGCTGTCTGTGGTACCCAGCCGAGCTTCCCTGTGCTGTCTGTCTGTATTGTGAGTCAACTGTGTGCACAGCTTGTCCTTACAATTCTTGCCAGTAACGTACAAAAATGATGAGATTTAGGCAGCTTTGCCACCAGAGGGGCTGCTGTCCACATGAGAGAGAGAACACCTGCACCCGTAAAATGATGATCAATTGTCTCCAGATTAGTACCTCCCTGTGTGCTGCAGATAGAAGGGGCGGATCACGAGGTCAGGAGATCGAGACCATCCTGACTAACACGGTGAAACCCCGTCTCTACTAAAAAATACAAAAAACTAGCCGGGCGAGGTGGCGGGCGCCTGTAGTCCCAGCTACTCGGGAGGCTGAGGCAGGAGAATGGCGTGAACCCGGGAGGCGGAGCTTGCAGTGAGCAGAGATCTGGCCAACGCACTCCAGCCTGGGCGACAGAGCGAGACTCCGTCTCAAAAAAAAAAAAAAAAAAAAAAAAAAAAGGAGGGACTTCTTAATGTGAAGCTCCTTTCACATTAAGAAATGAGGATGCATTAAAAGAGAGGCCAGGGCTAGTCAATGAGGACGAAGGGGCCGTCCCCTGTGGCACATCTGGCCACTGATGTGTGTTTCCCATGTGGAATGGCCTTCAGCTTTCAAGCTCCAGGTCCAGCAGGGCCCCTCTTCCTTGCTGAGCGCTCAGCCAATAGGGAGAAGAGGATGCTGGAGGCTAGAGATGAAGAGAAGGGCACAGAGGGGCAAGCATGGAGGAGAGTGCAAGCCAAGCAGACGGGTGTGCAGGAGAGGGCGTGCGTGTGTGGTGCCTCCGGGAGGGGGCCCGACAGGTGTGGAGGAGAGGGTGTGTATGTGTGGTGTCTCCAGAAGGGGCCAGACTGGGGGACGGTGGACCCTTCATCTGAGACACTTACAGATTTGACTGTTGCTCAAGATACTGAGTTTCATCTCAGCTAAATCAGCCCAGGCTTCTCTGACAGCACTGACTTGTGTGCTCACATGACCACGCGGGAGCGGCTTGGCCTAAACGTCAGAAAGAGCAGAGCTTTGGTGAAACATCCCCACCTGTCTCTCTCCTGACAATTTCCTGCCTGACTCCAGTCTCTTGAGCATGAGGAGCTCTTAGATAGGGCAGGAACCTGTCAGGGGAAGTCCAAAATGATCTGGTTGAAATGAAACAGCCAAGAAAGCCCTTAGCATTCATTTTGCACTTGGGCTGAAAATTCTCCTTTTGGGAGTCTGGAGCAGGGGTGCTGGGAGAGGAGTGGAGAGTGGCAGCGAGGGGCCCCAGAAAGCTCTATGCTGTGAAAGTACTCCACTCTTCCCTCTGCTGATTCTAGACCAGACTTGGAAGAATGTCATGTATTCTGTTTTGTATCAGGACTTTAGTCAAATAAATGTAAGGCACCTGTCACTGGTCCCTGGGGTTGTCTGCTGCCCCAGAGATAACCTAAGGAGAGACGGTGGGACCTTCCTTCCCTCAGACAGTCTTGGTCCTCAACCTGCCCTGGGCCCTCACTTACCACCTGACATGCCCTGGTGCCCTCCACACCCTGTCATTCATTCTGACCCCCTTGCCTGGTAGCTTTGACACACTTCCCCTGTGCCCCTCAGCCAGCAAGCAACATCTTGTCTCCATCTTCCCTTTCAGAAAATGCTGTTTTTCTTCTCTCCCTCTCACCCTGTAGGTTATTGCAGCTGACTGCAAAAGGGTCACAGTGCTGAAGTATTTTCTGGAAGCCCTTTGTGGACAAGAAGAGCCTCTGCTGGCATTCAAGGGTGGAAAGTATGTGTCAGTGGCACCCGTCCCAGACACCATGGGAAAGGAAATGGGAAGCCAAGAGGGAACACGACTGGAAGATGAGGTACTATGCAGGAAGAGCCCGCTGTGGCAGAGGGAAGGCCCCATCCCCATTCTACCCGTGGCTTCAGCTTCTACTCCTGCTTATTTATGAGCACAGAGAGCAGTGTCTGTGTTAATATGACCAGCCACCTTCTTGAGAGTGTGCTCTCCTGGTGCCCCTTCCTGCCAGTCCACCCCGGTGCCTCCATCCCACTCCACTACGAGTTCCAGATGCTTCTTTTAATGCTGCATGGAGGAGAAGGGAGGAAAAGAAAGAAGGAAGGAGTTGAATAATGTGCAGCTCTCGAGGCTTAGGAAAGGGAGAGAGAGGAGGGGTCAGGATCAAGTTTATAGATGTGTGGAGCCCAGTGCAGCACAGGCCTGAACTCCAGCCTGCAGCACACGTACAGGAAGAGCTGACATTGCTGGCCCTGTGTGGAAAATCACCCCTCCCCCGGCCTCCCCTCCCTCCCTTGTTCCCTCCCTCCCTCCTGCACATCCTGATGTGATTAAGGAATTCTCCTCTTGTTTGTTTGCCCTTGGTTGTTCCTGTAGCCCTTGCTTCACTCCAGACTCGTGTGTGTGTGTGTGTGTGTGTGTGTGTGTGTGTGTGTGTGTGCGCGCGCGCGCGCGCACACATGCATGAGCCTGTGTACCCGCCCCTGCAAAACTCCACTGGCAGTTGCCCTGCCCTATATATTGCTATTGCATGTATGTGTCTTTCTGGGGGTGATTGTTGATGTGGGTTTGTGTGTCAGTTTGAGTAAACACTGCTGCCAGCTTCCCTGCTGTCTGTGGGTTCTGAGTGGATGTGAGTGTGATGTTGTTGGAGCATGTATGCATTTAGTATCACTGCCAGCTGCCCTGCTGTGTGTCTGGGTGTGGGTAATTCTGTCTGGGTGTGTGTTCACACACACCTCACTTTTGCCTGAAGGTTGACTCTTCTTTTTACCACATAGTGTTAAAGACAGGAGACTTAGGTGGGAAGGAACATGGGACTAAGGGAAGGGACGGAAGTGATTCTAGCCAGGGGCCAGGTCACCCATAGGCCAACACAGTCATTTGGCCCGCAGCAGTCTCAAGCGCCCGGTAGAGCAGGGCGGGGTACAGGGATGAAATCAGCAACAGGCCAAGGAAGCCAGATGTCAGCTGGAAGCTGTCGTTTGTGATCTGAAACAGTGATAGAGCAGCCACCTTTGGATCAGAGACTCGAGAGCAGCAGAGTCTTGGACGGGCTTCATTAGAATAACTGGAGAGCCCCACCCCACCCCTGGTGACATAGAACTCGGCTTCCAGGACAGAGGTGGTTCCAGGGATAAAGCTGAGCCTGGGATTCCAGACTCTCCAGATGAAACCTGGGCAGGGAATAATGGGAAAGAATGAGCTGTTAGCATGGGAGGGGACAGCAGGCTTGCTAAAGCTGACAGGGTGTCCAGGCTTCAGGCAGGGCAGAGCAAGTGCCACCCAAGCCCTGGGCACTGTGTGGGGAAGCACAGGTGGGGCAGTGCCTCCATCAGCTATTTCACCCGCACTTTAAGGCTGAGGGCAGAGCCAGGTTAGCTCCCAGGCTTGCCCCAAGATGCTCTCTGGCCAGTGGAGCCTGCAGTCGCAAATACAGTGAGGCAAGTGGGGCCCAGAGAGGGCCACAGCATCAAAGCCAGAGAAGGCCTCTGCCCTCACAAGGAACAGATCACTTCTCTGGTCCCAGATCTTGGTAGTGCCACACTTTTTTTTTTTTCTCGTTCTAAGGCTTATTGACCAGACAAAGGTTGTGACCCACGCCAGGCTGCCCACTTCTTCCTTTTCCCACGAGTCTCCTGGGTTCCTTCATGTTAGTGGCCTCTGGGAAACTCTGCTTACCCTGGTCTGTGTAATTTCATAACCTTGCACTTCCTCGTTTACTGTGAGAGCTGAGCGAACCTCAGACAAGCCTCTCTGACCCTCTTTTGACCTCCGTCAAGCTCACTTCAAGCCCCGTGATAACCTTGTATATCCCTAGTCAGAGCAGGCAGAGACAGTGTTTCCCCGTGGGCTAGGCAGGCATTCTGTCCCACTCAATACAGTCTGGGTTAACTCCATGAACAAGGAAGTGAATGTGCAGAGTTTTCCTCCTTTCCATGGTCTGGGCCTCTCTGGATGTGAGCCCTGTGGCACTATAGCATGCCTGTGTCAGATGAATGGTGACTGTGGACAACATCCCAGACCCCTGACATCTCTTAGGATAGTGACAGTTCTGGCCTCATACTCAGATCTCATCTCTCCCTAAACTGCGAAACTGAATCTCTTCAGCAGATTGGGAGAGGTAGGGAAAGATGTTTCTTCAGACATTGTTCTTTGTGAATAGAACACAGTTTAGTTGCTTCAGGGTGTTACCAAAACACCCCTAGATTCTGCTCCCAAGACGAAGTATATACCTCTGTCATCTACCCAGCCACCCACCTAAGTAATCCCTTTCAGTCAAGCTGGACAGTTAGAGGAGAGAACAGCCTGTACTCAACAGGTCTAGGATGGCCTACAGCAGGTCTAACAAAGCTGAGCCACTAAGGGCTGGATCTGAGCTTATGGTCTAGATTCAGGATGGCTTGGCTCAGTATTACTGGTAAGAGCATAAACTTTGGAGTCAGATTCACTTGGACTTGAATCCCTGCTCTGCCTTTACTTGCTGTGTGACCCTGAGCAAGGTGTTGACTTCTAAACCTCACTTTGTTCATTTATAAGATAGGGATGGTGATAGCACCTATCTTATCTCACAGGCTGTTGTGAGGATTAACTGAGTTAACACATGAAAAATGCTTAGCCCAGTACCTGGCCAATAATAAGCACTGAGTAAGTGATACCTGTTGTCATCATTGTCATTATTATAATCCAGTTAGAAACAGGAACCTTCTACTAAATTATTCCCCGTGTACCCATGCTAACCCTGTCCCTCAAGGGAAGCTATCTTGGGCAGCTGCATGTTCTCTGTTGACCAAGGCCAAAAGTAAGAAAGCAAGGAATGGAGCCTGGGACCATCCAGGGAGTGATGGCTGCTAAGAGCTGAGGCTGCAAGTAGGGAGGTGCCATCCCTGGGGAATGCACCACCAGCCTGGCAGGAGGCTCCTTAAGCCAGCCAGCCACCTCCTACCCTGCCCAGGCCCTGAAGGGCAGCTGAGCAAGATCATGTTGTGTGAGTTGCTGTAAAGGGGTCCAGCAATCCTCACACCACCAGGCTGGAGTCTTAAAAAGAAACCAGGGCAAGGTCTGCTGAGCTGCAGCATCTGTCCCTGGTGCTGTCTGGGGCAAGGGAACTTCCACGCCTGATTCCCAGCTGTTGGCTAGAGTTGATTCCTATCAGATCATTAACATGAATTAGATTTAAATTGGGTGGTTTAACTTTCTCTGTTGTTTCCCTCTTGAATCATTGGTGACTTCAGAATAAAAATAGGCCTAAAGCTTGACTTTGTGAGTGTGTACGAGGGAGAACACAGAGTGTGAGTACAAGCACGCAGGTATACATGTGTGATTGCGAGTGACTTACGGTGTAACTCTCTGAGTGTGTACGAGGGAGAACACAGTGTGAGTACAAGCACGCAGGTGTACACGTGTGATTGCGAGTGACTTATGGTGTAACTCTCTGTGTACGAGGGAGAACACAGAGTGTGAGTACAAGCACGCAGGTATACATGTGTGATTGCGAGTGACTTACGGTGTAACTCTCTGAGTGTGTACGAGGGAGAACATAGAGTGTGAGTATAAGCACGCAGGTGTACATGTGTGATTGCGAGTGACTTATGGTGTAACTCTCTGTGTACGAGGGAGAACACAGAGTGTGAGTACAAACACGCAGGTGTACACGTGTGATTGCGAGTGACTTATGGTGTAACTCTCTGTGTACGAGGGAGAACACAGAGTGTGAGTACAAACACGCAGGTGTACACGTGTGATTGCGAGTGACTTATGGTGTAACTCTCTGTGTACGAGGGAGAACACAGAGTGTGAGTACAAACACGCAGGTGTACACGTGTGATTGCGAGTGACTTATGGTGTAACTCTCTGTGTACGAGGGAGAACACAGAGTGTGAGTACAAGCACGCAGGTGTACATGTGTGATTGCGAGTGACTTATGGTGTAACTCTCTGAGTGTGTACGAGGGAGAACACAGAGTGTGAGTACAAGCACGCAGGTGTACACGTGTGATTGCGAGTGACTTATGGTGTAACTCTCTGTGTATGAGGGAGAACACAGTGTGAGTACAAGCACGCAGGTGTACATGTGTGATTGCGAGTGACTTATGGTGTAACTCTCTGAGGGAAGAGGCCCAGAGTATAAGAGAGAGCAGCTCCGGGGGAAGAGTGACAGCTTCTGTCTACCTCCCTTTGCCTGAGTAGAGGGAAGCACACACCAGGGGACCCTTTGCAAGGGATGGGCCCAGTCTGCATGGGTGAGGGACCGCAAGGGCAATGTCGGGTTCAGTAAGTGCCATGGGTTCAGCTAACTGTCTCCTCTTTCTCCTGGTCGGCTCCACCACCCAAAGGAGGAGGATGTGGTGATCGAAGACTTGGAGGAAGACTCAGAGGCTGAAGGCAGTGGGGGCGAGGATGACATCAGGGAACTTCGGGCCAAGAAGCTGGCTCTGGCCAGGAAGATAGCTGAGCAGCAGCGTCGCCAGGAAAAGATCCAGGTGAAGTCGGCCTGGGGAGTGTGGTTCCCACGATGGGGGTTGCTGTCCAGTGCATGAGAGGATGTGGGCAGAGAGCAGAGCTGAGCAGGACACTAAGGAAGAGTTGCAGTGTTCTCTCTAGCTCTACCCGTTTTTTACTCTACCAGTAAATTCTGGTAGCAAGTTTGGTGCCTAGAGTCTCCCTTGTCCTGGGCTCCAAGGCAGGGGTAGGGTCTTCTGAGAGCATCTGAGAAAAGCTGCTTCCCCAGTTGGAATCTACAAATGCACACCACACGTACATGATCTTTCACACAATTTGAGGGTTTTAGAGTCTCCCTGAGCCTTATCCAGATATTCCTGGAGAGGCTGTGGATTCTCAGTTCAGAACACCTATTCTCAGGGAGAGGATGTCATGGCCGCAGTCTGCTTACCTGGATTCCCACTGAAATGGAAGACCCCTGTGGACAAGATAGTCCCTACACCCTCACAGAGAGAAACGCCTTAGTCTCCACAGAGGGACTTTGGCCTCTATCAGCCCTCTCACGGGCCTGCGTCTTCACCCCCAGCAAGTGTTTCCTCCTGACCTTCCTAGGTCTGTTCCCTTGTGCCATAAGCCCACTTCCCATCCTCTAGGGCTCGGGGCAGACAGGAAAGATGCAGTCCTGCTCCCCGTTTAAAGGCGAACCATGTGCACAGGGAAGCGTCAAGCCACCCACTCAGCCTTTTTAAGGACGCCCACTTCCAACCCTCTCCTTTGGCACAGGGTTTGATGCATGTGATCAGGCAGACCTGGTGACAGTCTAGGCCCTGCCGCCTGAGTAGCTTGGTAACACGGGGCAAACTATTCAGCTTCTCAGAGCCTGTTCCCTCGTCTGTAAAATGAAAGTGCTCACCAGGCGCAGTGGCTCACTCTGGAATCCCAGCACTTTGGGAGGCCGAGGCAGGCGGATCATAAGGTCAGGAGATTGAGACCATCCTGGATAACACGGTGAAACCCCGTCTCTACTAAAAATACAAAAATTAGCTGGGTGTGGTGGCGGGCACCTGTAATCCCAGCTACTCAGGAGGCTGAGGCAGGAGAATTGCTTGAACCCGGGAGGCAGAGGTTGCAGTGAGCCGAGATCACGCCACTGAACTCCAACCTGGACGACAGAGCGAGACTCCATCACAAAAAAAGAAAAAAAGTGCTAGTAGCACCTATCTCCCAGAGTCACTGTGAGGCCTACATGGGATAGTGTATGTAACACACTTAGCATAGTGCGTGGCACTTAGTATGTGCTCCATAAAGGGCCACCTTTGTCTGTTGTTTGTCTCATCACCCTGGCCAGGGAAGAGGAATGAATGAATGCCAGTCGAGATCCATCTGTCCACCCGGGTTGGAGTCCAGGGGTGCAATCTCGGCTCACTCCAACCTCCACCTCCCAGGTTCAAGCGATTCTCTTGCCTCAGCCTCCAGAGTAGGTGGAATTACAGATGCCTGCCACCATGCCCAGCTAATTTTGTATTTTTAGTAGAGACAGGGTTTTGCCGTGTTTGCCAGGCCAGTCTTGAACTTCTGACCTCAAGTGATCCTCCCGCCTCTGCCTCCCAAAGTGCTGGGATTATAGGCATGAGCCATCACACTGGTCAAGATCCATCATTCTTTTGTTTTGTTTTGTTTTGAGATGAAGTCTTGCCTTGTTGCCCAGGCTGGAGTGCAGTGGCGTAATCTCAGCTCACTGCAACTTCCGCCTCCCGGGTTGAAATGATTCTCCTGCCTCAGCCTCCCAAGTAGCTGGGATTACAGGCGCCTGCCACCACGACCAGCTAATTTTTGTATTTTTGGTAGAGACGGGGTTTCACCATGTTGGCCAGGCTGGTCTTGAACTCCTGACCTCAGGTGATCTGCCCGTCTTGGCCTCCCAAAGTGCTGGGATTACAGGTATGAGCCACTGCGCCCAGCCTCCATCATTCTTTAGACAGATCCACGGCCCTGCTGCCATTGGAATCAGTGTGTAATACTGATCATCCATGTAATACCAGCATCATCCATTGTTGTGTGGCTGCCTCCCCAGCCCTGCTGTGGGTCTGCATGTAAACTTGTGTGTGACCCTCAAAACAGCTTCATCCTCATGCTTCTTTTTTTTCTTTCTTTCTTTTTTTTTTTTTTTTTTTTTGAGATGGAGTCTTCACTGTCACCAGGCTGGAGTGCAGTGTCATGATCTCGGCTCACTGCAACCCCTGCCTCCCAGGTTCAAGTGATTCTCCTGCTTCAGCCTCCCGAGTAATTGGGACTACAGGTGTGCACTACCACACCCAGCTAATTTTTTGTATTTTTTTGTAGAGACCAGGTTTCACCATGTTGGCCAGGATGGTCTTGATCTCTTGACTTCATGATCTGCCCGCCTTGTCCTCCCAAAGTGCCCTCATGCTTCTTTTCTTGCTCTTCCTCACCATCTGTTTTCCGAGAAGTTCTGTTTCTACCTTCATTTCTTGACTCTCAACCCAGCAGTTATGGAGACTGTTGTGTCAAGAATCACCAACATGGCCAGGCACGGTGGCTCACGCCTATAATGCCAACATTTTGGGAGGCCATGGTGGGTGGATCATTTGAGGTCAGGAGTTCGAGACCAGCCTGGTCAACATGGTGAAACCCCATCTCTACTAAAAATACAAAAGTTAGCCGGGTGTGGTGGCCGGTGCCTGTAGTCCCCGCTACTTGGGAGACTGAGGCAGGAGAATCTTTTGAACCCAGGAGGCGGAGGTTGCAGTGAGCCGAGATGGCGCCACCACACTCCAGCCTGGGCAACAGAGCAAGACTCCATCTTAAAAAAAAGGGAAAATCACCAATGACCTATCTTTATCAAAACTCAGTCTGTGTCGTATTTGACCTCCCTTTGTCTTTGGGCCCTAAAGCCACCTTCCTTCAGGTTCACTTTAGCATCAGTGAATGACCCCTTGTCTTCTCTCTGTTCACCAGACCACCCTCCTGGGCTTCCTCACCACCATTCTTTTTTTGGTCCCCACCATGCTTCTTTTTACTCCTTAGCCTCAGCAAGCTGAGTTAGTGTTCAGCAGACATGTATTCAGTGGCCGAGCATGGTGGCTCACGCCTGTAATCCCAGCACTTTGGGAGGCCGAGGCCGGCAGATCACTTGAGGTCAGGAGTTCAAGACCAGCCTGGCCAACATGGTGAAACCCCATCTCCACTAAAAATACAAAAATTAGCCGGGCGTGGTGGCGGGTGCCTGTAATCCCAGCTACTCAGGAGGCTGAGGCAGGAGAATCGGGTGAACCTGGGAGGCGGAGGTTGCAGTGAGCCAAGATCGAGCCACTGTACTTTAGCCCTGGGCGAGACTCTGTCAAAAAAAAAACAACAACAACAACAATGTATTTGGTGACAATAATAGTAGCAACTAGAGCATCATCTTAAATTCCACTCTGGCTTTTAATCCCTAGTATCTAATTTCATATTAAATACTATTTATTCACACATTTATTCCCTCCTTTCCTCTCTGTTTCCATTGCCACTACTACTATTCTAGGTCAAGTAGTTGCTTAGAGGGTAGCAATCAAGGCCCCTGTGTTGCACAGCCCCACAAGGCGCTGTTTCCCTTGTTTCTGTGAATGGCGCCTCCTGGAGTTTGTAGCACACAGTCTGCCCACCGGGCTTCTGTTCACCGAGCTGCCTCCATCATTCTTTTCCTGAAAGAGCCACTCCCCTGCTCAGAAATCATTAGGCCTTTGCTTGGCTTGTAAAATAAAGTCTAATTCCCTATTATTGGCATTTAAGGCTTTTCGATCTGTTCCCAGTCTGTGTTCCAGCCTCTTCTCCCCCTACCCCATCCCTCATGAACCCTTACTAGTTATATGACATTGGGCAAATTATCTAACTTTTCTGAGCCTGTTTCCTCATCTGTATGATGGAAGTAATGCCGGACACAGTGGGCACGTGCCTATGGTTCAGACTACTCAGGAGGCTGAGGCTGGATGATAGCTTGAGCCCGGGAGTACAAGGCTACAGTGTGCAGTGATCTTGCCTGTGAACAGCCACTGCAGCATGGCAAAACCCCACCTCTTAAAAACACTAAAAAGTGAAAGTGATAAAAGCACCAACATTAGAGCTGCCGTGAAGCCTCAGAATGAATCACAGTGCGTGTAAAATGCTTGTCCAGACACCAAGGCCCTCCTGCCTGGACAGTGACACTAACCTTCCTTTCCACTCCCTAGACATGCTCTGCCCTTTTCCACTCTTGGGTTTTTGTTCATGCTGTCCTTCAAAGCAAAGTGCCCTTTTTCTGCTCCATATATCTTGTTAACCTGTTGAAATTCTATTCCTCCTTCAGTCCCCAGATGAAACTCCATTTCCCCAGTGAGGCCAGCCCTGGTCTCCCCCAGGAGGGATCTGTCTCCCTTGCTTAGTGCTCCTGTGACACTCATCGGACTTCATTTGTGGACCTGCTATATGTCTCATGTTACAGTTATTTGTGGACTTGTTTCCCACATTGTACTGTGAACTCCTTGGAATCGGGAGGCATGTCTTCAGCTCAGTTTAGCAAGTGGCATTGAGCATTTACTATGCTAGTGTCTGGGGGACACAGAACTAATCCCATTCCAGAGTGTAGTACAACGGTACAATGTGGTGGAGTCCTTGACAAGTGATTTGAAGTGTGAATGAGTGTCCATACAAAACGGAAGTCCAGGATGCCGAGGAAGCACGTGCTGCCAGAATCCATCCCCTTCTGGAGCTCCGTGTTTAGCTTTTGCCTCTCCAGCGACCAACAGCACCTTCAGGATTGGAGGTCTCCTCCAACACTTGACTTCCAGTGCCCCTGGCGGGCCCTGTCCAGGCTGCCTGTTCTCCTGATGAGCTCCTTCTGAGGAGGCTGCTTAGGCCCAAGCCTGGAAGGCCTGCTGTGGGCCAGCTGGAGCTGGGGTTACTGTGGCCCCTTTAAGAACAGGCCCCACATGCACCAAGCTGGCGGCCCTGCCTCCTGTCAGCCTCCTTCCTCCAGCCTCACAGCCACAAGAGGATTTCTCAGCAGAGGAAAAATTCCCCCTTTCCCTTCCCCCCCCTTTAATGCCCGGGGCCCTTCACTTCCATAATTCTTCATTTTCCAGCCTTGAACGTAAGCCAGACACATCTGTCTGGCCATATGCGTGAACCCTGGAGTCTGTGCCGAGGTGGCTGTAAAACAGGGCCGGTGAAGGCTCTTCTGGGAGAGCACACACATGTGTGCCCTCAGGCCATTGGCTTCCTGCCCAGAACCACGGGGCTTCAGTGCTCCAAACCCATGCTAACCTTTTCTTATTTTTCCTCTTTTTGTTTAATTTAAAGGGGGAAAATCCAAGGAAAAGGTATAAATTGTCCTGGGAGTGGGGGAGAGGCTCCTAGCTGGAGAGGCCATTATTGTTGGCAGGTACCTGGGTCACACTAATACAATAAGGAAGAAAGGAGCATCGAGTGAATTAAGATTGGAGGGATGGGCTGTAAATTACACTGCTCTGAACTCCATCAGTCTCCAGGGTGTTAACCGAGAGGTGTAAGGCAAGTCCCCAGTTCCCAGCGCCTTTCACAGATGTAGCAAAACAGGAACCACACATGTTTGGGGAAGGGGATATGAAGATGGGGTTGAAAAAAATCCTCCTGGCCCCCAGGATAGCTATAAAGTCCAAGTGAGATCTAGGGCTGTAACCACACCCCCACTTCCCTGCTCTTACCTAGACCCCTGGGCCTAAGCTCTTCTGCAAGCATGGGGGAGGTGAGGCCTGGCCTCCCTCTGCAGCCTGTCCCTCCCTGCTTCCGGCGTTGCACAGAGGCTGGTGAGTGGGGCCGACTGGAGGTCAGAAAAGGGGTGTGGGGAGCTCTCAGAGCCTGTGCAGCTGGAGCTGCAGCACCCAGGCAGGCCCCTGGATGCTGGGGGCGCCAAGTCCGCCCACCCAGGGCTTTGAGGCCACACTCTCCGGCTCAGCCCACGCTCTGCCTTGTTGCCTGAGACAGCTCCTCCTGTTGGTGCTGCCCACCTTGCTGCTTTTCTCCTGAGTTCTTTTCGTTCCCATTGCCGTTCTTTGGAGTTGTTCAGAGACCAGGGCAGGGTACATGGTTTGGGAAGTGGGTCGGAAGTGTTTCATTCCTAACCAAACCCCCAGGGCACAGCAGTCACTGAAAATGCTCCTCCAGGCACGAGGCGTGGCCTCTTGGCACCTCATGCTGGCGCTGGCCCTGTGAATCCCCCGCTTCCTCACTGCCTCTCTGAGGCTCTGCTGTGATTTGTGCTGCTGTCGGGCGGGGTCAGGTTTCCTGAGCAGTTGCAAACATCCCACCTGAAACATAACAGGCTCTTCCTCTGGCCACATCTATTGTTTCCCTCGACATTATGGCCACAGTCTTGCTCTGTGGCCAGCAATGACATGTGTTCTGAAAATAGCTTCTCTCCCCTGTCCCTTTCCCGCCCACCCGCCCTCCTGAAGATGTAGTCCCTCCTTTGTGGTGGCCCCAGGAGTTCCACTCTAAATTTAGCTGCCGTCCATTCATACTGCCACCCAGCTAGGGGGGGCTGTTGTGGAACAATGGGGTATGCACAGAGCCCCCCACACCTGTATGGAAGCTGGCGGAAGGCAGACACTCAGCCCTGGCTCCTGGCTGTCGGAGACAGGGTGGGAGCCAACACACCACCAGGCTGGGGGCACGTTCACGTCAAGGCAGGAAAGCACATCAGCCTGTAGAGCGGGCATCCGCCCTTCCCACCCAGGCCCGCTCCAGCCTCCCCAAAACCTGAGTGCTGGGCCTCCAGCTTGCTCCAGCACCATCCACTGGGGGCCTGTCTTCCCCCCGAGTGGCCAGGCCACTGTTTGAAACGCCCTCAGGCTCCTGCTTGGTGCAAGCTCAGAGGTGCCATGCTTAGCCCTGCCACTCCCTCTCCTCCGTCAGGAAAGGGCCTACCCGCTTCTTTGGCCTTTTTAGATCAAGTTAGTTAAAATTCAATCAGATGATCTTTAAGTGCCCTTCAGCTCTGAGACCCAGTGACTGCGCCCACTGTCCCCTGAAGTCCTGTGATACAACAGGCGATATGCGAAGTATGACGGTGGAAACCACCAGAAAAGCAGGCAGTTCTCCTTGAGCACTTTACAGTCTAGTTTGAAAATAAGATCAGTCCTCCTGAAACAGTAAGAAATAGCAAACAAATTGCCATAGTTATCATATTTTAAAAGAGTGCAAGAATATGTTAAGTTCTGCGGTACGTTTGGACGTCCAGAAAAGTGGCTCTAAGCAGCACTTGTTTTTACTAGCAGTGTACCACAGACGAAGATGCTCTTCCTCCTGCTCCCAGGGGGTGCTGCTGGTGGCTCTGCTGCCTTCTCTAGCACACTCAATATCTGCCCCCTTTGGCTTCTGCTGGCCCAAGATGAACCGTCAGCCAGTTCTTATCTCACCCACTGTTCCTATTTTTATTTCCAATTTTTCATTTACATCCACATAGTGAAGATACATATATACAATACGTCTTTTAATAGAAATCAGGAGCCGGGCGTGGTGGCACACACCTGTAGTCCCAGCTACTCGGGAGGCCGAGGCGGGAGGATCACTTGAACCTGGGAGTTTGAGGCTGCAGTGACCTGTGATCACACCACTGCACTCCAGCCTGGGTGACAGAGTTAGACTCCGCCCCCTTTTTTTTTATTTGAGATGGAGTTTCGCTCTTGTCGCCCAGCCTGGAGTGCAGTGGCATGGTCTCGGCTCACTGTAACCTCTGCCTCCTGGGTTCAAGCAATTCTCCTGCCTCAGCCTCCCGAGTAGCTGGGATTACAGGCATGTGCCACTATCCCCAGCTGATTTTTGTAGTTTTAGTAGAGATGGAGTCTCACCATGTTGGTTAGGCTTGGATGAGACTCTGTCTCCCTTTTTTTTTTTTTTTTTTGAGACGGAGTCTTGCTTTGTTGCCCAGTCTGGAATGCATTGGCACCATGTCGGCTCACAGCAACCTCTGCTGCCTGGATTCAAGCATTTCTCCTGCCTCAACCTCCCGAGTGGCTGAGATTACAGGCGTGAGCCAAAACATCCAGCTAATTTTTGTATTTTTGGTAGAGACGGGGTTTCACGATGTTGGCCAGGCTGGTCTCGAACTCCTGACCTCGTGATCCACCCACCTCGGCCTCCCAAAGTGCTGGGATTATAGGCGTGTGCCACCGTGCCTGGCCTGAGACTCATGTCTCTTTAAAAAAAAAAAAAAATGCTGGGCACAGTGACTCACGCCTGTAATCCCAGTACTTTGGGGGACTGAGGCAGCAGATCACTTGAGGTCAGGAGTTTGAGACCAGTGTGGCCAACATGGTGAAAACCCATCTCTACCAAAAATATAAAAATTAGCTAGGCGTGTTGGCTCACGCCTGTAATCCCAGCTACTCGGGAGGCTGAGGCAGGAGAATTGATTGAACCCGGGAGGCAGAGATTTCAGTGAGCAGAGATCGTGCCACTGCACTCCAGCCTGGGCATCAGAGCAAGACTCCATCTCAAAAAAAAAAAAAAAACATCAGTAGTCCTCTACTCCACCCCTCCTCATCCCCCTCTATTTCCTGGTGGTTTCCCCCAGATATTTATCCTCTGGATATGTAGAAAATGAAAAATAGAGTTGGGAAGGAAGAAAAGAAGCTGGCATTTGTTGAGTTACTAATATGTGTCAGGCACTTTGCTAGGTACTTTCCTATATCAGGTGAATGTGGAAATGTCCTGTGTTACAAACCTTCTAATTTCTGTTGAAGACATTGCTCTGGCTGGAGAGGCTCAGGGATGAATGATTCTTCACCCTGTGGAGGGAAGGAAGCAGCCACAGCCCCTATGGGAGCCCCTAAGCAGAAGGAAAACCTCAGAAGGCCCTCTCCTGGTCTTGCTCTGCCTCATGGTCCAGGTTCTCCACGTGCCACACCTCTTGTGTCAGCTCATAGAACTGCTGTTTGTAATGCTCAGTGTCTCCGCTTGCAACAGTGAGCATCATAAGATCATCTCCACTGTAGAGAAGGAACTTAACCTGCAAGAGTTTTTCCTGGAGACCCAAGCCTGTTAGCTTCCTCCTTAGGTATTATTGTGTATCTGTTTCCCAGTTCTCTGCCAGCTTGCTCCAGGAAACTCCCTTACCTCAGAGAAAATTGGTTACTTAGCACCTTCCAGAAACAGAATTATTTTTCTCTCACACATTTTATGCCAACTCAGGTCCTTATTGCCACCAGTCTGATTGAGAGTGTCCATACGTTGCTTGAGTTCCAAGTGCACTATCCAGGGATCACTGTGGCCCAACCTTAGCTGCCGCTAGAAGGTTCCTGTGGAACTCTCCTTCCGGGTCAGCACACTTGACTCCATGCCAGGGCCAGTCTGTCTGAACCACAGCATTCCGATTGCACCCCCCTCACCCCCACCAGAGGCTTCTGCAGCTTTTTACTCATACAAACAAAAATAAACCTCACTACCGGCCTCTGAACTCCACAGCGGCATGCTTCCCTTGCTCCCCAAGTGTCCCATGGCTGCGAGTGGGGACTTGGCAGTCTCCCCACCAACATCACTTTTTCACTCCCTGCGCATCCTGTGTCCTCCTCTTACCGTGCGACCCAGAGATCGGAATGGGACGTGACGGCCGGCACAGGCGCCGTGCACAGCTGCCAGGAATCTGACGGGTAAAATCTGGAAAAGTTGGGAGGGCAGATGCTAAACACACACACACACACACAGCGCCACTCAGAAAGGGCCGGAAATGCAGACACCCGTAGAAGGGTGCCTGTGGACTCCGAAGCCCTCGTCGGCCTGCCGCTCTTTTTAAGGGGACTGAGCCAGTCTTGTGACCCAGGTGTGACCCCCCCCCCAGAGGCCCACCGGTACCCCAGGAGAAGAGGGAGCAGCTTCATCTCATCTCCTGAGACTCCGTGAGGGCATGCGGGGAACAGGAAGCAGTTGTTTGGTGACTCACTGGGCAGAGCCAGGTTAAGGGAAGTTGTCTGCAGGCGTCCCTGGGACCGGATGATGGCAGTACAGCTCCGACCACCCTCACGGGGCTTGGCCCCACCCCACCCCCAGGGAAGTGGCAAGGCTGCCCTCTCCGAAAGGCTGCGGCCTATTCACCTTTCTAGCCGCAAGCCAGAGCTAAGAACCCGGGGAAGTTAGAGTGTCTCGACCTTGCTTCTAGATTTTTCTCCTGTCCTGCTATCAGAACACACAGGAAGGCTCAGTTTGTCCCCAGCCTCCCTCAACTACTTGGCTTCAAGGCCCTCCTGCCTAATTGCCAGCAGTAGAGGTAGAATGGTACCAGGACTTAGGAGCTGACTGTTCACATAGAGTAAAAAAAAAAAAAAATGGCAGCCAGTTCCACTTCCTTGATAGAGTCAGACCAGGCTGGACAGTCGTTTCTCAAGGCAGGAGAACTGAGATGGGAGTGGCCTTGCGGGGCAGAGGTGCAGTGCAGAGCTGGACCCCCTGCCCCTGTCACTCCAGCTGCCACTGCTCCTGAGTCTCCCTGAGCCATGCTTATTCTGTCCCTGCTCACCCAGAAAGACAGATTTGAGAGCCACGGTACCAGGAAAGCATGCCTGGCAGCAGAAGAGCTGGACGGAGAGCGCATGGCCTGGGAAATGAGGAACGAGAGTGCTGATGTTCCTCCGCAAGAGGAGAAAGGGCAGAGAGGGGTTTACTGAACCTGAGCGGGGACCATTTCCTGTTCTTACAAAATGCCCAAGTCAGGTTTGTTGGAATGCATGTCACCCTGTAGGTGGCAGCCCTATGCAGAGGGTCAGTGACCCCGCCTGCCATGGGAAGGTAGCCCGCAGTAGTGCACCTTGCCCTCATGAGGTGAGACCAGTAGGAAGACTTTAGCAGAGCGGGCCCCTGAGCTGCATTTCTCATGCCTGCCAGCGTCCTGTGGCCTGTGCCTTCACCAGCTGTGGTGGCAGTGGCAACAACAACTTACTCATAGGGAGAGGTCCCTGGCAGGTCACAGAGAAGCCACCCCCATCATTTGAAGGCATGCCCTTTCAGTTTTACTGTCATTGTCAGTGAAACCTGAGCAACCTCCTCACTGACTGTTGGTGGCCAGGACCCAGCACTGTGGGCCCCATCTCATTTGGCACGCACGTCCACTTCCCCTGCCCTGTGCCTGCATCTGGGTCTCTGCAAGTTGCTCTGTGGCAGAAGGCCATAAGAGGGTGTGACAGGGCTGGGACCTGCCCTCCTGGCCCTGCCAGGTTTGTGTGGGTGCCCTCTACCTCCCTGCTCAGGGAGCATGCTGTCTGGGCAGATGCCAGCAGATCAGTTCGAGTCTTGGCCGTGGTCCTCAGAAGAGGAAGCAGTACAGTAGTGGCCATGTTTTGTAGGGACAGACACCCAGAGCCTGTCTCGAAGGGCCGCTACCACACGTGTAAGGCTGTCAGAGAAGAAAATCGGACTTTCGCAAATGTGCATCTCTCAGGAACTTCCTGAGAAATGTGGAAGTCCACAGGGAAGGCAAGCGCTGGGCCACGTGCTTGGTGAGAGGTGATAGAGGAGGCGGTGGGTCAGTGGGGCCAAGGAGACTCTTCTGCTTTTATTCTTTTATCTACTTTTTGTTTGGTAGTTTAGCTTGCACTAATAAGCATATGACTAGGCTGTCAGTTGCTTAGTACCATGATATGGTTGCTGAAGAAGAGGCTAAGCAAAAAAAATGACAAAGTCAGTTTAAAGAAAAACGTCGAGCCAATAGTAGTGTAGCTTGTACAGATTCGTGGCAAAGGAGCAGAAGTAGAACAGAAAAGACCAGTGTTTAGGAAACTGCGCTGGACAAGGGCAAGGTGGTGGCCATTGTGATAGGCCTGGGTGTTGCTGTTTGCAGACACATGAGTTGGGTCTTAATTCATCACATTGCCTGGTCTTCGGCTGCTGCTGCAGGAGAATTTCGTGTTACTAGCTGTCAGTATCACTTTTTTATATAGCCTTTGAGTTTAAACTTCATTGTTCGTTGTTTGTTGTTGTTGTTTTTGTGTTTTGAGACAGGGTCTCACTGTCACCCAGGGTGGAGTGCAGTTGTGCGATCTCAGCTCACTGCAGCCTCTGCCTCCAGAGCTCAAGCAGTCCTCCCATGTCAGCCTCCCAAGTAGCTGGGACCACAGGCGTGTGCCACCACACCCAGCTAATTTTTTTTTGTAGAGACAGAGTTTTAGCATGTTGCCCAGGCTATATTTTGTTTTGTTTTGTTTTGTTTTAGCTGCACAGTGAAGTAAATCAAAATAACAGATTCTGTTGGCATATTCATGTCTAGATTGAAAAGTACCCCCTCTGTAGGCTTTCTAGATAATATATACGAAACCACCTTCACATCTACGGAACCGAATTCTCCCTTGTTGAATTTTAGTCCCAGTCTTACTGTGAGAGACCTGTTATTTTGAATATCCTCAGGATCCTTTCTCAGCCCTAGGCAGGGTTTTACCATGCCATTCCTGGGGCCACTTGATCTCTGTTTTTATTGCAGTGCTGTGCTCAGCCCTTGGGCCTGTCCCTCAGGCCTGACAGGGGCTGGTTATTACTCTGGAGGGGAAGAGGCACCTAGGGGCAGGATGCTGACACACCGTAGTATCAGGGCCCTGGCTCACCCACCTGTTTCCCTGCTCACTGCCTGGCTCATTCACCGCTCTGTGTCCCGTAGGCTGTCCTGGAGGACCACAGTCAGATGAGGCAGATGGAGCTCGAAATCAGACCTTTGTTCCTCGTACCAGACACCAATGGCTTCATTGACCACCTGGCCAGTCTGGCGCGGCTGCTGGAGAGCAGGAAGTACATCCTGGTGGTGCCCCTGATTGGTGAGTCAGGCGGGAAGGGCAGAGCAGCCTTGCACGTGCACAGCAGCCCCCTCCACACACGCCCCACGGCCTGGGGGCAGGCAGGCAGAGCCCTGCTGTGCGTGTGTAAGACGGGATTTGCAGGGGAGTAGGGAATGCGTGGGGCAAAGAAAATTGTTTAATAATCAAAGCAGTTCAAATTATCATGGCTGATCCATGGCTTAAACTGCTTGAGCAAATGGACTCCTGTGTCCCAGCAACCAGAGGCTGCATGAGCCCAGCCCTTGTTTTTATCCTTATAAAGCTTGCAGTAAAACAGCAAAGCTGGTTCCCGTTATTGGTAAACACTCAGCCCTGGCAGATAACGGCAGTGCTGCTGGGTGGTCTGGCAGGGAGGCTGGGAGGATTTTGAAGTGGTTAGATGCCTTTGGTCTGATTGTCTTGTAGCTTTTCGTGATCATTCTGTTGGTTCGAGGTAGCATTCTTCTGGCCAGTGTCACCCTAAGGCTAGGCCAGCAGGAACCCTCTCCCGAGCAAGGCCTTGGCTCATGCCTGTGGATTCCTACCACTTGGGCCCTTCCACCGTCTGGGCCTTGGTGCTGGTGCAGGGTCAGCATCTCAGGACCCAGCTAGCTTGCTTTCCCACCCTCTAGCCAGAGAGGCCCAGCTGGGCCGTCTCCACGGGACCGTCTGGGTACCCTTAGTTCTTGGAGCTCTGTGGTGGGTCAGCGTCAGGGTGGGCTCTGGGCTCGTATCTAGCTGATGGCCTCTGTGGAGGGAGAGGGTCTAGGAGATTATTGGGAGGCCCAGGCGTTTACACGTCCGCTTCTCAGCAGCTACTTAGAGCAAGTTTGAGAGCCTTGTCTTCTGGAAAAGCCACCAGACTGGCAGTCTGCCTGCCAAGCCACCTTTGACATCCATGCCAAGATGTTCCATTGGGCCTTCCCTCCCAGTCCCAAGTGTCTTAGTGCCAGATGGGGGTGGAAACAAAGGGCAGGAAACATCCGCCCCTGCAGAGGCTACAGAACCCTGGGGGGTTGTGGGAAACACGTTAGCACCACCTGAGAATGTTGGCACTGAAGCAGCCCTCCTCCCTGCCTCCACCCTCCCCGTCTTCCTTCCCCTCCCCATGTGGCCTGGCCAGAACCTCTTAAATCCAGGCCCTTAGACCTAAGGGAAGGCTTTCTGCTCTTCAACAGTAGCGCGGTTTCTGTCACCAAGGCAGGGCAGCAGAATGATCACGTTGTCCCAGGCTTTCCCTTCTCCCTCACTGGGTCCTGGGCGGGGTGCCTTGCCGGGTCATACGTCTCTCTGCTTTCCTACCCAGGCGTTTTTCAGGGGAAAGAAAGTGTTTTGCTAGATGGTCAGGAAATGGTACAACTGAAAGAGGCTGCGGACATCTCAGGAGCCCCCTAAGAGCTGGAAGGTGCCTCAGACACCATTCCAGGCTGCCAGGGTTTTTGGTCTCCAGCACTGATTGTACCCCCTACGGTGGGCTCAGTCTCCTTGTTCTTGAGAGATCCAGTGAATGGCAGAGCTGTAGCCCGAGGAGCTTAGGGTTTAGTAAGGAAATCAGATTTGGTGGGGAGGGAGCAAACATATGAGAATACCCAGCAAACACATGCAGGACAAAGAGACGCTGCCTGAGGGTGCTGGGAACTGACAGTTGTGCAGCCACCATACAGGCCAGCCTTTCTGAATCTGCCTCAGCTGGGCGGGTCCCTGGACTCTCTCAGGGGCTGTAAGAGGAGGGCTCCTGTTCACTGATGCTTTCCTTGCTGGACTCACGCCCGGTGCCCAGAGCAGCAAAGGGTTAAGCCGCCAACTTTCCCTTCTTGTTTCTGGTGCTCTTTAACCTGCTCTGTGCTCCGTAGACCTGACCCCAGCATGGAGAAGCCCCGCCTGGTGCAGAAGCACAAACAAGCTTCCTCTTTGAAGCCTGTTTAGTTTGGAAGCAGGAAAGCAGATTTTGGGATAGAATACCCGTTTTTCCTGTTTGATGTTGTTTGCTGTACCGTACACCCATCTACCACTGCTTCCGAACCTCAGCCATGCATTGTGTGGACACTGCAGCCTCAGGGTACTGAAAGCATGGGCACTGTGTGTGTGTGTGTGTGTGTGTGTGTGTGTGTGTATTCCCACATGGGCCCTTTCCAGAAAGTGTCTCCGAATACCCAGACAATGAGTGCCAGGCTCACCATGGAACAGCGTGCTCACGCCGGCTCCCTGAGCCATGAATCACTGTACTAAGGAGAGGCCTCAGACCCCAAACTCTCCCAGAGCCCCCAAGGAGTACATATTTCCCACTTGACCTCAGGCTTTTGGCTGGAATTTTGGAAAGAATCTTCACCAGAAAATGAAGCCATGTCCCAGACACATAGGCAGGCAGACAGGCACACACACACACACACACACATATATATACACACACACACATGCATACACACACACAGACATGCACACACATGCATACACACACGGACACACAGATATGCACACAGACACACACACACACGTGCAGTATCAGAGAAGGTAGATATGCCAAGGTTCTGGTTTTGAGGCATACTAGGGCCTTGCAAATGAGGCTGTGACTGCCCCTTCCTCCATGGTGGCCTCCCTGCACTCCACCAGTGGGGTTGGGGTAGAACTTTACCCCTCCTGGACTGCTGTGTGTGGGGGCCCAAGAAGTTGAGGAAGGACTCCTCCCTTTCCCTTGAGCCACTGCATACCCTGGCCTCTCCTGAGGGACCCTTCCACGTTGGTCTTATAATCAAGGAATGTAATAGAGGAACCAGATTTCTTCCTCTAAATACAGCAGCTCCAGAAGATTCCTTTAAGTTCCTCCCAAGAGGAGGGCAGGGCCCAGGAGAAGAGACAGAAAGGGGGAAGAGCCCTGTGGAAGTTTCAGACACTTGTTGCCCCCACAAGCTCCCCTCCGGCCCTAGTTTCATTGGAAGACTCCTGCGGGGGAAGGATGGATTCTGGTCTGGGAAGGTGCTGGCTGGGAAAGTGAATGGACCGAGGCCTGGGATGAAAGCTGATTGCTGAGGCTGATATCTTGTGTGGCTCTGTCTCATCAGTGATCAATGAGCTGGACGGCCTGGCCAAGGGGCAGGAGACAGACCACCGGGCTGGGGGCTATGCCCGTGTGGTACAAGAAAAGGCCCGCAAGTCCATCGAGTTCCTCGAGCAGCGATTCGAGAGTCGGGACTCTTGCCTGCGAGCCCTGACCAGCCGTGGCAATGAACTTGAATCCATCGCCTTCCGCAGTGAGGACATCACTGGCCAGCTGGTGAGACCCCTCGGCAGGAAGGGAAAGCCCACAGCCAGCTTTCAGAACAAGGTCTCCAGGAAGGAAGGGCTGAAGGAGACCCATCAGCCCGGGCAGCTGAGGGCCAGCCACCGTGGAGGCCCAGGTGGGGGAGCTCCTTCTCCCCTAAATTCCTCTTAGCACAGACCAGGGCAGACAGGGCCAGGGCATGCATGGGAGGGATCTCGGAGGTGGCCCTGCCCAGGGCCCCAGAGGCAGAGGATCCCTCCTCCTGCTCCGCATGGCGCCCCCTTCTGCCCAGTGATGCTTCTCACACGTGTCTTCCTCCAGGGTAACAACGATGATCTCATCCTCTCCTGCTGCCTCCACTACTGCAAAGACAAGGCTAAGGACTTCATGCCTGCCAGCAAAGGTACAGCTTTGCCCCTCTGCTTTGGGATCTCCCATCCCCACTGCCCTGCCTCGTCCTACCCATCCTCAGCCCCTGACTCTGGCCTGGGAAGTCTAAGGAATCAGTGCTCGGGGCTGATGCACGCCTGAGGCCCAACCTCCCTGTCCTGGCTCCCCCAAGCCCCAGGGAAAGCCGGGTGCACCCTGGGCCAACTAGAGATGAGCCCAGTCCAGGAAGCCCAGCCCTATGCCGTGAGGCTCTTCACCCAGCGTGCATCCATTTCCTTTCTTGGGTGTCCTCGGTGAGTTTCCTCTGACAGCAAGAATGTCTTTATGATTCACTGTAGCTGGTTCTGGCCGTGGTCTCCTGAGCCCAGCCCTCTGCAGCCCTGAGGGCAGCCCCCAGGGGTCCCTAGGGCACACTTCCCTTTCTTGGCCATGCTCACCTTCCTACCTTCTCAGTTCACCACTGAATGTTTACCCTATTTCAGGCCTGGGGCAGAGGCACTTCCCCAGTGAATAGTGGGCTTTGCTTTCTGGTCTCTTTGGTCACGAGTTATAGCACTTTGAAGGCTGGCTAGAGTTGGAGGTAGGTGAGAGCTTGAGGACTGAGCCCTCAGCCTGGTTTTCAAGACCTTTTGGGGTAAGCAGAATCTCATCTTTGGGCCAAAGGCCCACTCTGGAGTTCTCACCCAAGCGCTTGACCACCTCACCCTCAACCCTGAGCTGGCTGGCCTTCATGCATCACCCCACAGGTCAGTGACACTCAGGTTTTCTGCTCCTGGCTCCCAGGATTCTGGCATTTTTTCCTTTGGAAGGAATTCCTAGGACCTGCCGGCTCTGTGTCATCTGCAGAGCTGGCAGTTCTCACCGTTTCATTTCTGTCTACCTATAAGTGATCTCTTGTCGTTGCCTTTCCGTCTCTGCTGCTGTCTCCTTTCTGTCGGTGTTTCTAGCCCTCGCATTCAGGCTGCTCTGGGAGTTGACTCTCCCTGCGTCTTCTCTCCACACTGACACAGCCCCTCACTCCTGCATGAGTCTCTTTACTAGGGGCTGGTTACGAGCCCACAGCTGCTGCTCAAGAGAGGTCCTGTCCTGCCACCAGGTTTGCATGCCGTCTCCCTCAGGACCAGATAGGAGCATTAGAGTGATAAAAGGAGACCTGGCCGAGCCAACAGAGGAGCTTATGTTCTGTCCCTGCCAGCTGAGTGGCCTCTGAGCATCCTCTCACCCAGGGCCACCTTCCTCTCCCCTCTGCCCACCACAGCTCCTTGCCTGCCTTCACACTCTCCTTCCTCCTGTCCTCTTCTCTCACCAACACCAACCCCACAAACCTCTCCCTCCCGAATCCTCCAAACTCCTCCCCAGGCTGAAAGCCAGTTCTCAGACTCTCTGCCTGGAGCTGGCCCGCCTGAGCTTCCTAGAGGGGTACCTCCTGAGAGAGGTAGGCAGGATTGCTGAAGGCCTTGCTGGGAAGTATGGTTTCAGGACTGCTGGGCCCCACCCCAGCCTCAGAACGTTCTTTCTCAGAACGGACGCATTTTGGCTTTGGCCCTACTAGTCCTCCCACCCCTGACTTCACCCCAAACAGCCAACAGGAACCCATTGCCATCCTGGGGACCGCCTCTATCAGAATTACATCAGCAATGGCTGGGGTAATCAAACCTCATTTGTCAGTGTGAATTCTTAGCAGATTAACTTGTCAGATTCACAGAGAAACCGTCACTAAATGTTTATGTGTAAACGATGTTGAATTTTAAAATCATGTGGATTATGGCGGATGGAGCCTGACAAGATGACAGTCTCTGGTTTCTAACAAAGTGAAGTTACCAGTGTCAAAACAGAGGATGTTTATTGTGAAAAATGTCTCCAAGTATCCACAGAAACCCCTGCAGACCCCTGCCAGCAACATCGGGCCTTGGTTGGCTGACCTAAGGCCTGGGACGCTCCTGGTCTGAGGCCCAGGGCAGGAATGGTGGGGCTGGGACAGACACAGCCAGCCAGCTGGGAGCCCCACACAGCCCTGCATACCACCACCCCAGCCACACTTATCTGCAGAGGGGCCTGGCCCCAGCAGCTGAGTGGTCTCTGAGTATCCCCTCACCCAAGGCCACCTTCCTCTCCCCTCTGCCCACCACAGCCCCTTGCCTGCCTTCACACTCTCCTTCCTCCTGTCCTTCTCTCACCACCACCAATCCCACAAACTCTCCCTCCCAAATCCTCCAAACTCTTCCCCAGGCTGAAAGCCAGTTCTCAGCCTCCCTGCCTGGAGCTGGCAAGCCTGAAACTGCTCAGGTCAGACATGGATATTTGCAGCCCCCCACCCCCGCCAGCCCACGCAGTCAGTGAGCACGGCAGGACGCTTCCTGTGCCTTGCTGTCTGCCGGACCTCCATCAGGAAATGCCCAGCCTGGGACTGAGGAGTAGACCTGCCACCCAAGCAGGCATGCCAGGGTAGGCATGTCACTTGTGTGAGTGCTCGTCCCTGGCTTAAATTCTCTCCAATGTGTTAAAGATTAGGGAGTTAGGGAAAAAGAAGTAGCGGAGAGACTGTGCTAAAAAAAAAAAAAAAAGTCATCTAAAAAGAATGAAAGATATCTGTGCCACTATAGAAAGATCTTTAAGTATATACGCTGAAAGTGTGGCTAATACGATCATGATGATGTAGGAAAAACAGCTGATACGTCCAAGTGTATGTACTTGTAAATGTGTCTGAAGAAACCTGGCAGGATACACAGATCTTCCCTGGGTTGTGTACAAGACAGAGAGCTGGGATCATCATCCTACCTCTGCTCTTCCTTTTTACTCTTCTGTTCTCTTAGAAACTTTTGCCTGTATACATGGATTACTGTTATTTAGCAGGGGTGGATCAGTTGGCCAAAGCCTTGGTGTGCCCTTGGCACAGTTCTGCAAAGACCCTTACCCTCTCCTCTCCTCAGGGCTCCCTTGAGCTAACCCCTCTCCCCACATCTGGAAAACCCTGGATACATTTTCTGTTCCATCTTTACTGGATGCTTAAAGCATCAACCTGCTGGCTTCTAGAGGGAGAGGACTTGTTAAAAAACAAAACAAGGCCGGGCGCGGTGGCTCAAGCCTGTAATCCCAGCACTTTGGGAGGCCGAGGCGGGCGGATCACGAGGTCAGGAGATCGAGACCATCCTGGCTAACACGGTGAAACCCCGTCTCTACTAAAAATACAAAAAATTAGCCGGGCGTGGTGGTGCGCACCTGTAGTCCCAGCTACTTGGAGGCTGAGGCAGGAGAATGGCGTGAACCTAGGAGGCGGAGCTTGCAGTGAGCCAAGATCGCGCCACTGCACTCCAACCTGGGTAACACAGTGAGACTCCGTCTCAAAAAAAAAAAAAAAAAAAAAAAAAAGTGGGGTTTGGGGAGAGCAGTGTTGTGATCTGGGGGCCAGCCATGTGGTAAGAAGGAGTAGAGGGCAAGGGCCTGCTTCTGTTCCCTCAGTTTAGGGTCCTGGGAAGCAGGTCTTTGGAGGCTGGCAGGGGTGGGCCGCTCTCAGGAACTAGGCAGAAGAGAGTCCTGTATGGGAGGCAGGAGTCAAAGCAAAAGCCCACTGCAGCCCTCTCTAAGCCAGCAGGGGAGGGGCCCCCAGGGCTGAGAGCCCGGATAGAGGAAAGGACTTGAAGAAGGGCCAAAAAATAGCTAGCGTGGCACCCCCCTCCCCAGGACCACATTCTCCCCAGGGTGAGAAGAGCAGCCAGTCCTCTGCCTCCTGTCCTCAGTGACAGCCTTCTGCTCTCTCGTGCCCACAGAGAAGCCAATCCGGCTACTGCGGGAGGTGGTGCTGTTGACGGATGACCGGAACCTGCGTGTGAAGGCGCTCACAAGGAATGTTCCTGTACGGGACATCCCAGCCTTCCTCACGTGGGCCCAGGTGGGCTGAGGGAGCCACACTGGGGCCCACCCCTGTGGAACCGTTCCTGAAAGGCTACCAGGTACCCAGTGTAGCACGGAAGATGCCCACGTGCCTGAGCCACCAATCCACCCAGACAATAAACCATCCTCTTCCAACCCACGCCGTGGCCATGCTGTGGGGGAGCTGCTCCTCACAGAGCCCCTGCCAAGGATCGGGCGGAAGTTGCTGGGACCCTCCTGGGCTGCCAGGATTTAGCAGGGAGGTGGCTGGCTACAGTGACAGCAGCTGGGCAAGCCAGATAGGCCGCCCATGCTCTCAGCCTTTCTCCCTCCCCCGTCTCATTCCAAGGCTGGGGGAGGGCCTTCTCGCCTGGGGACGCAGCCACTTTCTCCAGTGGAGACAGGGCAGGGGTTCAGTGTTTCCATCAGATGCAGTGAAGTCACAGGTCCCTTTCATCCTTAGAATCTTTGTCCTGAAATGTGTTCAAGAAGCTTTGGTTATGTCAGGAAGAAGTGCCCAGGGCATGTGTCCCCATCTCCCTGAGGCCTGGACTCGCCCATGGACCCAAGTTGGCTTCTAGACACCATGTCCCTAACAGCAGCCCTGGGCCCCCACCTCTTCTGCCATCCACCCCAGACATACCACACACCCTTCCTGCTGCTCTTCTTCCTGCCTTTATCAGCTTGGGTCCCTCACACTTTGCCATTTGTTTCCCCTTGGACAGTCATGGGTCGAGAGGAAAGGTGGGCATCTGGTCTCAGGCCCATGCTCTCGGGTGGCTTCCACCTGCTCCCTCTCCTCACTGGCCTTTCTTTCAGTCTAGCTTCCTCTTCAGGAAATGTCCTCAGACTCTCCTCAGCTCCCCCTTCATCCCTCTCTGCCTGCCCACCCTCCCTCCAGAATAGCCCCTCATCCTCCTTTCCCTTCTAGTTGATCCTTTTCACCTCCCTGATCCACTTCATTTCTTCAGGCGGTTCCTCATCATAGGGGTTCTCACTCTGAACCTTCCCTCTCTACTACCCATGGCAGGAACCTAGTACAGCTCTCCCACCCCAGGGCCTTCCACCCTCAGCTCCTGTGCTGGGAGAAACTTCCAGGCGTGGACAGCCCAGCCTGAGGCATTCCAGTGCCTGGGGCAACATCGCCTCACCTGGCTTCTAGCTTTGCCCTCACTCCCGAGAACTGACACAGGGCCCTTTCCTTGCCCCTTTAGCTGGTACCTCAGTGGGGAGGCTTCCTTCCCGGGAATGAGTTCCTCCAACCCAGGGCCAGAGATGAGGACGACTTAGGGGAAGACAGGGTTTTAGGTGGAGCCAGGGGCAAATCTGAATGGGACCAGTGGGGGATACCCCAGAGCCCATGGCCTGACTGCACAGCTCTGCCCTCCCTGAGGCCTAGGACTATGCCAGAAGCAATGGGGTCCCGTGCAGGGGAGCCAAGGCCAATAGTTTGGGGTTAGGAGTCCCCTAGAGTCTCAGAAGACTGGGCTCTTTGGAGTACAGGGTCCCCGGCCTCTCCTTTAAGATTCTCTTCCCAGCTGGAAGGCCGATGACTGGGTGGTTGGGAGGGAGACCCATCTCTCCTTTCTGTCCCGTTTGCGGCACTGGTTTTGTTTCCTTAATAAATTTTTAGTTATGAAACATACCTGACCTCTCACTGATCTGTTTCTGGGACTGGGGAGGGAGGCAGGTCCAAGCCTCTGCACCTGTATTGAGGGCGGCCCTTTCTGGCCCCTCCACCCAGCGGGCGCAGCCCATCCAGGTCCTTGTGCAGAGGCAGAAGAGAGCAGCGGGGTCGGGGTCCTTGGTTACTGCTTTATTGCTGTTTGGTTCGAGTATAGAAAATGGAAGCGGCTCTGGAAGAGCCTGTGTACAAGGTAGGAAATTATACAAACGAAGAGGAGGGAGCTAAAGAGACCGCGTTCCAGCCCAGCCCAACCTGGGCTCGGGATGGCGGGGCCGCCGGGGCGCATGCAATAAATATGGTCCGGGGCCCAAGGGAAGGGAAGGGAAGGGAAGTGGGGCACCGCGGGAGTGGGAGACCTGGCAGGCCAGGGCTCTTCGCCCTCTTGACTCCAGAACTCCCCGCCCTTGGTGGTTGAGGAAGGAAGGGTTGGCCCTGGGGCTAGTGCCACTTGTGCAAAATGAGGAACTTCACATTATCAGTCCCGGGGTGAGTGGGAGTGGGGGTGCGGGGGGCCCTCCGGCCGGCTCAGTCCCCTTCCCACTCCCCAACTCTGCCCGATGCTCCGACCCCAGCGGGGAGATTCACAGTGAGAATGGGTGTGGTCGCAAGGGCCGGAGGTAGGGCTAGGAGTGCCCCGACAGTGACACCCCTCCCCCTCTAAGAGCAGCGCGGAGCCGGGGGAGGGGGCCGACGAACCACAGGAAGAGGCGGGGAGGGGCCTGGGGTCTCCTTTGGTCAAAGCTGATATCAAAAATATAAATTTCCCTTACCCCGTCCCACCCCCGTCCCGGGGTTTTCCCCCGACCCCCGAGCTAAGGCACGAAGCAGTGAGGCCAGGTGAGGCCGCCGAGAGGTGGAGCCGCCACCGCGGCGACGCTGCAGTTGTCCCGGGCACGGCTGACCTGCGCGCCGCCCCCACCGCTCCCTGGGGTGCGGGCCAGGGCCGCGCAGCAGCGACAGAGCGGGCTGGCGAGGGGCGCTCTAGGTGGGAGAGAAACGGTCGATGGTCCGGCCGTCGGGCCCGGCCGCCAGGTGAGCGCCCTGGCTCAGCACCTCGGCGGCCTTGTCGGGGCTGAGGCCCAGCTCGGCCGTGAACTTGGCCAGCGGGTAGAGGCTCTCCAGCGCCACCTTGGGGTCGTGCAGGAAGTGCGTGGTCTGCGCCAGCAGCTCGGCCGCGGCTGCCTTGTCCTGCTGCTTTAGGCTCAGCTGCTCGGCCGTGAGGCGGGCCACAGCAAAGACGCCCTCGGGGAAGTCGAGCTTGCCCTTGCCGTCGGGGCCGGGGACGCCGGGGAGCCCCCCCAAGCCCGCCAGCGCCCCGGCCGCGCCGGCCGCGCCCCCCACGGCGTGCATCTTCATGTGGCTGATGAGGTTGCGTTGCTGTGCGAACTTGCCGCCGCACACCTGACACTCGTAGGGCTTCTCGCCCGAGTGGATGCGCATGTGCTCGGTGAGGCGGTACTGGCGCGTGAACCGCATGCCGCACGCGTCGCACGCGAAGGGCTTGAGGCCCAGGTGACTGCGCATGTGGCGCGTCATGGTCCCACGCTGCGTGAACTTCTTCCCGCAGATGGTGCACGGGTAAGGCCGGGTCAGCCAGTGCGTCTTCTCGTGCTGCCGCAGCGTGGCCGGGTCCTTGTAGCTCTTGTCGCACGACGCGCAGCGGTAAGGCCGCAGCAGCTCTCCCAGGCCACCCGGTGTCCCGGCCACCTTGTCCCCGCCGCCTCCAAAAGGGGGTCCTAGGCCGGCAGCCCCAGCGGCCACTTCGGCCGCCTCGGCCCTGCCGTACAGCGCTTCCTCCTCCTCCACGTGAGCCTCCACGTGCGCGTTCAGCTGCTCAGAGCTGGGGAAGCCCTTGCCGCACGGGATGCACACGTACAGGTTGTCACCGAAGCTCTCGGGTTCGCCATAGGCCAGGTGCGGGCACGGGTAGCCCTCCAGGTGGCCGCCGGGCGGGCTGGGGTCCTCGCTGCTGCCTGTCTCCTCGCTGCTGCTCTTGTAGTCGTCGCCGTCGCCGCCTGCGCCGGGCCCGTCCAGGCTGCCAGGGTAGCGCGGCGGCGGCGCCAGGCCGAGCGGGGGCCCCCCGGGCGAGATGGCCGCGTCCCCACCACGCTCTTCGCAGCGCTCGCTGGGGGAGCCTCGCTCCCTGCCCAGCTCGTCGCCATAGCTACCCAGGCCCGGCTCGTGCTTCATCCAGCGATAGAGGAGACTAGGCCCGTCGGGGCGGCCGGGGGGCTCGGGTCCCGGGCTGCCGCTGCCGCCGCGAAACGGGTCGGAAGGCGGTGCGGCCTCCTCCAGCTTCTGGAAGGGCAGCGGCGGCAGGGACGGCAGGGCGAGCGGCGGCTCCTTGTAGGCGGCGGGGCCGGCGCTGGGAGGGCTGTCCGGGCGCGGGGGCAGCTCGCGCTCAACCAGCGGCCGCTCTGGCGCCGCGGAGCCCGGGGGGCTCTTCTTGGACAGGTCCAGGCCACAAAGAGGGGAGCAGCGGCGCTCGGAGGCACAGAGTGCGGCGGCCGGGCCGGGTCCCGAGGCGTACAGCTCGGCGCAGTGCGTGTTGACCCCGGCCTCGGGGCCCGAGGGCGGCTCCGCGGCAGACGGCGGCGGAGGCCCGGCCGGGGACGGGTAGCAGGCCTGGATGACCGGCGTGGCGGCCCGCAGGCCCCGTCCCGGCCGACCGTAGGGCGCGTAGCCGCCGCCGCCGCCGCCGCCGCCCCGCAGGTGGCAGTACTTGCCGTGGCGCTTGAGGCGCTTCTTGCACAGCGCCACGAGGTCGGGGATCTGCAGGTAGCTGGCGGCGGCCAGCACGGCGCCCAGGCTCGGCTCAGCCCCCGGGGCCACGGCCGCGGCCGCAGCCGCCTCTGCGCCGTCCGCCAGGCGGCCGGTGTAGATGAAGTCCAGCACCAGGCGGAACACGGCCGGGCTCACCATGTCATGGTCCAGGTTGAGCAGGTTGTCATGCACCACCAGGGACTTGAGGTAGGCGCTGCTGGCCGCTAGCACGTTCTTGTGCGCGCGGAAGAGGGCGTTCTGCACCACGATGATCACGTCGCACAAGAAGCCCTTGGTGCGCTGGTTGTTGAGCTGCAGCAGCAGCTGCCTGGAGTGGCCGGGCGCCTCCATCGTGTCCAGCATCGTCTGCCCAGCACACTCTCCTGCGGGGACACACACCGGCCGGGTGAGAGCCGTGCGGCGCCCTGGCCGCCTGCCCCCAGCCCAGCACTTCGCCCCCTCCAATTCCCCTTCCCTCAGCTGAGCGGGGGCATCAGCCCTGCGGCCTGGGCACCGGCGAAGGACCGGCCCCCCTCTGGAGTGGGAGCCCAGGCCGGCCCGCCCAGACCAGGAGAAGGAGCGGGAGGTGAGCGACCGCCGGTGGAGGGGAGGCCAGGCCGGCCTGCATGCCCCAGGGCACCTGGCTGGGTGCTGGGGCTTCCGAGGAGAAAACTGTTCAGGCGAAGTGACCCTTTGGGAGACAGTTACCCGATTTAAGTGAAATGTCCGCTTCAGGAAAAGTCATTCAGGGCGGAAAAGTTTGCCCAAGTAGGGAGAAAGGGAGCCGAGGAACCAGCGCCTCCCGCCTCGGGAGAAGTTGCCCCAGTTGGGGGAAGTGATTCGGAGGAGGGGAGAGCGGTGCCCGCCCTGGCGCCGCCCTGGCCGGGGGCTGTCAACCCTCGGTCGGGGCCCGGGCGGCGGCCGCGCGGGGAGCGGAGGCAGCGGCTGCCGTGGCGGGCAGAGCGCGAAGGCCGGGCCCGGCGCGGGGAGGGCGTTATATCGGGGCAGGAGGCTGAGGCAGGAAGCAGGTGGGGGGGAGGGGGGAGCCACGCAGCTCCCAGGGGAGGGAGGGGGCAGCGCCCCGGGCGGGCACGGCGCACAGCCGGCTGCGGCCCTGACCCGGGCCTGCGCCCCACCCGCATCCCGGCCTCGGCCTGGGCCCTACACGCGCGGGCCCGGCGCCTCCCTCCGCGGCTCCCCCGGCCCCTTCTCCCCCGGAACTCCGCCGCCCCAAACTTGGGGAAAAGTTTTCCAACTGCAGACAGGGCGGGAGGAGTGCGCCGGCCCCAGGCCCTCGGCTCGCGGCCCCCAAATCCGGCGGCAGAGCCCGGAGCCGAGCCCTGAGCTCCCCTGCCCGCTGCTCGCCCGCCCGACCCCGTTCCCCTTCTGGCCCGCGGGGCCCCGCGGCCCGTTACCTGCGGCCCTGGAGGGCCGGGCTCCCCTCCCCGCGGCGGTGGCAGCTCTTAGCCGATGCCCCACCCGCCGCTGCCAGGCCCCGAGCTGTGCCAGGGCAGCGCCCCTGCCAGCCTCGCCCGCCAGCTCCCCTTCCCTTCCCTTCCCCTCGCCTCTCCAGCCCATGTGCGGGCAGAGCTGGCCCCGGGGCCGCTGACCCCGCCGTGAACCCGGCGCGGAGTCGCGGCCCGGCGGTCCTGAGTCCGACAGGGACGACACCCGGAGCCCTGAACGCCAGCCGCCAGCCGCGATGGGGCACCCGCGCCAGAGGATGCGCCCGAGGCGGCCGACGCACGAGGACGGGGCTGTCCCGGGCCCCCCGTCCCTCCCGGTCCCCGGCTCGAGGACCCACCTGGGGGGCATGTCGAAAGCCCCGGGCCCGGCTGCCGGCGGATCCAGGGGGGACGTGGCTGCGCTGCCCTCCGCCCGCCGGGCCCCCGGTCGGTCTGTCCTGCTGGTCCGTCCTCCCCGCGTCCTGGTCGCGTCTCAGCCCCGCCGCGCTTTCCGCACACTCTTATCTGGAGCGGCCCGGGCCGGCGGGCGCTGCTGCGGCTATAGCGCCACCTCGCGGGCGCGCAGAGCTCTGCGGGGCAGGCCGCTGTCTTCCTCCCGCGCACCTGAGCTGGAGGCGCACAGATGCTGAGCCGGCGGGGAGGGGCCCACCCTATCCACAGGTTCGCCCTCCCACCTGTACCCACCAGGGATCCCGACCCCGGACACGCGAGCCCCGGAAACCCTGGAGCTTTCAGCTGAGCGCTCCCGTGTACGTATTTCTAGGCTCACAGCCCCAATTCGGAAGAGTCCTGCTTGCAGACACCGGACTCGGGTAGTGGGGGAGAGGTTATCCTGGGCAGGAGTAGCCAAGCTCTCCTGGAACTCTCCGTAGACATTACTGTACGGCACTGTCCACTTGGACGCACTCCCCAACACACCCACCCTCACTCAGGCGCATGGATTCGGTGTGCGCGGCATAAACCGGTTTGTCCCCAGCCCTCTCCAGGCACTGGTACTAGCAGGCGCGCACGTTTCCAGACGCACACCCGCCCCTTCCCGCAGCCCTGGCGCTCTGGGATACTCCAGGGGCAGCCACCTAGTGCCCTCCGGGAACCTGGGCACAGGTGTTACCCACACAGCCCGCCCTCAACTTTCGGGGCTCCTAAAGGAACCCACGACGAGTCATCAGGGCGACTGGAAATGGCTGGACAGCGCCTCCGGGGGTCCGCAGAAGTAACCCCGGGGCCCTAGAATCCCCGTGTACGCCGTTTTGAAGAATCCCACGTGAACTTTTTCTCCAACCCACCCGCTCGAAGGAAACAACAGGGGCGCCTGCGGCTGGGACCCTGCAAGGCCCCGCACCCCACGTGAAGGTCAGGTTTGTATGGGTGACGTCTCTTCTGGGAGGAAGGGGACCCCGAATGGTGCGCCGCTGCGCGCACTACTATTCCGGAAGTGGCCCCGTGCGGCCTCGCCGCGCACCAAGCCTCCTGCGAACGCCGGATCTCCGCGGCCCACGCTCCGCCTCCGCCCCGCACCTCCTGACCCCCGCCCACACGCGGCGTGGAAGGGGGGGGGTCCCCGAGAACTCCGCTGCTTCCGATTGGCTGCGCCTCCCTCCGCCGCGGAGCGCGAGGGGCTGGGGCGCAGCGTTACCATGGCAACCGATGAGGTGCGCCCGAATCCCGTCCCTCTGAGGCCTTGGAGAGCTTAGCAACCGTGCTCGCCGCCCCCCGCGCTGTCCTCTGGCCCCCATGGCCCCGCCAGAGGTACCGGCTGAGTCACCGGGAGAGGGGCAGCGGGCGCGGCTACCAGCGGCCCCCGAGCGACACCAAGGTCTCGGGCGCCCCCCGGAGGCTCCCTTTGCAGCGCAGGCGACTTCACGCCTTCGGTGCCTGGTAGAGGCTTTGGTCCAAACAAGTCCGCCTGATTCCCGCCGCTGCCTGAGTCCGCCCCATGTTCTGGATCCATCTTACCCACGCCCTCTCCCATGTCTCCTCATAGCATCCTCACTTTAGAAGCAGTGAGGTCCCAAAGAGGAAAACGGAGGCCTCCGGAGCTGCCGGTCTCTAGGGAAGGCGGACCCCAACATCTTGGCCGAGGGACGTGCTGCGGCCTGAGGTGGAAGTTACGGAAGTTACGGAGTGCTGAGGGGAGGTGGGGAGGCTCCTCAGAAGGGCTCCTAGAGCTGGGCTTTGACGGATGAATAGGAGTTCTCCCACCGTGTAGGAAGGCATTTGTGAATAATGGAACCCCTGGGACAAAGGCTAGCGGCAAGAAAACGGGAGCTCTAGGAGGCTAAATCCAGACTATGCAGGGCCTCTCTGACCCCATCTCTTATCTTTTTTCCTTTTGATAGAGTCAGATCCCCCCTACTTCCAAAGAGCCCCTCCGTCCCATGTACTGTGCATTGCTAACCTGCCACGGGGGTCTGCCGTACCCACAGTCTTTATTCTTCAGCTCCCCAAGTTATCTTACTACCCCTATCCCCCATCCTCAAGCCCTAATTGCATCTGTAAGGGAGGGTCTCACAGTCCTGCCCCAGCCCAGGCAGTGAGAAGACCTCCTTGCCCTCCCGTGGACTTAATTCCTCCACCCTTCTCTCCCTGCCCGCTCTTCCGGCCATGCCATGCACAGCCCTTCCCATCCTGGTCCAGCTCCTCGTCTGAACACTCTCCTCCCATTTAGACCCTTCCTCCATCTCGATGGAGCCAGGCTGGGCCAGGACCATGCATTTCCCTGCTCCTAACCAGGGGAACTGCCCCACAAGTCATGGGCTCTCCCTGACAATTCTGGCATCCAGGAACACTAACTCCTCCAGGAAACGGTCCTTCTCATCCCCTGGGGGCCCCTCTTGGCCAAAGTGCGGGTCTCCTCCACTTTCTATCACCCTAACATGAGCTCTGGGAGCGTCCATCGTGCCACAGATGGTCCGAAGGTGGGTCCTGGCTGCCAGGCTCTGGACCGTGGCACTGACAGCCTTTCCTCTCTCTCTTGCTGAGGCTGCCCATTTCTCTCACTCCTACCTCTGGCGCGTTCCCCCAGCTCCCTCATAGAGGATCCCTTTGCTCATCATTTCTGGGGAAGTTGGCCCACCTTCCCCAACTTCTCTGCCTTCCCTAGGGTCTCCAGTTCCTGGGTGGTACCTGAACCCCCGCTGGGCCTTCCCTCCCAGGCCCAGGCTCCTCCGCTAAAGACTCCTGGGCTACCTCGGGCTCCCCTACTCTTCTCCTGGCCCCCGATGCCACAGCCCTAGCGGCGCCCCAGGCTCCCAAGGGAAACCAGCTTCCTCTCCTGCACACCCCGCAGGACGAGAGGGTGGCGACACCGCAGTGGCCTTGCGGGGTGTGACGGCAGAGCCCTCAGGTCCAGGAACTGAGAAGGGGGAAGGGGCTGCCAGGTGAAGACCCCCCAGGAGCCGCGGGGCTCCGGAAGGAGAGCGTGAATAAGCACGAAGGGCCCGCCGCGCCCCCCAGCGCCGCCTCCCCGGCACCCTGGCCCGCGGTTCCGGAAAATTAACCCTTTGTCAGCGGGGCAGGGGCGCGGCTCCCCCCACCCCGCCGCTGCTTCCGCGCCCCTTCCTCCCCTCCCGGTCGCCTCGGTCCCCACCCCCCGCCTCGCCACTATAAATAGCCCCTTTTCCCATTTCCTAAATTCCCCGCTGACGTCGGCAGCGCGTCAGTGTGTAGGAGCCGCGGCCGCATGAATGAGCCGCCGCACGAGTACTACGCGCGCCTATAAAAGCCGCCGCGCCGGCCAAGCTGCGGGAGGCGACCGGGCAGTGGCGACGCGGCCCGCCAGGTAAGCGGGACGGACCGGCCGCGGAGGGACAGATGTGCGGACATGGACGGGAAGGCGAGGAAGGGACGGGCAGGCGGCGGGTGGGGCGGCCCCTCCGGGGTGGGGACGGGGGCGGGCGGGGGGCACCAGGGTCCCCTCGCGGCTGTGGAGCCGGGGCCAGAGACGACACGAGCCCGCGCAGCACCTGCCGGCGCCCGATGGAGACGCAGCAACTTCGGAGGAGCATCGAGTGGAGGACCGACCTCGGAGACCCCCCCCGGCTTTCTTGGGGCTCCTGCGCCATCCTCCCAGGAAAGTGGGGCGAAGGTGCTGGCGCCCCAGGAGACGCGCCCCTCCTCTCCCTCCCTGCGGCGCGGTGACTCAGCCTCGCTGCCCAGGCCGGCTGAGCGGGGGTGCAGGCGACAGACGGACGCCCACCCCCGCCTCCTCGGCCCTCCTGAGACCCCCGCCCCGCATGGCGCCGGGCGCCCCTCCCCGGCCGGTCCCGTCCAGCGGGTCCCGTGGCGCCCACGGCTTCCCGCCTCTGCGAGCGGAGCTGTCCTCTCAGGACCGGGGGGCGGGGCCTCGGCAGGGCCCGCCCCGCCCCCGCCCCCGCCGGAAGTGCCCCCTCTGGGACATCTTTGACGTCACGGCCCTCTGACGTCAGGGGCCGCGTGCCTGGCCGCCAGCGCCGGGCGGGACAGGGCGGGAGACACGGGGGAGGCGGAGCAGCAGCGCCCCCAACCGGGGCGACCGGGGCACCCCGCCCGGACAGCGCGCCGGCACCTTGGCTCTAGACTGCTTACTGCCCGGGCCGCCCTCAGTAACAGTCTCCAGTCACGGCCACCGACGCCTGGCCCCGCCCCAGGACCGCGGCCCCGGCCGCCGCCGCGCCCCGGGACCCCCAGCCCCCGTCCCTCAGGGCCCCGCCCCCGGCCCGCTACCCGCGCCGCCGCTGTCCGCGGTGCTGATCAACGCAGGCGCCGCCATCGGGCCGCCCCGTCCGGGTCCCTAGGGACTGCGAGGGGCGGCGGCCCACGCCCGCTCCTCAGCTCCCACTGCCCCGCCCGGCCCCCCGCGGCCCTGACGTCAGCCCGCCCCGCGCTGGCGCTGTCCGCGCGCCCCGCCCCCGCGTCTCCAGGGCAACCGTGGCTTTCGATTGTTACTGTGGGAACTGGAGGTAACAGTCTACAGCCATGGTCGCCCCGCAGCACGCCCACGCGCCGCGCCACGCCGCGCCCCGAGCCGCGGGCGGGAGACGCGGAGCAGGAGGAGGCGGGGGCAGCGAGTCAAGATCCCACGTGCCCGCGCGGGTGGCAGGAGGTGCTGCGCGGGGTGGCGGCCTCCCGGGGCTGGCAGCTGAGTCCACCGAGGCTCGAGCGCGCGCGCGGCCTGCGGAGTGTGTCTGGCGGCCCGACTGAGGCCGTGCTGTCCTCCCGCACAAGGTATCCCATCCAGGGCTCGGCGAGAGAAGGGGTCGGGCTGGGACTCGGGTTCTTTCGATTTCGGTGGGAGGGAAGCCACTGGGACCAGGAGGCTTGGAACAAGGTTTGTCTCCTGGGACCTGAAGACAGTAGAGGGAGGAGTTTTCTGAAAACCTCCACAGCCCCGTTCTTCCAGGAACTCCCAGCTGAAGTGGGCGTTGGGCGAAGAGTAAATTAAACCCTTGAATCCCTTTCCTGATAGAGCCACAGCCTCTCCACCCTCCACCCCCCTTTTCCCTCTGAGCTAGGAGGATAAGAAGGGTCCCCAGCCCTCTGGAAGCCAGTGCGTTTGTAAAGTTAACCTGGTCCCCGAAGCGTCTCAACAGATCAGCATGCCCACCTCAGCCTGTCTCTAGGTGTTGGATTCCAATTTGAGACAGTTTCTCAAATTAGCCCTAAAGAGGAGTGAATACCACAGGGTTGAAGTCCTCTGGTGCAGGTGTAGTGTGAACAAGGACCTCTAAAAATATTGTGTGTGTTGCCTGCCACTGCCAACATCACCCACTGCAGGGGATGTCTATTGAATATCAGGTGTGAGACTTGCCCAGAGATAGTGTTGGGAATGGTTAATGCAACCCAGCCCACCACACGTTAATCCAATTTTTCTTAACGTCTCACGCCCCACTCCCCCCGCTTCACTCCCCACCCCGCGCCTTTGTGAAGGATTTCTAAGACACTCGGTGCCGGTTTTCCAGCTAATCAACACCCACGTGCTAGCCATCCCACCTCCCCAGGGCCCCGAGGTCTTGCAGATTAAAACGCACTTGCTTCTGGGTTCCAGTGGATGTCAGTGGGTGGACTGCAGTGTACTGCTGGGTGTAGTGCTCTGGGAAGCCGGAGGTTCAACCTGGCACCATCAGCAGCTGGTGGTTATTTAAGGGGCCATGTTCTGTTTCCGAGCTTTCTGCAAAAAGGGATAATAATCGCTTCTCTTCGGCAGGTGCATTGTGAGGATTAAATAGGATCATGTAAGTAAAAAGCCGAAAACAGCAGAAAGTTATTTTGATCTTAAGTATTCCGTTAGGCTACTACATGTTTGTGAGGGGGTGGTGTTGGGAGGGGACCCGAGCTCTGGGCACTTAGGCAGAATGAACGGGATGTGGGGGGTACACCTTGAGCTTTAGGCTATATTTATTGTCTAATATATGTATAATCTATATTATATATGTTATACATATTTTCTTTTTTCTTCTGAGACGGTCTCACTCTGTCACCCAGGCTGGAGTGCAGTGGCACTATCTCGGCTCACTGCAAGCTCTGCCTCCTGGGTTCACTCTGGGCCTGGGGCTTTTGAGGGGGTTCCTTGCTAAGGGGGCTCTCTTTCCTAAAAGCTTTAGGAATTCAAGGTGGAATCAGAGGTAGAAAAGAGAAATGGTTGGGATGTTCTGAGAAGAGGTCAGTGTGGTCAGAGGGGAAAGAACCAGAGGATTGACCGTACAATGTCAGGGTTGTTTAGCATCTTAGAAATCATTTAGGGGCCGGGCATGGTGGCTCAGGCCTGTAATCCCAGCACTTTGGGAGGCAGAAGTGGGAGGATTACTTGAGCCCAGGAGTTCCAGAGGAGCCTGGGCAATACAATGCAACCCCTATCTCTACAAAAAAGAAATAAAGGAAAGAAGAAAAAAAAAAAGAAAATTAGTTGTGCACACCTGTAGTCCCAGCTACTTGGGAAGTTGAGGTGGGAGGATTGCTTGAGGCTGGGAGGTCGAGGCTGCAGCAAGCCGTGATTGTGCCACTGTACTCCAGCCTGGATGACAGAGTGAGACCCTGTCTCAAAAAAAAAAAAAAAAAAAAAAAAAAAAAAAAAAATCTTTAGGGCTGGGAGACATGGCTCATGCCTGTAATCACACCATTTTGCGGGGGTGGGCCGAGGCTGGAGGACTGCCTGAGCCCAGGAGTTCGAGACCAGCCTGGGCAACATAGTGAAACCCCATCTCTTTTTTTTTTTTTTTGAGACGGAGTCTCGCTCTGTCACCCAGGCTGGAGTGCAGTGGCCAGATCTCAGCTCACTGCAAGCTCTGCCTCCCGGGTTTATGCCATTCTCCTGCCTCAGCCTCCCGAGTAGCTGGGACTACAGGCGCCCGCCACCTCGCCCGGCTAGTTTTTTGTATTTTTTAGTAGAGACGGGGTTTCACCGTGTTAGCCAGGATGGTCTCGATCTCCTGACCTCGTGATCCGCCCGTCTCGGCCTCCCAAAGTGCTGGGATTACAGGCTTGAGCCACCGTGCCCGGCCGAAACCCCATCTCTTAAAAAAAAACAAAAAAAAAAGCCAGTGTGATAGGTGGCACCTGTAGTCTCAGCTAAGCTACTCAGGAGGCTGAGGCGGGAGGATCACTTGAGCCCAAGAGGTTGAGGCTGCAGTGAGCCATGATCCTGCACCCGGTGACAGAGGTAGACCCTGTCTTAAAATAATAATAATACTCCAGCCTGGCCAACATAGTCAAACTCTGTCTCTACTAAAAACACAAAAAATTAGCCAGCCATGGTGGTGCTTGCCAGTAATTCCAGCTACTCAGGAGGCTGAGGCACTAGAATCACTTGAACCTGGGAGGCGGAGGTTGCAGTGAGCCGAGATCGCACCACTGAACTCCAGCCTGGGTGGCTGAGTGACACGCCGTCTCAAATAACAATACTAATGGTACCTACCTCGTGAAGCTGTGAGATTAAACATGAAGTTGTGAGGTTTAAGCTATATATATATATAGCCTAATATATATAGTTATATATATATATATATATATATATATTTTTTTTTTTTTTTTTTCTGAGACGGAGTCTTGCTCTGTCGCCCAGGCTGAAGTGCAGTGGCATGATCTTGGCGCACTGCAACCTCCGCCTCCCAGGTTCAAGCAATTCTTCTGTCTCAGCATCCTGAGTAGTTAGGACTACAGGTGTGTGCCACCACCCCCAGCCAATTTTTGTAGTTTTTTTTTTTTTTTTTTTTCTGTTTTTCTTTTGGAGACAGGTTCTATCTAGCTCTGTCTCCCAGGCTGGAATACAGTGGCACAATCACAGCTTACTGCAGCCTCAAACTCCTGGGCTCAAGTGATCCTCCCACCTGAGCCTCCTGAGTAGCTGGGACCAAAGGTGCATGCCACCACACCCAGCTAACTTTTAAATTATTTGTAGAGAGGGAGTCTTACTGTGTTGCCAAGGCTGGTCTTGAACTCCTGGGCTCAACTGATCCTCATGCCTCAGCCTCCCAAAGTGCTGGGATTACAGGCATGAGCAATTGCACCTGGCCCTAAATTAGGCAACATTAAAGCTCTTGCTTATTACAATGTCTGCTATACAGTTAGTACTCAATAAATGCTATTCTGGCCGGGCGCAGTGGCTGACGCCTGTAATCCCAACACTTTGGGAGGCTGAGGTGAGCAGATCACTTGAGATCAGGAGTTCGAGACCAGCCTGGCCAACATGGCGAAACCCCGTCTCTACTAAAAATGCAAAAATTAGCTGGGAGTGGTGATGCATACCTGTAGTCCCAGCTACTCGGGAGGCTGAGGCAGGAGAATCACTCGAACTCGGGAGGTGGAGGCCGCAGAGAGCGGAGACTGTACCACTGCACTCCAGCCTGGGTGACAGAGCGAGACTCCGTCTCTGAATGAACGAATGAATGAATGAATGAATGCTATTCCTATTTCTATCCTTCGGACCTAATTTTCTTTTGCTATAAACTGAAAATGTTTAACCAGTGATTCTTCTGGGGAGCTTGCTCCCCTCCCTGGTGGGTTGCATGAGACTCACACTAGGGGTTTTTTCAAATAACACACCCTCAGCAGAGACTTTTCTTCAACCCCTAAGGCAGTGGTTTTTCAAATACCCTGCTTGGGAATGATGGGGGCAATTTGCCAAAATGCAGATTCCTGGGTCCCAGTGAATCTGACTGAGTACATCTGGAGTTGGCCCCATAATTGAAGTTGGTTTTTTTTTTTTTGAGACGGAGTCTCCCTCTGCCACCCAAGCTGGAGTGCAGTGGCACAGTGTCGGCTCACTGCAACCTCCACCTCCCGGCTTCAAGCGATTCTCCCACCTCAGCCTCCCAAGTAGCTAGGATTACAGGTGCATGCCACCACACCCAGTTACTTATTATTATTATTTTTTTTTTGAGACGGAGTTTTGCTCTTGTTGCCCAGGCTGGAGTGCAACAGCGCCATCTTGGCTTACTGCAACCTTTGCCTCCCAGGTTCAAGCGATTCTCCTGCCTCAGCCTCCCGAGTAGCTGGGATTACAGGCATGCGCCACCATGCCCAGCTAATTTTTAGCAGAGACAGTTTTTCTCTGTTAATCTGGCTGGCCTCAAACTCCCGACCTCAGGTGATCCGCCCACCTCGGCCTCCCAGAGTGCTGGCATCACAGGCATGAACCACCGCGCAGGGCCAGAATTCAGGTTTTAACAAATGATCTGGATGTAAATTGTACACAGACTCTGTGCATTGAGGGTGGGGAGAGGGCACAACCCCCTAAGAGTCTCTCTTGCTCCTGGATGGCATGATGGGAAGTGACCTGTTCCACTTGTTGAGAACTAGTGGACGCCATGTTTCCCTCTAGCTTGGACACTATGGTTCTCAGGAGGAATCCTCACCCCGACCAGGAGCCCTTCTGCTCCACCTACTACTGCTGGGCTGTGCCCACCCCACTTCTAATGTTAAGCCTTGGCTTAAAATTCACTCCCCAATATTTCTCCCCCTCTCGCTACTTTCATCCTCAATAATCCCAAGCAGCTGGGTATGCAAGTCATGTTCACCTCTTGGGACTGTGCCCAAGGGGGCAACCTCTGACTGCCATGAGGATATGGGAGCCCTGAACTGCAAATCTATCATTTCCAGAGAAGCCAGAAATCTGGATTTTTCTGTGCAATTTCTGAAACTTTAAATCAGAAGTTTTTCTAAAATTCAATGGGTCAGATACCAGTCTGTGTAATCAATGAATCCCCAAATCTCCTTTTGCTGAAGGAGAAGTTTCCTTAAAACAGCAAGGCAGAAGCCAACTGCAGCAAGGGAGAACCACCTCCCACCCCTCCCCACACACACTTTCCACACCCAATAACTGGGTCCCTGGGTGGATAATTCCTGGTTTGGTTTTGTTTTGTTTTGAATTTTGGACAGCTACTCTCTGTAGTGAGGAACCTGGAACTTTCGGTAACCTAAGGGATATCGGTCTGGTTGTCAGAAAAATGGGCTGGAGTATTTGTACTGTGTCCCTGACCACAATTCCCGCTCAGTTGCTTAGCTCCCTGGCAACGATGCCTGGGGGCTAAACAGGAGTTGGTGTGATCTTCCAGAAAAAGAACAGGCTTCTTGTCTTGCAAAGGCAGGAAGTCAGAAAACAGAGTGTGGGGGGAGGGAGGGGGGTGGCTGTCAGGTGGCACTGGACATGGGAGGCAAATCGTTAAGAGTGGGCAACTGGCCAGGTGAGGTGGCTCACGCCTCTAATTCCAGCACTTTGGGAGGCTGGGACAGGTGGATTGCTTGAGCTCACAAGTTGGAGACCATCACACACAAGATGGTGAAACCCTTCTCTACAAAAAATACAAAAATTAGCCAGGCATGGTGATGTGCACCTGCAGCCCCAGCTACTTGGGAGGCTGAGGTGGGAGGATGGATGGCTTCAGCCCAGGAGGCGGAGGCCATCAAGACGGTGCCACTGCACTCCAGCCTGGGTGATAGAGTCAGACCTTGTCTTTATTTATTTTCAGATGGAGTCTCTCTCTGTCGCCCAGGCTGGAGTGCAGTGGCACAATCTCGGCTCACTGCAAGCTCTGCCTCCCGTGTTCGAGCGATTCTCCTGCCTCAGCCTCCCGAAGTGGCTGGGACTACAGGCGCCCACCACCACGCCCGGCTAATTTTTTGTATTTTTAGTAGAGACGGGGTTTCACCACGTTAGCCAGGATGGTCTCGATCTCCTGATCTTGTGATTCGCCCGCCTCGCTCGGCCTCCCAAAGTGCTGGGATTACAGGCATGAGCCACCGTGCCCAGCCCAGACCTTGTCTTTAAAAGTAAAGAGGGGGGCCGGGCGCGGTGGCTCAAACCTGTAATCCCAGCACTTTGGGAGGCCGAGACGGGCGGATCACGAGGTCAGGAGATCGAGACCATCCTGGCTAATACGGTGAAACCGTCTCTACTTAAAAATACAAAAAACTAGCCGGGCGACGAGGCGGGCGCCTGTAGTCCCAGCTACTCGGGAGGCTGAGGCAGGAGAATGGCGTAAACCCGGGAGGCGGAGCTTGCAGTGAGCTGAGCTGAGATCCGGCCACTGCACTCCAGCCTGGGTGGCAGAGCAAGACTACGTCTCAAAAAAAAAAAAAAAAAAAAGTAAAGAGAAGAAAGAGTGGGCAATCCTAGCTAGGTGTAGTGGCTCAGGCCTATAATTCTAGCACTTTGGGAGGCTGAGGCAGGTGGATTGTTTGAGCTAAAGAGTTTGAGATCAGCCTGGGCAACATGGCAAAACCCTCTCTCTACAAAAAAATATAGAAATTAGCCAGGCATGGTGGCGCATGCCTGTAATGCCAGCTACTCAGGAGGCTGAGACAGAATTGCGTGAACTCAGGAGGTCAAGGTTGCAGTGGGCCAGGATCTTGGCCAGTGCTCCCCAGCCTGGGTGACAGAGTGAGCCTGTCTCAAAAAAAAAAAAAAAAAAAAAAAAAAAAAAAAAAAAAAACTCAACAATCCTCAAAGTATCCAAGAACAACTAACTATACTCCCCAAAGAGAAAACCAGCTGGATTGCTTAGGCCTTGGCTGTAGTCACTAAAGAATGGCATCAATCTCAGAAACCCTGAAGATGGGATCAATTTAGGAAGAGGCTGTTTATTCTGTACTGTCTCTGGCCTCCACCCAAGGTCTGGCATCAACCACCCTTCAAGCTCATAGTTCAGCGAGGTTAGAGCACTTAGGGAGAAGCAGGGAACACAGCCAGGTTTTGAGAGAAGACCACCACACAACTCTCGGTGATCTGGGTAGAGAAGACTGAACTGCTACTGTGGTTCAGGCAGCCTTGCAGGTGATGTCTTCCCAAAACTTCTCAGATGTATATTCCTCCCTGATTGTGCCACTGAGGCCTCCTTCCCTTCAGTTTGGGCCTTCAAACTTCCACCAATAACGTGTCAGTATGTGCACCCATGCACGAGCTTGTCCTGGGACTCACAACTGGAAACATCTCCCTGCTTGGTGCTGCCCATAAGACCATGTAGATGGCCAAGAAACCGACTTCCATTATAAAATTTTGTGTGTGTGTACTAGGAAAAAGATGCTCAAAATCGAAATCACCACTTTATTATGTGGCAGTCACCATGGTGCCAGCCTCTGTCTTCCCCAGGTCACCCTCCTAATCCAGGGCTCTCCATTTTCATGTTTGAGGTTCACAAGTCAATGTCCATTAAGGCCTTGTGCTCCCCTTGTCTTCAATACAAGGCAGGGCCCATATAATTTGGGTCTCAAGAATTGATAGTTGTCTCTTAACTGGTCCTAGTGAGGCGCACTCACAGCAGTGGAGGGCCCTGGGAGGGCACAGATGACGGAGGCTACCCCAAGAGGAGCTGGATGTAGGAGCAGAGACATTTCTTATCTTTCACTCTGCAAACTGGTCCAAGAACTTGAGGTAGGCCTGACGCTGGGATGCAGCTGCTGGAATGAAGTGGCCACCAGAGTGGGTGAGGGTAATGGCTCCGGGGAATCGGCTGGCCAATTGCATACTTTCCTGAGAGGGGATGACTTTGTCAGTGTCCCCGAAAACATGCAGTGAAGGCAATGACAAGGGCCTTTGCAGGATGGATTCCTTGAACCCAAGGCCCCGGGGACAGAAACCAGATACCAAGATGATAAACCGTGGCAAGGGGAAGCGGGGATCGCCTGCCTGGCCCAGGGCACATACAAAGGCTGCTAGCGCAGCCCCTTGGCTGAAACCAAGAAGGCCGTCAAAAGGCCCCAGCCTGTTGAGTGCCTGTGCCACCATCCCCAGGGATTCCTCCAGGCCCCTGCATACGGCGGGCTCTTCCAATGCGGAGAAAACGTCCGCCTCCTGCTCTGAAAACCACCAGCCTCGAGGCTGCTCCTCTGGAGGGCAGGACCCTACAGCGATATGGGGAAAGAGGATGGGATTAGGGCATGGGAGGCTCCAGGAAGGAAAGAAATGAGAAAGGGCGGGAGGGTTCCAGACCACAGGAAAAGAGGGAATTGACGCGAAAGTCTGGGGGAAATGAGAGGCGGGGAATGGATTGGCCTGAACAGGAGACAGCGGAGGAAGACGACGAAGGCGGAAGCCTGGGAGGACAGGCTGCAGTTTGAGCAAGAGGGTATGGGTATGGGGGCGAGAAACGAAGGGTGTGGACTGGGTGGGAGGAATGAGGGTGGACGCAGGGTGGGGGATGCTGAGGGGTGTCGAGGGGACGAAACAAGAGGGAGAAAACAGTGTATTTCCGGAGCAGGGCTTGTCTCACCGAAGTCTGATCTGGCGCCCTCGGGGCCCGGGGCGTCGGGGACCGGGTGCGGGCCGCTGAGGCACACGAGCCCTGCGCGACCCCGCAGCGCCTTCCTCAGCGCCCCGGTCTTCTCGCGGAAGCCCCGCTCGCTCTGCCGGAAGCCCGCCAGGCACAGGACCCGCAGGGGTCGCTGCGCAGCCATTATGACCGGCAAGGAGCGACGGAAGCACCGGAAGCGGTCTTTCCCCGACCGGAAGTAGAATGCAAAGGGCGGAGCCAACCGCCCGCAACACCCCGAAGGCGGGCCTCGGAGCGCCAAGGCGTTCCCATGACAACGGCAAAGAGCGTGGCGCAGCCAGAGCAAGGGCGGATACCTGAGGCCCCGGAGCTTGTCAAGGAGCAAGCGGCGCCACCTTCTTGTCTCTGCAGCTGCAGTCCTCGCAAGCCACGGCTGAAGGGGGATGCGTGGACCCCTCCTGCACCTGAGGTTGCAGACTTTGGTCAGGGTCTCGTTTCTGCGACCCTGCATTTCCCTCCGCTCCGCTCCTGTGCATTTCCCGCCGCGGTCGCAGGGCGGCGGCCTCGGCTCGTGTCGCCAGGGAGGCGGCCAGTGCCCAAGCGCGGTCTCTCCTCCCTCCTGGCAGCCCCCGCCTACCTTCCCCCGCGCGGGTCGGCCCGGGGTCTGGGGACGCCGGTCCAGGCCGTGGTTCACCGTCCAGGGCCCCAAGGAGCTGCCAGCGTAGAAGTCCATCGGGTAGGGCTGCTGCCAGGGAATGTCCCTCAGAGCCACGGCCGCCTAGGGGAGGGGTGCGGACAATCACATTTGCCAGTGTTTCTCTGCTCCTGGATTACTGAATTCAGTCCTCACGATGGCCTGTGAAGGGCACACTGTCCCCTACCACAGAAGGGAAATGTGTGGTTCAGAGAGGTTCAGGGCCTTGCCTGAGGCTACACAGCTAGGAGGTGACTCCGTTGGAGAAATGGAGACAGTCAGCCTCCGGAATCTATGAACATAGCGAAATGCTGCCCACCCACACCACTCCACTGCGGACCTCGCCTTTGAGAACCATGTCTAAAACCCACTCTCTCCCAGAGCTTGGTGTTACCTCATAGGGTGTCAGCAGCGGCTTGGGGAAGGCTGTGCCCCAGTCAATGGAGAGACGTGGACATGCCACCTGCACCCACCTGAAAAGGGAAGCCAGGTCAGACCCTAGGAAGGGCCTCCTCTGCCAGCAGCATGCTGAAGACCATGACAGTGCCCCAGCACACCCATTCATTAACAGGCTTTATGAATCCTAAAGTAAAGACAGTGACCCACTGCTGTTTGGAATACCGTATTCTTGTGTGTTTTCTCCTGTTTCCTCTGCCGAAAGCTTTCCAGGGCAGCTCACTGATGATAGTACCCCCAGAACCAAATTTAGTACCTGGTACAGGGCAGGTGTCAGCCACCACTCAAACGCATCTCACAAGGACAAACGTGATGCTGCCATTGTCTCTGAGCCCCAGAGTCCCAAAGCAGGGATGACCCAGTTAGCCCTCCCAGGGAGGTCTCTGTAAACATTAAAATTCCATGGCTAGGCCTGGCGCGGTGGCTCAAGCCTGTAATCCCAGCACTTTGGGAGGCCGAGACGGGCGGATCACGAGGTCAGGAGATCGAGACCATCCTGGCTAACACGGTGAAACCCCGTTTCTACTAAAAAATACAAAAAACTAGCTGGGCGAGGTGGCGGGCACCTGTAGTCCCAGCTACTCGGGAGGCTGAGGCAGGAGAATGGCATAAACCTGGGAGGCGGAGCTTGCAGTGAGCCGAGATCCAGCCAGTGCACTCCAGCCTGGGCGACAGAGCGAGACTCCGTCTCAAAAAAAAAAAAAAAAAAAAAAAAAAAATTCCATGGCCATGGAAGCAATTCCTGTTGGCTCAGCCTTCAAGACGAGATGGGCAAGACCCAGCTTCTAAGCTTCTTTACCCGGTCATAGCCAAGCAAGTAAGGTGGGGAAACTCACACATCCACCTCGGGAAGTAGGCTAAGCTTGCTGGGGAAGATCTCAGAGAGGAGCAGCCTCACGAAGGAAAGGCCCAAGGCTTGGAGTCGAGATTCCAGGTGCTGTTGGGAGAGGGAGACAGGGTGGGGGTCACCTGGTCAAGCAGCCAAAGCTGAACCTGTGGCCTACAGGTTTTCCCAGCTGTGTTCCCAGCCACTGCCCTCCTCCAGAGGCTGTCCTGAGCCCACTGACCTCCAGGATCTTAGGACTGCCCTGGCGGCCCAGAGTGCCCAGAATAAGGCCCCAGGACTTAGCGGAGCGGGCGGTGGCTATGGCTTCCTGGCGAGCGGCCCGCATGCGCTGGTGGTCATAGTGCTCTCTGGACAGGACTTTGCTGTACGGGTCATACCTGGAAAAGCAGCAGTCAGGGTCACAGTGCAGCCACCGTGGGGACTACGACTGTGCACACAGCTCCTGACTCAGCCCCGTGGGCTCCTGAACCTTTAGGCCCCACGGGCTCCTGAACCTTTAGGCCCCACACAGGTAATTAGGAACAGAGGCAAGAGCGGGGATTGTCATTAGGAAGACCTGTCCCACAGCTGGGGCAAACACAAGAGACGGCAGCTTTAGGATCTCAGTGGAAACCCCAGGAGACGGGTACGCAACAGCAGCCCTGGAGCTAATGCCCAGATCCAGGGCCCAAGTGCCTCAGACCCTTAGGGCTGGTGGCTTAGTGGCCAGGAAATGGGGATGCAACCCATTGAGGGCCTCAGTGGCAGGGAATCTCACCCCACACCAGCTGGTCAGCCCAGCCCGGCCCAGCCCATACCGGTAGGCTGGGACATTGGGGTTGGCAACCATGACAGACTCCAGATGGAAGCGGCCATCTCCAAGATACCTGCAGGGGTGGAAAGGAGGCTGTAAGTGTGGTTTGGGGCAGCAGAAGAGGCACTCGCTGGTTTAGAAGTCCACAGGGCTGGCCGGGCATGGTGGCGCACGCCTGTAATCCCAGCACTTTGGGAGGCCGAGGCAGGCGGATGACGAGGTCAGGAGATCAACACCATCCTGGCTGGCAAGGTGAAACCCCGTCTCTACTAAAAATACAAAAACTTAGCTGGGCATGGTGGCATGCACCTGTAGTCCCAGCTACTGGGGAGTCTGAGGCAGAAGAATCACTTGAACCCGGGAGGCGGAGGCTGCAGTGAGCTGAGAGTGCACCACTGCACTCCAGCCTGGGCAACAGAGCGAGACTGTCTCAAAAAAAAAGTCCAGAGGACTGAGTTCACGGCTGGCTGTGCTGTGACTCTGTGTAAACTGGAACAAGCCATCATTTCACCTCTTGGAGCCTTGGTTTTCTCACATGTGAGATAAGGAGTTTGAATTTGATGACTCTATTTACATAATGCAGAATCTAAGAACTGTCCCACCCCAAGCTTCTAGGGAAGAGTGAAGGAGCAGCCCGGCCATGGTGAGGCCACCTGGGGTTCTAGAGATCCTCATTTGGAAGTTGGGGAACAGATTCTCCTTTACAAGCTCAATACAGATGTGGACAGTCGTGTTCAAGTAACCAACATTTCTGGCACTGTGGAAGACAGTTTTTCACAGACACGGGTGGGAGTGGGGGATGGTTTCAGGATGAAACTGTCCCACCTCAGATCATCAGGCATTAGAATCTCATAAGGATCATGCAACCTAGAACCCTCACACACACAGGTCACGACAGGGTTTGCGCTACGAGAATCTCATGCCGCGGTGGATCTGACAGGAGGTGGAGCTCAGGCGGTCATGCTGGCTGGCCCACCCTCACCTTCCACTGTGCGGCAGGGTTCCTAACAGGCCATGGGACCAGGGGTTGGGGACCTCTGATCTATGCTGTACATGAGGTTGCAGGGCATACAACGGCTACTTTCTGCACAAACTAGCTCTTGCGCCCAGTTACTGAGTTATAATAGCTACCTCATTTTAATTTTTTTGTTGTTGTTGTTTTCAGACAGGGTCTTACTCTGTCGCCAAGCCTGAGTGATTCAATCATGGCTCACTGCAGCCTCGACCTCCCAGGCTCAAGCGATCCTCTCACCTAAGCCTCCTGAATAGCTGGGACTACAGGCATGGACACCATACCCAGCCAATTTTTCTTCTTTCTTTTTCCTTTCTCATTTTTTTTTTTTTTTTTTTTTGAGAGAACAGGGTTTCATTATGTTGCCCAGGCTGGTCTCAGACTCCTGGACATAAGCAATTCTCCTGCCTTGGCCTCCCAAAGTGTTGGGATTATAGGCATGAGCCACCACACCCGGCCAACAGCTACTGTTTATTGGACTTGTGCCTTCTATGTACCAGGCATAGACTAAGTACCTGAAGTGAATTAGTTCACGCAGTCCTGTCTACTCATCCTCCAAGATACGTATAGTATACCCATTTTACAGAAGATACAACTGAGGCTCAGGGATGTTAAGAGACTTGCCTAATATTAAACAGCGAGGAAGCAGTGTATCTGAGGCTCCACCCCAGGCTGTACCAAGTGTGCCCGCAGACATGCTGTCCCTGACAGTAGCTTCCCAGCCCTGAAGACTCCAGAGTGTGGAAGATAACCTGCCTGTGGCAGCTCCTTCTCTCCCTCTTGGAGACCACACTTCATTCTGATGAATGGCTAACACTCAGGGTGTCCCTCCCTCCAACATACACTTTGAAGCCCCCAAGGGTAGAAACTGAGTGGCGCGGGCACAGGGGGAATTCGGCTCAGGGAGCAGGGCTGCCAGGTCTGGGCTGGGGAAGGCCCTGATGTGGACCTGTCTAGGCGCAGGGATGTCAGGCCTGTGGGAACAGCCTCTGAAGCCCCAGAGGTGGGACTAAGTCAGGGAGTGTGCCCTTCCCTCCCAGACATTAGTAAGGAACAGGGCTCCCTTCTCTGGTCCCAGTCGGGGGAGCTGTCGGCTCTCACGCTGGCTGCATTCACACAACATTAAGCATTTCCATTACCTAAAATAATTAGGCGGCAGGAGACACACTGCTTCTGCTTGTTAGCTGTCCGGATGGTAAATTAATGGGGCTGCAGCCTGGGCGTGCCCATCCATCTTCTCCAATTACATTCCCACCATTTCCAGCCCACCCTCATCCCCCGCATCAGGCCCTCTGACTCCTGTCCCCACCCTGCACAGCCTTCTGGGTGGTGGACTGGGCAATGGAGAAAGCGACAGTAAACCTGAAGTCTGGTCCCTGTTTGGTCCCCACCTTGCAGTGTGACCTTGGGCAGGTAAGGAACATTAGATTTGATTTCCTTCCTGGATGATGAACCTCAGGCTCCCTCCCAGGATACACTCATGTCTCTAGGACTTACTTGGCCCCCATTTTTAACTTACACAACGGCCTCCACTTCTTTGGGCAGTCGGGGGGATGTGCAGCCCAGAATCTCTCCAGGGGACAGGGGCTTGCACTGTGGGACACTCACACGGTACTCAGCTTTCAGCTCCTGGGCGGCTGCCTGTAGGAATGACAAGGGAAGGGAAGCCAGTGGCTGGGGCAGGAGAGCCAGGGCTGAGAAACAGCCTGGAGCACCTGGGGATCCAGCAACAGCCAGAGAGTGGCTGCTGTCCACCCTGCGGGAGGCCGAGGATCCTCGTTCCACTCACCTGCAAGGTCGACACAAACTGAATGGTGCTGACCAGAGCAAGGGCAGTGGCTGGGGGAAAGGTGAGGCGGAGAGAGTCCAGGAGGTGGGTAGTGTCTATCCGGATGTCCACAAAGACGTACAGCACCCGGAAGTCTTGGGCCGAGGTGTCCATGGGAACTGCGGGAGGGAGGAGTTCAGGGGCTGTTTGGGAGGCAGGAGCAGCAGAGGGTCTGGCCCAGGCTCAGGTCTCTGAGCAACCAGGCCCAGTGGCTTCAGCCTGGGGGTAAAAGGGTAGGGTAGGAGAAGAGGGGGTCACCGGTCCCCTAGAAGCTCCTTCTCAATCGGACGTCTCTGTCACCCGGTCAGGGCCTGGCCTGCTCTACGACCAGCAGCCTTTCAAACACCCGCATCTGGGACACAGCACAGTTGCCAAGGCAACCAAATCCAAAGGAAAGATCTACCTGCAGAGCAGGCAGGCAGAGGCCACCCCAGAAACCAGGAGGGACCTCATGTCTCCAAGCAGGACAAGAAGCCACTGCCATGGGGAAGATGAGTGTGCAGCCTGCCTCCCTGCCAGCCCCGCCACCGTCCAGATGTCCTGGCCCCGCCATACCCAGGCAACTGTGGCCGTAGTGCACCAAGAAGTCAGCTCCCAGGGCCCTCGCTGTGAAGTCATCCACACAGCAAGCCCCATAGGTCACGTCACCCATCACCATCACTTCAGCCTCCGTGAACCTGTCAGGGGGGTGGGGGGGACAGTGGGACAAGGACACAGGGAGTGGGGTGGGAGAGACCCAATGCTGGGAGGGTGTCTCAGGGCCCAGCTCCTCTCTCTCTACTTCTCCAGTTCCTTGGGTTGGCAGCTGCCACTTCTGCCAACAAAGAGTAGGAGGGGCACAGCTGCCACCTCCCCCAGCCTGGCAACCGCTCCTGGAACTGTTGCTGCACGAGGACCCTCATTCCTCTGCCCAGGCTCAGGCTGCAGGAGGGACCCCAGCCCTCAGTCCGGCACACATGGGGTCAAAAGACAGATGCCCCCTGCCCTGACTCACCCACCCAGAGCAGTGAGCACGCACACACACGCAAAGGTCCTCACTCCCATGCTGAGTGCTGCGGTGGGCATAGGTGTGGCTGTATGGATACACACAGCCCCCATCTCGCCCGGACCCCCACTCCCTCCCCATCACAGGACCCCCACTTCCTCCCCACCACAGGCAGGGCCCCCACTCCCTCCCCACCACAGGCAAGGCCCTCTCGCCTGGACCCCCACTCCCTCCCCACCATAGGCACGGCCCTTAGTGCCCAGGATGGGGGGACCCAGGCACAGGTCCCCCACAGCACATGGCGCCACCTACACGCCTCCTGCCTCAGGAAGAGGAGGCTGTGGCCAGAACACTGCCGTGGGATCGGCTGCCAGGCCAGAATCACTGGGGGAGGGGGTGGGTGGGGAAGACGTGGGTGGGGAAGACGTGGGTGGGGAAGATGTGGGTGGGGAAGACCCTGTACCCCTAAACTTACCTTAGGAATGGAGGAGAACCCCCTCTTTCTTGGAAGAGACTCACACTTGGGGTGTGGAGCCTGGCTCAGTGACTGGGGTCCCCCCATCCTTCCCCTGGGGGTGTGGCAGTGGAAGAGTTGAGCTCCTGCTAGTCACCCCCTCCTCCACCCCCTTCCCCAAATCAGGCTGTGCCCAGAAGCAGATTATTCAGCTCCTTAGAATGCAGCCCAGGCATCTGAGTCAGCCAGAGCACTTAATTTTTTATAGATTAAAATGTATGCAAATTGGCCTGAGCCCCAGAGAGCATCCCCAAGGGGCAAGAGAGTAGGAGCAGGGAAGTCAGTTTGTGGTAACAGGATTGGGGGGGAGGAGGCAGCAGGGGAGGGGGAGGGGGCAACGGGGGGGAGGGGGGAGCAGAGGAGGGGGAGGGGGCGGCAGGGGAGGGGGGAGCAGGAGAAGGGCAACAGTGGAGGGGGAGGGGCAACAAGGGAGGCAGGGGGAGCAGGGGAGGGGGAGCAGGGGAGGGGGAGCAGGGGAGGGAGAGCAGGGGAGGGAGAGCAGGGGAGGGAGAGCAGGATGGGACAGCAGGGCAGGAGGATGGGGGAGCAGGGGAGGGGAAGGGGGAACAGAGGAGGGGAAGGAGGAGCAGGGGAGGGGATGGGGCAGCAGGGGAGGGGGAGGGAGCAGGAGGGGGGGCAGAGGGGGGAGAGGGGGAGGGGGCAAGAGGGAAGGGGGAGGGGGAGCAGGGGAGGGGGATAGGGGAGCAGGGAAGGGAGGGGGAGGGGGCAGCAGGGGAGTGGGAGGTTCCCAGCATGGGATGACCTCCCCTTTCTTCGTTCCCCTCCCCTGTTCCTGTGCTGGTTCCAGATGGCTAAGCTCTCACCCTCCCCACCAAGGATGGCTCATTGTATTGCAGAACCTTACAGTGACAGGGGTAGGATGTAGAGGAACTGAATACCTTCTCCCGGACACCTCCGTGCTCCAAACCCATCCTTGCTCTACTTCTCCAAATGTGCCCGAGGAAAAGGTGCCCCCGCCGCGCCCACCGGCAGACCTCTCCCTGACCACTCCGCACATTTCAGGGGCAGCTTGGAGCATTCCCAGGTTCCTCCCTGGGTCCTACCACCTGCTCTGGCGCAGCTTTGAAGACACTGGGATTGGTTTCTTTCTCTGTCCCAAATGTTTAGGGAGGAGAGATTTGCAGGGACACGCAGGGCCTCAGCAAGCTGGAGATCTGTTTCGGGTTCTCCCTTAGTGTGTGCATGGTTGTGGGAGGGAAAGGGGGACGGTGGAGGTCCAGAAGGAAAACATGCCCGCCACCCGGGCATTACCCACCCGGGTAATGAGCATAGGGGATGGGAGCAGCCTGGCTCAGCCTCTTCTTCAGGGTCCCAAACCTCACCTTTCCAAGATATCCACAATGGTACAGGCAAAGAGGAGGAGGCCTTCCGGCATTTGCAAGGCCACTGTGAGACAGAGCAAAGACGTGAGGCATGGAGGGCTAGGAAGGGGCTGCAAGGGGGATGCTGTCCCATCTGGGCCAGGCAGCCCCCCACCCCCACCCCAGCTCAAGGATCACGGGCTCACCCTTCTTGGCCTGGGCTTGTTGGATCCTCCAGATGGTCTTGGGGATCTCAAAGTTGTAGTTGGAAGGCAGGACCTGGATTGCCGCCTGCAGCTGGGGGTTCTTCAGGATCTCAGGGGGGATCTGACTGGCCACACGGCCCCGAGGGGCCCGAACTAGAATGGATACAAGGCCTGAGCTGGTGTCTGTCTTTGGCTGCAGCCAGACTGAGGTGGAATAGGTACCCCTTTTCAGGGTCTGTCAGTGCCCCCACTCAAGCATAGAAATAAAAAATTTTGAGTCATCTCAAGAAAAGTCCCAGGCCTCTTAGCTAGCCCTATAACCAGCAATTAGGGAAGTCAGTAACTTGCTAAACAAGAAGATAATAAACAACAGTCACTCAAGTCAGAGTCATGAGATGTCTGGTTCCCCATAGGAACTAAAGAGAACATCTTGACATATATCCCTAAGTCATTTTTCAGAAACCAGGACCCCCCACCAGATGAAAAATGCCAACTAATTGCTGTCATGTAAGACCTAAGACAGACTGAAGCCAGAAAGTAGGTAAGAAACTTCCAGAAATTCCCCAGCCCTTAATTCACTTTAAAGACCCCCTGCAGCCCAGCCTTTAAAAAGCCAGGCGGCAGCTCACGCCTGGAATCCCAAAGTGCTGGGAGACTGAGGCGGGCGGATCACGAGGTCAGGATATTGAGACCATCCTGGCTAGCAAGGCGAAACCCGTCTCTACTAAAAATACAAAAACTTAGCTGGGAGTGGTGGCGGGCGCCTGTAATCCCAGCTACTCAGGAGGCTGAGGCAGGAGAAGGGCGTGAACCCGGGAGGCGGAGCTTGCAGTGAGCCAAGACTGCGCCACTGCACTCCAGCCTGGGCAACAGAGCGAGACTCCATCTCAAAATAAATAAATAAATAAATAAAATTTAAAAAATAAAAACCCTTTGCTTGTAAGCCATCAGGGAGTTTAGGTCTCAAGCCTTAGCTGCCCAGTCTCCCTGCTTGGCGCCTTACCATAAATGGTTGTTCTCTCCCTGCAAATCTCAATGTCAGTATTTGGCTTTGCTTTGTGAGGACGGGGAGACCCAAGTTGAGTTCAGTAACAAGACCCAGCTAAGCTGTTAACTCCACCGAGTTTAAGGGCCAGATCCAGACACCAAGGGGGTTGGCCCAGCTTTCGTTGTCACTGAATTCATCCCGAAGGTAGAGACAATTCATTAAGCCAGAAGGTAACCAGTGTAATTTCCATGTTGTGAGATTACTGGGAATGGAAGACTTGAGCCCATGAATAGAATATGGCTCACCTTCTTCCTCAGGAGAGTAGAGGCGACACCAGGGGGCTAAGGAGCAAAGAATGAGTCTGAGTCCACATGCTGCTCCTTGATAGAGAACAGCCCTGAGGAAAACCCAAGAGTCAGTCTAGCCAGCCCAGCCAGCCTGGGAGAATGTCTCCCTCTCCCACCTCCTGAGGATACCTTGAAGTTCTGAGCTTCTAGATATAAGGTCTATAAGCAAACCATTACACACGAATGCTAACTTAAAAGACTGCCCTCCTTACTCCGAATCCCACTGACTACGGCCACACTGGTTAATTCTTTCATGCTTACCTCTCCTCATGTAAAAGGGAAATAAACATCGTACACGGACTTAGCTGTCCCATTGCTCCTCCTTACTCTTAAATCAGGAAGGATGGAAAGAACACTTGAGTCAGGGTGGTGGACGTACCAGTAAGGACAGAAAAGTGACCTTGTCCCTTAGGGACCAGCAGTCTAGCAAAGACAGGTTTATACATAATTACAACTCCTGGAGTAAAGGGGAAACCGTAGCGCTTAGCAAGACTGCAGCCCTTACTCTGGTCTCACCCTGTTCCCCACAGTTCAGCTTATTATTTTTTAAGGCAGGGTCTCACTCCATCACCCAGGCTGGAGTGCAGGGGCGCAGTCATGGTACACTGCAGCCTCGACCTCCTGGGCTCAATCGATAATCCTCCCACCTCAGCCTCCCCAGTAGCTAGGACCACAGGCACGTGCCAAGACACACGGCTTTTTTTTTTTTTTTTTTTTTTAGGCAGAGTCTCACTCTGTCCGCCAGGCTGGAGTGCAGTGGTGCGATCTCAACTCACTGCAAGCTCAGCCTCCCGGGCTCAAGCAATTCTCCTGCCTCAGCCTCCCAAGTAGCTGGGATTACAGGCATGTGCCACCAGGACTGGCTAATTTTTGTATTTTTAGTAGAGACAGGGTTTCACCATGTTGGCCAGGCTGGTCTTGAACTCCTGACCTCAGGTGATCTGCCCCCCTCTGCCTCCCAGAGTGCTGGGATTACAGGTGTGAGCCACTGCGCCTGGCCACGCACGGCTATTTTTTAATTTTTTTGTGCATACAGGGTCCCCCAGACTGGTGTGGAATTCCTGGGCTCACACAATCCTCCTCAGCCTCCCAAAGTGCTCAGACTAAAGGTGTAAGCCACTATGCCCTGACCCCACATTAAGCTTAGTTCAACCCCCATATCTCTTTAGGAGCCAGTCTGAGGATATGAAAAGGCAAGAAATTAACTTATTCAACGAATATGTATTGAGACTGTACTGTGTGCCACAACTTCTGCTAGGGCCCCACGCTATGATAGGAGGGATCCGCCCAGATGTGAGGTTTCACCCACTGTGTGGGCGGAGGTGGGGATGATCCAGTGGAGATCTAGTCTGGCAGGCCGGGACCGAGACCAGATTTGAACCACTGCTATGGTTTTTGGTCAGTTGTTTCAAAAGCCTTGGACAATCAGCCTAGGCTTCCTAGGCCCATCACAGATCCTCCTCTGACAAGTCCCTAGTGGTCGTTGGGGTGTAGGAGCTGCTAACGTTAGCCCTTCAATGTGTCCCAGGGGCCAGGAGGCACCTCCTCCTTTATCACAAGGCTATATGTTTACATTAACATTCCCCCAGTAGACTGAGATCTCTGATCCCAGTACCTGCACCCAGCGCAGGCCTGGCATTCGGTGGGCGCTCAGTTAATGCCTGGCGAATGAAACCTTGTGCCTCTTCCCTGAAAACATTTTCTGAGGGCGCACTCGTAAAATGCCCGCTGCAACTGGCCTGGCCCCTTCCCTCCCCGTCGAGTCCGTTTTATCCGTCAATCTTCCTGCGTCCGTCTGCCCGCCAAGGCAAGGCTGTAGTTTCCGATTTGAGGATTAAGGGCTGCTCTCGGTCGCGCCCTAAAGCTGCAAAAGACTGGTACCCCTGGGCCCCGGTTGACAGCGACCCCCAGCTGGTGACAGCGGCCTAAGGCGACTAACAGCGGGGTCTAGAGGAGAAAGACGCTGCCGCCGTTAAAGGGGGTTGGTCCTGTCCCTAACTGGGGGGCCCCGCCCCGAGATGCGAGGTCTGGAGGGCGCAGCGTTGCAGTACCCACCTCTGCCAGGGCCGTTTCGGCCGCCCTGCTCCGCTGCCGCGAACGCAACCACCGCCGCCATCACTTGCCTGCGCGCGTCGTACTGAAAAGACAGCGCTGGAAGAACGCGGAGAGCGCAGACATTGCGATCGATCGCCGATCGGTCAGCGGGGGGCGGGGATACCCGCTGGGCGGGGCCATAAAGGAGGAGCTAGGGGCGGGGCTATACGGAGCTCCACCCCAGCCCAGAATGCCGGGACTCAGGATTCCCTAGTGGTCCCCGACCACTGCAGTTGCCCTCTCCCTGCGACTCAGTCTCCCACTCCTCTCCCTGGCCGTGCACGAGCCTGCCACTCCCGGACCAGAGCTCTCCTATGTGCTAACTCCCTGCACGAGCTTTGCAGGCCGAGTCTTGTGAAGGGGGACACCCACCAGATCTTCCTTCAGACCCCCTGCCAGTCTCCCCCTCCTGGTAAGCGGTGGCCGGTCACTCGGCCGCCGTGTGGGGCCACGTTCCCTACCTAGGGGGACCCCACTGTCCGGCAGGACAGAACTCAGGGACCACCAGCCTAACTCCAAGTTAAGAGTCTTGGTGCAGGTTTCTGGATCGCCCTTATCACCTTAAAAAAAAATGTTTTTTTGTTTTTTTTTTTTTTTTGAGACGGAGTCTTGCTCTGTCGCCCAGGCTGGAGTGCAGTGGCCGGTTCTCAGCTCACTGCAAGCTCCGCCTCCCGGGTTTATGCCATTCTCCTGCCTCAGCCTCCGAGTAGCTGGGACTACAGGCGCCCGCCACCTCGCCCGGCTAGTTTTTTTGTATTTTTTAGTAGAGACGGGGTTTCACCGTGTTAGCCAGGATGGTCTCGATCTCCTGACCTCGTGATCCGCCCATCTCGGCCTCCCAAAGTGCTGGGATTACAGGCTTGAGCCACCGCGCCCGGCCCAAAAAAAAATGTTTTTTTTGAGATAGGATCTTGGTCTGTTGCCCAGGCTGGAGTGCAGTGGTGCGATCATTGTTCACAGCAGTCTCAATCTTCTGTGCTCAAGCCATCTTCCTGCCTCAGCCCCCTGAGTACCCAGGACCACAAGCGTACCTTCAGTTAAGTTTTTTGTTTTTAGTAGAGATAAGGTTTCACTGTTTTGCCCAGGCTGGTCTTGAACCTCTGGACTCAAGCAATCCTCCCACTTTGGCCTCCCAAAGTGCTGGGATTACAGACGTGAGCCGCTGCACCCAGCCCTTATCACCTTTAGAATCCACCGTGTAGACCCTGTAGAAGGTTCACATGGGGGAAACTGCACTTTTGGGGAAGGCCCGCAGCCTGAGGGTGCTTTCCTGGGAGGGTGGGCAGTTGAGGACTGTGATGTCTAACTGTTCTGGACCCTGGCCAACCTTTGCCCTGCCCCTCAGGGCTCGTCTTTCTCCTGATCACTGACAGAGCCCAGGAGACCCCAAAGAGAAGACAGCCAGTGAAACGGCTTTGACCTTTGGAAGAGCAAAGTACCTGCAGGACTGGCCCTCAGCAGATGTCCTGCAGAACAATGGTCAGGGCAGACGGTCTACCCAGTCCCCTGGCGTCCTCTTCTTCTCTCTGTGGTGGTGCTGTGAGCACAGCTAGCCCTTTAAGTCAGCTCTGTGGCCTCGAGCTCCCCCAGAGGCCCTCCGTGCTTGGAAACCCCTAATTAAGGTGCAGGGAGAAGTGAAAACAAGCAGCCAGAGACAGGCCCTGCCTGGGAGGCTGCCCAGGGAGGAGGAATGGCCGGGCAGGCGGGGATTGATCCAAGGGTCAGTGCTCTGCACCTCAGGCCATCAGCACTGTTAGGACAGGTAGCTCTAGACAGAAACGTGACCACTGTGGGTCCCAGGAACACTCCCCTCAACTCGATAAGCATCCAAACTGGACCTTTCCATCTCCCCTCATCTTCTCCGGATCCCCAGGTGCAAGATCTGAATTCCAGGAGCTCACTCAGCCTCTCCTTTCTCAGGACACCACTGCCCAGCCTGTGGACAGCCTTAGCTCTGGCTGCAGCATCGAGTTTCAAGGGGAAAGGATTGGCTCCAACTGAGCAATGGCTTCTCCCTAGCAGGCGCCATATCCCTTGGGACCTTTCCCTCATCAGAGGTGGGGCCTGTTGATGGCAAACGTCCCATCCTCTTGTAACATCGCCCCGTATCCACTGTGCCCAATGAACTGCTCTGGCACCCATTAGGAAGCCAGGTGATGTCTAGGAGAACTGGATGTGAAGAACAGCCGTGAGAATGCTTCCTCAAGACCCCGTAGTGCAGGACACTGGGGGCTGCCATTCAGCTTGGGCCGAGGACACCTCCATCTGTCTGTGGGGGTCTCCCTGCCTGAGTTACTCAGCAGTCTGAGTAATTACTGCCTGACAAGAAGGCGGGCACAGCGCACCCCCACATTACACCACAACACCCGCCTTCACTCATCCCCACCCCCTGGCTGGACTCCAAGGCAGCACCCAGCCCTCCTGAGGCCTGAAATAACTCTGCTTCTCACACTCACGCCCAGCCCCAGCCAACTTTTCCTAAGATGCTAGAGTTTGTGGGCTAGGGGGTCATGGGGAGGCGGCTTGGGGAGGTGGAAGGAGAATTATCCCACATTCAGGCCCTGAGTCAGGCCCACACTTTATTGTTGATCTGTGATGTGACATTGAGCAAGTTGTTCATCCTCTCTGGGCCTCGGTGTACTGACAAGAGGACCTCTCAAGCTCCCAGTGTCGGGGCTCAGGCAGGCAGTGGCGTCAGCACTGCCTTGCAGCTGGTGGCTAAGAGAAGGAATGCCTCACCTTCTGTTCCTACCCCAAGAAGGACCAATCTTTTTTCGTTGTTTTTAACTGCTCCTGTGGCCATGGGCAGTGTGCCCAGAGTAGCAGCCATCAATCTTTTTTTATCTTTAAACACTTTTTTGAAATAGATATGGAGTCTCACTGTGTTGCCCAGGCTGCTCTCAAACTCCTGGCCTCAAGCAATCCTCCCACCCCAGCCTTCCAAAGCGGTGAGATTATAGGTGTGAGCCTATGGTCCTCAGCAAGGACCAATCTTATTCATCTTCAGAACAAGGTTACTTCTTACCTTCAAGTATCTGCATGGAATGCCCTTCCCCCTTCTCAATGTGGTAAACTCAGCTCTCAAGACCTAACTCCAAGGGTACCTCTTCTGTGACTGTTTCCTGATTATCCCATAGTCCCTGGCAGAGCTAGCAGAGCCCTTTCTCAATCTTTTTGACTTCTGTCAAACTCTAAGATGATTTGTGGGTCTTTCCTCTCCCATGACACCTGAAGCTTCTGGAAGCCCAAGCCCAGAGCCTTAGCTCAGATCTGAAGGTTCAGTGCCACCAAATGCTTGTATGAGTGAATACGTCAGACTGGCCTTCTTTTTGTTTGTTTTGTTTTTTATGAGACAGAGTCTTGCTCTGTTGCCCAGGCAGGAGTGCAGTGGTGTGATCTTGGCTCACTGCAACTTCCATCTCCTGGGTTCAAGAGATTCCCCTATAGCCTCCCAAGTAACCAGAATTACAGGTGCGTGCCACCATACTTGGCTAATTTTTGTATTTTTAATAGAGACAGGGTTTCACCCCGGCCAAGCTGGTCTTGAACTCATGACCTCAAGTGATCTGCTCAGCTCGGCCTCCCAAAGTGCTGGCATTACAGGTGTGAGCCACTGCGTCCAGCCTGACCTTTTTTTTTTTTTTTTTTTTTTTTTTTTTTTTTTGAGATACAGTCTCCCTCTGTCACCCAGGCTGGAGTGCGGTGGCACGATCTCAGCTCACTGCAACCTCCGCCTCCCAGGTTCAAGCTATTCTCCTGCCTCAGCCTCCCGAGTAGCTGGGCCTACAGATGCATGCCACCATGCCCAGCTAATTTTTGTATTTTCAGTAGAGACTAGGTTTCACCATGCTGTCCAGGCTGGTCTCAAACTCCTGATCTCGTGATCTGCCTGCCTCCACCTCCCAAAGTGCTAGGATTACAGGCGTGAGCCACCGCACCCGGCCCTGACCTTCTTTTTGACCTTCCTATCATGTCACCTTTTCCTACAAGGAGGGATTCAGTTGGATTTCTGCTTGGATGTCACCTGCTCAGAGCAACTTTCCTTCACTGCCACCCCTACCCGTGTCAGCTCCAGAATAATACTCTGCTTGTTTTCTTCTAAGCACCATCTTCCCATCTTCTCTGGACTTTCCTCATTTGGTCCCTATTAAAATGGAAACTCGACCGGGCCCGGTGGCTCCCGTCTGTAATCTCAACACTTTGGGAGGCCCAGGCGGGCGGATCACGAGGTCAGGGGATCGAGACCATCCTGGCTAACGCAGGGAAACCCCGTCTCTACTCAAAATACAAAAAATTAGCCGGGCCTGGTGGCGGGCGCCTGTAACCCCAGCTACTTGGGAGGCTGAGGCAGGAGAATGGCGTGAACCCAGGAAGCGGAGCTTGCAGTGAGCCGAGATTCCGCCACTGCACTCCAGCCTGGGCAACAGAGCAAGACTCCGTCTCAAAAAAAAAAAAAGAAAAAAAAAGGAAACTCCTTGAGGACAGGACAAAGACACGCCTTTTTCGTCTGCTGAAGTTTTAGCCACAGCGGTGCCCCACACATGCTGAGCCTTGGGTGCATGTGTGTTGAATGAGAGCCTTGGTCCATCCACTTTCCCTTCCCTGCGAATCCCTCTGATCCCAGGCCAGCAGGGGGTGCCGCCTCCACCCAGGATCTCGCCTGGCCCGAACCTTCTCTTCCCTCGCCCAACAGGCCCCTGCGGGACCCACTTTCCAAGGGGCGTCTCCTCTATTTTCCGCGAACCCCTGGAGGGGTCTGTGTGGACCAAGGGAGATCAAAGACCCCCCCACCACCACCCCACCCAGGCGGAGACAGCCCACCTGAGCCCGCACGGGCCCTTCCTTCTCCCTGGAATTTGCAGCTGACCCTTCCCGAATGGCTTGCTCTTCTCCTCTCCCCACAGAAGAACAGTGTCCTGGGACTCGGGGTGCGGGGCAGCCGGGTTCGCTGGAGCTGTTCAGTGCGGGGAAGAGCCGTCGAGACTGGGAGAAGGGGCGCTGGCCAGGGAGGAGACCGGGCAGGGAGCGGACTCGCGATCCAGACTCTGGGCGGCGGTCCTCGCGTCCCAGCCGCCTCTCCCGATGACCTCCAGCCGCGAAGGGCGAGCGGACGGGGGCTGGGCTGCGGGTTCGGGCTCCGGGAGGCCTGCGGGGCCGGGGAGGGGCGTGGAGTGGCCCGAGGACCGGCTTGGGGACTGGGGCAGGTGCCTGGACGGACGCTGGCGGAGGATCTTCCCCGGGGGCGGGTGCAGTGAAAACACCTTGGGAGGCGGCGCCGCGCGGCTGAGCGCTGCTGCCCTGGGAATAGGACGGCGCTCGGCACTGCGAGCTGAGAGCACTTTCATAAATTTTGTATGGGAGGCGCTCCGTGAGCGGGGGCGGGGAGCGGAGCGAGAGGGAGGGAGCTAGCGAGCAAAGGAGGGAGGGAGGAGGAGAGGAGGGGGAAGCCGGGGTGGGGGGGGGAGGAAGGGAGGCGCCCCGCTCCGCCGATCGCTCGGTCCTGCAAACGCGCGCCGGGCGCTTTCCCCGGAGCTCGGCGGTGCGTGCGAGCGCCCTTTTGCAGCAGCCGAGGCGGCGGTGGTCCGAGGGGGCGGAGAGGAGGGGGCTGCGACCGGCCGGCCAGGGGGCGGCGTCCCCCCTCAAAACCGCCTGCAAAGTGATTCGGGTGGCAGAAGCAGGCCGCCGGCTCCGCGGAGCAAGCCACTCGCCCCGGGGCTGAGCAAGCGCGCGGGGCTGCCGGGCAGCACCACGGTTGCTTGCTGGCGCCGGTGTCCTCGGCGCGGGGCTGGAGCTCACCATGCCCCTGAGGGGCCGGGCCACCGGGCACAAGCGGATCCCCGGCTTGCCCCCGCCTCGACGCGCTCGGATTAGCTGCAGCTGGCGCCCAGGGATTTGAATCTGGACCCTGGGAGGGAGTGCGCCTAGGCCGACCTCGGAGCGGCGGCCCCGTGGCCAACATGCTTCGCAAAGGTGAGTTGGAGCCGCAGGGGCAAGTTGAAGTTGAATGCGCTCAGGAAAGAGCCGTGAGCCCGGGAGACGCCCGGCGCCGGGGCTCCGGGTCCGGGAAGTAGCCCCCGGCGGGCTGATGGGTTTCGCCGGGCGCACCCGCCGAGGGGCTGCTGCTGGGGCTCAGCTCCCGTCGGTGGCCAGTTGTGAGACACGGGGTTTGCTCCATGGATCGAGTGGCCAGGCCTAGAGATCAGGCCCGGAGGGGTCAGTCGGAGACCAGAGTGAGCGGAGCCGGCCTCCTGGGACCTTTGCTTTGCTGTGATAAAGTTTTGCACTTGCAGGCTCCATCCCCTGCGCGGGCACACGCCCTTGCTTCTGCCGCTTTGTGGAGGCCGAGTCCGCACGGCGCTGCTGTGCAGCCAGCGGTCAGTGACCGCGCGGCCCGGGCGCTCCCCGCGCGCCCTAGCTCCCCAGACGAGGCCCGGACGCGGACGTCTTCTCTGCAGTCCTGCTCTGATCCCCAGGGATGGGCTCTGGGCATCCAGCTGCTGAGGGTGGGGAGCAGCCAGCGCCTGATGTCCAGTTCCTCAAACTTTCCTTATGCTGGGAGTGGAGGGACGCGAAGGCCGTGCCGCCAGTGTGCGCGACCGGTGCCCAGCTCAACTTGAGGACAGCTGGCTTCGCGACCACCTTAGCTAGACGCCCCGGCAGCCCGGCCCGGTACCGAGCGCGGCAAAGTTGGTGCGGGCACCGGGGAAGTCCCGCCGCGCCCCCACGTGGTTGCCACGCTGGGCGCCGTCCCCCGGGCCCTGGGAGGGCAAGTGATCACGCCGGGAGCCCACGGGCCCCGCCACCAGCTGTTCCAGCCTCTGCGTCTGCCTCTCTCCCCTCCCAGGTCCGAGCGGGCTGTGGCGCCCCGCCGGGATCCCCCCGCGCCTGGCCCGGCCGGGAGGCTGAGAAGCCGCGGGGCCTGCGGTTGGCTGCCCCGGCCCTGCGGGAGCCGGCTGAGGCGGGAGCTCAGGTAGCGGAGGGGCCTGATCCCTGCGCTCCGCGCTCCAGCCTTAATCCGCCCCTGTTTCCATGGCAACAGACCGAGGTGTCGTAAGCACAGGATTCTGACCTCACAGCAGGATGGGGAAGGAGAAAACGCGCACGGGGAGGGGGTGGAGGGGGGGAAGGGGGGGGAAGCGAAGCCCTAAGATGGGCGGAGAGAAGCAGATGTGGAGGTGATGGCGGAGACCCAGATAGAAGCAGGTCAGACAGGTGGGTGGAGGAACCACGCCTTTGGTGGGGCGGTAAAGGCCGTTTGGTGGTCGCAGCTTGGGCTGACCGAGGAAGCTGAGTTGCCCCGTCGTCTTGGAAGAGTCACAAACTTGTGTGTGACTTGTGCCCTCCACGTGGGTCGGTGCAGTGCAGGGAGGGGAAACGCTGGCTGCCTTCGCTGTGGTGTGGAAGAGTCTCTGGGGCTAGTTGGAGAAACCGCTTCGCAGTCACACCCCAGATGCTCCTTTTCCCTGCAGAAAGGGACAAAAAAATCCTTTCAGCAACCGAGCAGTGCTGGCCAAAGTGTCTTTGCCCAGAAAAGGTGCTTTTTACAGAGCTGAGCACGAGCCCAGGTCTGAGAAACTTGGGCCTGGAGCATGCAAACTTGCCCCAGTCGGGAAGGCTTCCTGGGCACCTCTAAGAGACCGCCATGTCTGGGCTGCGGGTCTGTGATAGGGATAATGGAGAGGCACTGACATCTCATTTCCCTTTTGGTCTTTTGTCTTTTGGTAGTTTATAGTTAAAAATGAGCCACCAAGCAGCCCACGCACTTTATTTATATGGTTTAGGTGCCCAGGGAGGCTCCAGCAGCCTCCAAGAGCCTTTCTCTCCCATCCTGGCTAGCCAGAGGCCCAGCTATGGATGAGCCCATTGCATTGTGGAGGCGGCTCCCCGGGCGGGGAGCCTCCTGACCCTGCACAAGAGGTGGCCACTGGAGGCTTAGCAGTCACGTGTGTTTGCTACTCGGGCTGTTTTTTCCTTCCCGCACAGCCTGGTTGGCTGAAGAGGTTCTACCGATAGGTTTCCACCTGAATTGGCCTAAAGGAAGTAGAGAAGAGAAGCCCTGGGGACCTGGAGACCGCCCCTAGGACATTGTGTGGACAGATGACTTGTGTTGGTTCTTTCCTGGGCGGGCAGTTTTCTCTGTTGGCCCCAGATCCTGATCCTTTGGATTTGTTTCTTCTGCACACCTGTATAGGACACTCAGATTCTCTGTATGGATTCTAGGTAGGTGCCCAAAGCCAAAAGCATGCCTGAGGCTAATGCCCAGGGAGGTGGCCATTCAAGTGTCTGCTTCTAGAATTGTTCCCAAAGTCTCCAAGCAAAAATGATATAGGAGGCCAGGTGCGGTGGCCTCCTTGTAGAGGTGGAGTTTCACTCTGTTGCCCAGGCTGGAGTGCAGTGGTGCAGTCTCAGCTAACTGCAACCTCTGCCTCCCAGATTCAAGCAATTCTCCTGCCTCAGACTCCCAAGTAGCTAGGACTACAGGTGCACGCCACCATGCTTGACTCATTTTTTTGTATTTTTAGTAGAGATGGGGTTTTGCCATGTTGGCCAGGCTGGTCTTAAACTCCTGGTCTCAAGTGATCCGCCCACTTCTGCCTCCCGAAGTGCTGGGATTACAGGTGTGAGTCACCGCACCTGGCCAAAATTTTAAAAAATTATCCAGATGCAGTGGCATATGCTGGTAGTCCCAGCTACTTGGGAGGCTGAGGTGGGAGGATCACTTGAGTCTGACAGGTAGGGGCTGCAGTGGGCCAAGATTGTGCTACTGCCCTCCAGCCTGCGGGACAAAGCCAGACGCTATTAAAAAAAAAAAAAAAAAAAAAAAAAAAAAAACACAGACTGGGCACGGTGGCTCATGCCTGTAATCCCAGCACTTTGGGAGGCCGAGTTGGGAGGATCACTTCAGGTCAGGAGTTCAAGACCAGCCTGACCAACATGGTGAAACCCCATCTCTACTAAAAATACAAAAATTAGCCATTCGTGCTGGCACATGCCTGTCATCCCAGCTTCTTGGGAAGCTGAGGCAGAAGAATTGCTTGAACCCAGGAGGCGGAGGTTGCAGTGAGCTGAGATTGCGCCACTGCACTCCAGCCCGGGAAAAGATGCGAGACTCCATCTACAAAAAAAAAAAAAGAAAGAAAGATATAGGAAGTGTTTAGACAGATCTTGCTATTTTCTTGCCTATAATATGCAGAGCCCTATGTGGGGTCCTGGACCTGAGGGAGTGTAATAATTTAATTATGATTCTGAAAAGGGTTTGAAAGATGAAGAAAGAGTAGCCTTCCCTAGATCCTGTGGGGAGGAGGGAAGAGAAGAAAACCCTTATCTTTCTGCAAAGGGCAGGGCTCATGGTCTTGATAATGGGGTGCCCTGTGCAGTGAGGAGTCCAGTGGTATGAAGCCCGAGAGGAGGAGGAAGGCAGGAACAGACCTTGGGCCATGAGGATCATCTTTCTGATTCCTGGTTGTCCTAGTAAAGCTGTCCCCTGGCACGACATTTTGGGAGGACTGGGGGGACTGCCTTGCGTCTCTTAATGAAAGGACTACTGGCCACAGCCCCACCTCTGTGAACTAGAACAGCCCCAGTGGGAGGGAGCAAGCTGCTGACAGTCCTGGTAGCTGAAGGCTTCAGCAGCTGCCCTCCCTGCTTCTCCATCTCATGGCCTAGCCGGCAAAACCAAGGATATTAAAAGCAAGCCTCTGGTTAAGAGGTGAGAGGCAGGAGGGCAAGCGAGGCCCCAAGCCACCCGGCAACATCCAGGAAGGAAGGGAGGCCTGCTGGGGGGTTTGCTTTGCCAGAAGTGGCCTACTTAAGGTCAGGACCCGTGGTTTTCATGTGTAGAGCTATAAAAACAGAATGCAAATCAAGAGCCTCTGGGCTAATACAGGACCTTTCCTTAAAGTTTTTGTCTTGTTAAGCAAGAAAACAGAGTGCCAAATAGGCTTTGTTAAGTGGCAGTCTAATTAATAATTTAAAATCTTGTTACTGTCTTTCATTAGAATTTATCTGTACATCAACCACAAAAATCAGTCAAAAACACTCATTTATAAGTTAATGCCATCCCTGAATAATTCAGCAAGAGCTAGATTAAGGCCTGCAACCCAGCAAGATGCATTTGGTTCCGTTGGTTTCCATGGGCAGATGGGCTGGGCTGGTGGCAGATTTGGGCTTCTCTTTTGTGGAAAGAAGGGAAGGCAAAGGGAAGGAGGGACCGTGGTGGCATCAGATGGTTGCTTGACTTGAATCCAGAGCTCCCCTAGGTGTTTGGAGAGCCTTCATGTGGCCAGATGTGGGCAGGCTACATCTCTGCCTCTCTCTGGGGGCAACCAAGACTTGGAGCTATTAGTAATATCGCTGCCCTTAGCCTCAGTGGCGAGAGGGAGAGAAGAGTGTTCCATGGACGGCCAAGATACTCTTTTTCTGCTGCAGAGGAAGTATAGAGGGGAGATACAAGAGCCCTTATCAAGCTGTGAGACTTTTTAGCCCAAATCCAGGTGCAGAAGTCAGATTTCGGTCTTCCCAGCCCATTTCTGTCCCAATCAAGGCAGGTAGCCTGGTGGAACCAATCTCACCAAAACAGCTTCTTTCCTTGGGAGCTTCTGGGCTGCTGCTCTCCTCAGAGCTCTGGGTCCTTATGCCAGAAAAAAAGAAGCCAAGAGGAGAGATTTTAGGGGAGCACCCTGACAGAGAGGAGAGGCAGAGCGAGTTGCTAAGTAAAGCCCATGCATGCATTTTCTCACCAGTAGCCAGAATAACAGCAAGGACAGCAGAGCAATGTTCCTGTGAGCTCAGACAACATAGAAAAAGTGTTTTGGTTCAGTTCCCACCATGCCAGCACGGAAACAATTCCTTACTGCAGAGTGTTCAGGTCCATTTTCAACAGGGAAACTGTTCATGACCCACACTCCCAGCACGAGCCCTGGTTCCTCCACAGTAGGAATGAGCTTCAGAGTTTCTGGCCTCTGCCTCAGCTTGCCCCCAGAGCCCTCTGGGCGGTTACATGGCTCTGTTGATGGAGACCAGGTAGACACCCCGAGCAGACACACACTCCACGCCAGGAGAGGTTCCTGGCCGAGTTTGAGAAGAAGAAGTCTCGAGAGGAAAAGGCAGGGGAAGGGGTAGGTGTTTGCCCCTGGCCAGTGGTGGAGTTGAAAGCAGATGGCATCGAGGAGGGGGAGTTGTGTGGGGTGAGTCCAGCTCCAAGCTCTGGCCGTGTCTTTGGGGTGAGGCTTGAAAAAGGACAGAGCGGTTCACTTGCTGGAGATGCGAAGGAGGGGCAGGCGTCGTGAAGGATGTCGAGAGCGGAACTGCCTGGTACCATCTGCAGTGAAGTAGTGGTTAAGGTTAAAGCAGAGAGGAGATGACAGGGAGGGAACAGATGGCCGAGGCAGCAAAATAGCTGGCGAAACGGGAGCGGAGCCTCCAGGGACGGCAGAAGCCAGGACCTCCACGCAGAGTGCCGGAAGCAGCCCTTTCCTCGGGGTGCAGTGGCTGGACCTCCCTGGGCAGAAGTGAGACAGAGAGAGGAGTCAGGAAGGGACCCCGGCGCTAGGGTCCCCCCAAGACCTGGAGAAGACTGAGGGAACCGTCAGCTCCAAGGCTAGGGCTACAGGAGCAGGGGCCTCCAGGGATGTCAAGGAACTGGAGAAAGGAGCCCACTAACTTGGTGTCCATCACTAGAATGAGTCACAGCCACCTCGGGCTTCACAGAGTATGCCCAGCCAAGCCTGCTGCGAGGAGATATGGATGCTAGCTGGTAACAGGCAGCAGGCAATAACCTGCTCTTCCCCACCTGCCCGTCCCTGTCCACGTGCTGCCAATAGCCGCTTGTGTTTACTGAGCCTCACTGAGGGTGCTCCATGCCTTATCTCATGCCACCTCCACCACCACCCTGCAGGATCCGTCTGTGCTTATTCCAGATGAGGAAACTGAGGCATAGCTAGTTGGAGTCCCTTTCCCTGGGCCACCCAGCCGGCACACTGCTGAGTCAGGATGCAGCCCCCGCTCTGTCTGTCAAGCCCACCCTCCCCCTTGCTCTCTGGACCTCTGTGCTCCACTGTCTCACGTGCCCATCTGTCTTGATTTCTCTGACATTTGTTTTGCGGGGCGCTGGGTGCTGCTGATTCATTTCTGGCTTCTCACAGAGCTTGCTGGTGGTTCCCATGCACTCCCCTCTGCGGTTCCTCAGGAACTTCTCTGGCAGGGATCTGGGACCCCTGGGGCTTGAGCTGCTGTCTCATATGCCCTCTCCTACTCCCTCTCCCCTGGTGTCTGGAAGACACAGTCCTCACCTCTGTCTCCTGCCCTGGTTTCTTCCTTGGGGACAGAGATGGGACAGTGGGCCAGGAACCCTCCTGCCTGCATTCATCCTCTGAGAAAGGCCCAGGGCCATGGTTTATTTGGGGGCTGGGCTCTGCTTGGGCTCTCAGCCCTGCCCATGGTTTGCTCTCCCTGGCTTCCCTTCCAGGGTGACCTGATGGACTTGCTAGCACAGCCCTGGAACACACCGGTTCCTCCACCTCCACCTGCCCCTCTAGCCTTGTAGTGCTCCCTACCTCCTGGGGGCCTTCCCACAGCCCAGCCCTAGCCTGCCAGGCAGGATGGCAGCTGCAGGGCTCAGCTGTCCTCCAGGGAGGGCTTCTCCTGTCCCCTTCCAGCCACAGTTGAGTCCCAGAGAGGTCAATTCTCCCTGTGATTCTTTAGGAAAAGAAAGAAGATGAAACAAGGCCGGGAGTGTCGCCGATCTCAGGGTGCAGGAGCGTGGAATCCCGCCTCCGAGTGGAGGCCTCCTCTGCCGTGGTGAGGCACGTGCTTCCGAACCTGTGATCACTGTCTAACCAGTCAGTGAAGCGTGGAAACGAAACTGCAAACATCCCCTGCTATCTGATTCAGGAGAGTCACTCTGGAGGCCTCTGTGCTGGCACAGCAATAAAGAGTTGGCACCATAGCACGTATGTGTGTGTGTACAGAAACACACCTGGGAAAGCACGCAACAGCTTCCCTGGAGTGTGTGTGCCAGAGGTCACTGTTGCAGAGCGGTACCCCCCAAGTGCACCAGAGCCTCTGTTGGCACCCACACCGTCAGTCTACTAGCGGGGTTTGGCGCCATGGCACACTGGTGAGCCACTCAGTGGGGGCAGGGGCTCCCAGGAGTGGGCAGGCCAGCGCTGTGTGTGCTACATGTCAGGAACAACACTTGCTGAGTGGGTGTGTGGCTCGCCCTCACAGGGGGTGGGTGGGCACGACTCATGACTTGTCTGCCAGGGGACAGACCACTGCAGCCCCCAGCGATGGGCCTTTGGCAGCTTACTGAGTTGATTCCAGAGGGTGGTGGCATCATGGTGACAACCACATCGGCCAGGGTCGGTCTGTGGGAAATTGAGCAAGAGTCTCTCCCAAGTCAGGACAGAAGCTGGGCTCCCAACTTTCAGCCCACTGAGGTGGTAGGAAAGTTTGCTTCTGCCTCTAAAATCATCCTCACAGGGTTTGCTATCTCTTTCCGGGCACCAGAGCCAGCACATGGTGAAGAGGGCCTCTACATATGCTTATGTTGAGAGATTCATGAGGCCTTAGGGGGAAAATTGGCATTCTTCTGACCATGATTTATTTATAGGGCAATGGGATGATGGGGATCTGGAGGCTAAGATGTCTCCATTAGTGAGACGCACACAAGGCAAGAAGCCTTGCTCTGCATTTGACATTTAGTGGGACGACTGCTACCAGGGAGCTGCTGTTTCTTTCAGAAGGTTTTGCCTTTAATGTTCTATTCATGGGCTTGTCTGAGCAAGCTGGGAGAAGGAAGGGGCACATGTGGAGGTGGGCCTGGGGTCTGCAGCCGGCCAACCTCAGAGGAGGCAGGGCCCAGGGAGGTCACTCGATGGCCAGTGTGGGGCACCTGGGCAGGCCGGATGCTGGGCACAGCGGCTCTGCTCTGGCGCCGCAGCCCGGCCGCCCGCCTGCTGCCGCCTGTCGCTGGCATGTGCCGCATGCCACACGCTGCGTCTCTCTGTCTCTCATCACACACTGCCAGACTCCGCCTCTCACCACAGCCCTGCGGCAACCCTGGCTTTGGCCTTGCCACGGCCCGTTCCTTTCCAGGAACTGTGGGGCTGTGGAAAGATCGCTGAAGCTGGCACCCTGGGGCTGCATCCGGTCATCTCTGGGGCAGACTCAGTAGAACCCCAGACATGTCTCCTCGTCTCTGGGCCTCAGTTTACCCATCTGTAATATGACTAGATCGATGGTCTTTCAAACGTTTTTTTGTTTTTTGTTTTTGTTTTTGAGACAGAGTCTCGCTGTGTCACCCAGGCTGGAGTGCAGTGGCGCGATCTTGGCTCACTGCAACTTCCGCCTCCCGGGTTCAAGTGATTCTCCTGCCTCAGCCTGCTAAGTAGCTGGGATTACAGGCACGCGCCACCACAACCGGCTAATTTTTGTATTTTTAGTAGAGACAGGGTTTCACCATGTTGGCCGGGCTGTTCTCAAACTCCTGACCTCAGGTGATCCTCCCAACTCAGCCTCCCAAAGCGCTAGGATTACAGATGTGAGCCACCACGCCCGGCCTTCAAATGTTTTTCAATAGCAGGAGTTTTTTCAAATGGTACCTAATTTCAGAGCCCAGGGCAGGGGGGCCATGATCAGAGCCAGAGCCAGGGGGAAGGGCTTCCTCCTTTGGCCTCAGTGCCACCCAGGCCGCCCCTCCAGCTTAGAGGCTCTGGAATCCCCTGTGATCCCTCCTTGCAGGACATAGGAAACCACTGGGTGTGCTGAGCGTTGTGTGTTAACGAGGAGGACTGTCCGCTGTCCACAGGGCAAGGGGTTTGTGTTCTGTCACCTGCAGCTGGTGGGATGTTTTATCCCCTCCTCTCAGCCCCCTGCGGCCACTCGGCTCTCTCCGCCCGGATGGAGGAAGGGGTTGACTCCGCACTTGGAGTCTCCTTATTCTCACCTCTCACCCCTCAAGCCAAACCCTGCTTTTTCCCCAGCATCCACAGTCACTGCTCTGGCTTGACGCTAAACCCGACAGACCTTTTCCTCATCTCCTTGACCTTCCGGGGCATTGGCCCTGTTGGCCGTCCTGTTTCCCTGGCTTCCCTGATGGCAGCCTCCGTGGTTCCACGGCTGCCCCCTCGGCCGTCTTGGCCGGCTTCCCTCCTCTTGCCACTTCTCAAATGTGGCACCTCCCTGGGCAGCGCCATGCTTGGCTCCTGGGGCGTTCAGCACGGCCGTGGCTGCAGTGGCCGGCCATTGGCTGACTCCCCTGATATCCCATCTCCAGCCTCTGATGTCCAGAGCCACCTGCCCACCAGTGTCCTCACTGGTGCTCTCACAGGCCTCTCAAACCCAGCGTGTCTGAAATTGCCTCTTCCTCATTTTCCCCATCATGGCATCTGGCACCATTGCTCTCCAGCCACCGCCAGCTCAAGAGCTGACCCCTGACCTCCCCGCACCCTCCGTCCCTCGCAAAGCCTTGCCCTTCTCCCATGGCACCCTTCCCACCTCCTCCACCACTGCCTGCTCTGCCTCCACCCAAGCCCAGGCCACCATCGTCTCCTGACCCTCCCAGCAGCCTCCTATCTTGCCTTTGCTGAAACCAGGTCTTACATAGTGGCCGGATTCCACAGTGCCCTGTGCTCTTGTCTCTCTCGTCTTAGAACCCCTCAGCGATTCCCTTTTTCATCAGGGGGATGGCCTGCCACATCCTTCCTCCTGGCCCCACCACAGCTCTGACCTTCTTTACCCCACTGCTTTGAACTCTGAGCTCCAGGTCTACCAAACTTCTTTGGATTCAACTGAATGATGTTCTTTGTTTTTTTGTTTTTGTTTTTGTTTTTTTTTTTTTTTTCCTTTAAGATGGAGTCTTGCTCTGTCGCCCAGGAGGTAGAGGTTGCAGTGAGCCGAGATCGCACCACTTCACTCCAGCCTCAGTGACAGAGCGAGACTCCATCTCGAAAAACAAAAACAAAAACAAAAGAACATAGCACATAGCGACATTAGGTTAAAAAGTGTTGGATCACTAAACATGAGTTGATTGGATAATAAATGTTGATTGAATGATTGTACACATAGTTTGGACCACAAGAAACTTAGTACCAAAACCTAATATTTAAATTATTCTGTAACCATAAGAAAAATTAAATCATAATTTAGGGCTTTAAAAAAAGAGAGAGAGAGGGAGAAAAAGAGAAAGAAAAAATAGAAACAGTACCAGGAACCAGGAGGAAATGGGGAATTTTTAGTGAGGAGGATGTAGAAAAGAGTCTTACCACGCAATTTTCGCTGTGCAACGCCTCATTAAAAGCAGAAAACGCAGGTCTCATTAGCCCCAAGTTACAGATGAGGACACTGAGGCTCCGGCAGGGGCTAAGTAGCTGGGGCAGGGCCCTAGGGCTGCTGCTGCCTCACCGCAGCCCAGCTGTGTTCCTCGTGGCCCCGGGAAGCCAGAAGGCATGGAAAGACTGGTCTTCTGGACCACAGAGGATGCCCAGCAGAGCAGGCGCTGTGTTGGGAAAAGAAATAACCTCTCGTTTGGAAAAGTTTAGGGTTGTACTTGGCAGATTTGTTTGGAACAAAATTTGCACTATCGATTCTGTGGCAAATGGAAACCTCTCGTGGACGCTCTCTGGGCTTCAGCGATCTGAAATGTTTAAATGCGGCCGGACCAAACACGACGAGATAAAATGGCCAGAGGAAGCTGAGCTCAGGTGGTGCCTAGGGTGAGAAGGCTCTGCCTCTTTTGTCTTCGCACCCATCTGTGAAATTGACTTGTTACTTTGAACTGCTTCCTCTCCTCCAGGGGAGGGCTCCAGGGGTGTTGCTCAGGCCTGCAGTTGTAAAAAGAACCTCCCCTAGCCAGCAAGGGATGAGGGAAAGAGGCCTGGCAACTTCTTGGGCCATGCTCAAGAGAATGCACCAGCCAAAGGGGACATTTTACCACTCACACGTGACTCGCGTGACTCGCGGGGTGGCAGTTAGCCCCAAGCTGCCTTGAGATTGTGATGGTGATCATCTTACCGTAATTGGCCCACTGCCCCTGATGGACTGGTATTTCTGCTTTCATGGCCAATTCTGATTGCAGAGATTCATGGGAGCCCATTGGAAATGGGGGATTATTACAAGGAGATGAGTGACCTGGACTCCCAAAGCCTCCAGGCTAAGGAGTAGCTCCAGGATGTACAGCCCTCCATGTCCCTCTCCTGTCCTCTCTGCTCTGGCCTTTCCCTGCACCCCACCAGCTCCTCCTCTTGCCCCACATCCAAAGCCAAGGACCCACCCACCCCTTGCTCTCCAACACCACCTTTCCCCTTCCCCTCCCACAGCTCAGTGCCTCGGATCCCTGGCTTTCCCAGCTTTATTTCCCAGAAGGAAAAGCCCAGTGGAGCCAGCCATGTCATGACTCCTGTTGGACCGTGTTACAGACCATGATCACCAACCAATTCTCTTTTTTTTTTTTTTTTTTTTTTTTGAGACGGAGTCACGCTCTGTCACCCAGGCTGGAGTGCAGTGGCGCGATCTCGGCTCACTGCAACCTCTGCTGCCTGGGTTCAAGTGATTCTTCTGCCTCCGCCTCCCGAGTAGCTGGAATTAGAGGCACCTGCCGCCATGCCCGGCTAATTTTTGTGTTTTTGGTAGAGACGGGGTTTCACCATCTTAGCCAGGCTGGTCATGAACTCTTGACCTTGTGATCCACCTGCCTCGGCCTCCCAAAGTGCTGGGATTACAGGTGTGAGCCGCTGCGCCCGGCCTGATCACTGACCAGTTCTCTATCCATGGATGAGCGGACACCTTTTATCTTCTCAGCCAGGAGGGATATAGAAGGCTCTCTCCATGTGACAAACGTTATTTAACAACAATTGACTGCCTGCCTTCTGCTGGCACTGAGGATGAAGTGATGAATACAGTCCAAGGCACCGAGCATGGTGGCTCACACCTGTGATCCAAACACTTAGGGAGGCCGAGGTGGGAGGATCACTCGAACCCGTGATTTCAAGACCGGCCTGGGAAATATAGTGAGACCTCATCTCCACAAAGTTTTCTTTTTTTTTTTTTTTTAATTAGCCAGGCATGGTTGTGTGTGCCTGTGGTCCCAGCTGTTTGGGAGACTGAGGGGAGAGCATTGCTTGAGTCCAGGAGATGGAGGCTGCAGTGAACTGTGATCACACCATTGCACTCCAGCCTGGGTAGCAGAGCAAGACCCCATCTCTAAATAAATAAATAAACGAATAGGCCGGGCGCGGTGGCTCAAGCCTGTAATCCCAGCACTTCGGGAGGCCGAGGCGGGCAGATCACGAGGTCAGGAGATCGAGACCATCCTGGCTAACACGGTGAAACCCCATCTCTACTAAAAATACAAAAAAATTAGCCAGGTGTGGTGGCGGACGCCTGTAGTCCCAGCTACTCGGGAGGCTGAGGCAGGAGAATGGCTTGAACCCGGGAGGTGGAGCTTGCAGTGAGCCGAGATTGCGCCACTCACTCCAGCCTGGGCGACAGAGCGAGACTCCGCCTCAAAATAAATAAATAAATAAATAAATAAATTCCAAGTTTCCTGTTTTTATGGAGCTGACATTCTAGTTGGGGTGGAGAAATAGACAATAAACAATTATAGAGAGAGAGAGAGAGAGAGAGACGGAGTCTTGCTCTGTTGCCCAGGCTGGAGTGCAGTGGCAAGATCTTGGCTCACTGAAACCTCCGCCTCCTGGGTTCAAGCGATTCTCATGCCTCAGCCTCCCGAGTAGCTGGGATTACAGATGCCTGCCATCGTGCCTGGCTAGTTTTTTTTGTTGTTGTTGATTTTTTGGAGAGATGGGGTATCACCATGTAGGCCCAGCTGGTCTCGAACTCCTGACCTCTAGTGATCCACCCACATCGGCCTCCCAAAGTGCTGGGATTATAGGTGTGAGCCACCGTGCCCAGCTAAACAACTATATTCTATCAGGTGGGGTAAGTGCTTTGAAGAAAATTGATAGTTGTAGAACAGAGGGTGACCAGAGAGCAGTTATTTTAGGGAGATTGGCAGGAAGTCTTTCTGATAGATGGACATTCAAACAGAGGCCTATGCAGAGTGAGGGAGGGCACTGCAGGCATTAGAGCTGCTTCTCCCTGCGGAGGGCTCTCCTGGCAGAAGGAACAACAGCAGGTGCAAAGGCCCTGCGTCAGGGTGTTCTTGCTACAGTACCTGGCTGTCTCCGTGGCTGGGGCTGTGGGCAGGGCCGGCATTCTGTGTTGCGGCCTGTGGAGTGGTTCGAGATTCCTTTGGAGAGTATCAGAACCAGAACTTGCGGTCAGTCCCAAGTCCATCAGCCACTTGGCCGGGGGTTCAGGGACCAAAGCAACAGCTATGGCGGCGGGCAGGAGGAGGAGTAGCTGAGCTGGGGATCCCCCGTTACATCAGGGGCAGATGCTTCTCTTTCTCGGATGTTTATGTGGCCCAGGCTGCAGTTTGAGTAAAAGGTCAGAGATTGATTCTCGTGAATCCTGCCTTTTCCTTTTTTTTTTTGAGACGGAGTCTCGCTCTGTCGCCCAGGCTGGAGTGCACTGGCCCGGATCTCAGCTCACTGCAAGCTCCGCCTCCCGGGTTCCCGCCATTCTCCTGCCTCAGCCTCCCCAGTAGCTGGGACTACAGGCGCCCGCCACCTCGCCCGGCTAGTTTTTTGTATTTTTTAGTAGAGACGGGGTTTCACCGTGTTAGCCAGGATGGTCTCGATCTCCTGACCTCGTGATCCGCCTGTCTCAGCCTCCCACAGTGCTGGGATTACAGGCTTGAGCCACCGCGCCCGGCCCCTTTTTTTGTTTTTTGAGACGGAGTCTTGCTCTGTCGCCCAGGCTGGAGTGCAGTGGTGTGATCTCGGGTCACTGCAACCTCCGCTTCCCAGATTCAAGCGGTTCTCCTGCCTCAGCCTGCTGAGTAGCTGGGAATGTAGGTGCGCACCACCATACCTGGCTAATTTTTTTTTTTTTTCCGAGATGGAGTCTTGCTCTGTCGCCCAGGCTGGAGTGCAGTGGTGTGATCTCGGCTCACTGCAACCTCTGCCTCCTGGGTTCAAGCAATTCTCCTGCCTCACTCAGCCTCTCCAGTAGCTGAGATTACAGGCACATGCCACCATGCCCAACTAATTTTTATATTTTTAGTAGAGATAAGATTCACCATGTTGGCCAGGATGGTCTCAAACTCTTGACCTCGTGATCCGCCCACCTCAGGCTCCCAAAATGTTGGGATCACAGGCGTGAGCTACCACACTCGGCCAACGTTTGTACTTTTAGTAGAGACAGGATTTCCCCGTGTGGACCAGGCTGGTCTTGAACTCCTGACCTCAGGTGATCCACCTGCCTCCCAAAGTGCTGGGATTACAGGCGTGAGCCACTGCGCCTGGCAAACCCTGCCCTTTTACTCCACAGCATACAACATAGAACTTGGTTCTGTGTACAGCCTTGTCTTTTTCAGTCACTGTCTCATGGGTACATCACCCTTTTCTCCCCATCTGCACCATCGGTTCCAGCCAGACTAGAACCCCTGGGTCCTGCAGTCATTTCCTGAATGAACTCTCACTGTGCTCCAGGCAGGGTGGGAGCGAGTAAACCCTGGGCTGAGGCTCAGTCTGCAGGCCCAGGAAATTTACAACCTGCTGGGAGAGAGAAGCCACATGCTGGATAAGTGAAAGGATGGTGTAGGTATAAGGAAGGCACTTTCAAGCCAGGGGGAAGGCGGCTGGAGGAGAGGTACCTGCCCACCAGGTGCACCTGGGAGGCTTTGTGAGAGAAAGATGGGCTTGACGGGAAGGTTGGAAAGGCTGGAGAGCAATACGGCAACCAGTGCTTAGGCCACAGTCATTGTTCGTGCCACGGAGCGGTGGCGGATCAGTTAGTGGTAGGGCAGATAGGTGGGAGCCCAACTGTTGCAAAGCCTCAAGAACCAGGGAGGAGGAGGGTTGGTTGACTCAACAGCCACAGAATTTTTTTGAACTTCCCAAATGCATACCCAGGGAGCAAACACTGGAAACCTACAGATTGGCAAAAAGAAGAAAATCACTACAGCCCCACAGCCCAAAGAGCAAAGTGTGGGAAAACTCCTCCCTCCCAGGCGTTCGTGCATTTCATAATCCGGCTACGCTTCCTTCCTACATTCATGCAGATGCACCCGTCTTGTTTAATTAACAGTATTTCTCAAACACCTTTCTATGTTGGTAATTCCTTTTTTTTCAATGTGTCCAATTTTTATTTTATGTTTTATTATGTTTGTAATTCTAAGCTTTTTTTTTTTTAGACAAGGTCTTAATCTGTCCTCTGGGCTAGAGTGCAGTGGTGTGATTGTGTTTCGCTTCAGCCTGTAGTCCTGGGCTCAAGCAATCCTCCCACCTCAGCCTCCCGAGTAGCTGAGACTACAGGCGTGCACACGATTCCCAGATAACTTTGTTTGTTTGTTTTAATGGAGTTTGCCCAGGCTGGTCTCAAACTCCTGACCTCAGACGATCCTCCCACCTCAGCCTCCCAAAGTGCTGGGATTACGGGCACGAGCCACCAAGCCTGGCCCAAGCCTCAGCTTTTTGTTGTTGGTGTTGTTTGTTTTTTTGGTTTTGTTTTGAGACGGAGTCTTACTCTGTCACCCAGGCTGGAGTACGGTGGTGCGATCTCGGCTCACTGCAAGCTCCACCTCCCGGGGTCAAGCGATTCTCCTGCCTCAGCCTCCCCAGTAGCTGGGATTACAGGTGCGTGCCACCATGCCCAACTAATTCTTTTGTATTTTTAGTAGAGATGGGATTTCACCATGCTGGCCAGGCTGGTTTCAGACTCCTGACCTCATGGTCTGACTGCCTTGGCCTCCCAAAGTGCTGGGATTACAGGCGTGAGCCACTGTGCCCAGCCAAGCCTCAGTTTTAATGACTGCACAATGCTCCATTATGGAATCTGCTAGCACCCTCAGATTGGCAAGACCACTGTTAGAGACCATGCCACAGCCAGCATCTGGCATCCTGGCCTACCCACTTTGTGAGTTTCTGAGCAGAGGCAGGGGAGCAGGATGAGAGGCCAAGACCTTCACAGGGAGCTGGTCAGGTGGAGGCCAGAGCAAGAGGTCGGTGACATCCATTGGCACCACCCCAAGCAGCCAGACGGGACTTGAATTACTATCATCCAATTATTTGGAGAGGAAGAGTGTGTGTGTGTGTGTGTGTGTGTGTGTGTGTGTTGGGGCTGTGAACATGGCCTAGGTCACCAGTGAAGCTGACTGTGGGTGATCCAGAAGAGGAAAGTATGCAGAGGCATTCGTTTTCTTTGGGATCCGGGTGGCTTGTGGCATCAGAAAACTGTGGCTGGAGTATGAGGAGGGGCATACCCCTTGCTTCTGATTTGGGCCAGGGGATTTGTGTGATTCTGACATATTTGTAGATTTCAACTGTGGCACTAGAAGGGACCTCATAGCTGGAAGATTGAAGCTCAGAGAGCTGCAGTGCTTTGCCCAACATCATCCGGCACTGGAAATGGTCAGCCAATGTGTTCCATAGAGCATGGCGGGTAACACACCCTTCATCTTTGCAGGACCCCATCGCCAACCTCTTCCTGTACCTCTACCCAGCTGAGCACGCATTAAAAAAAAGAAAAGGCGGCCGGGCGCGGTGGCTCAAGCCTGTAATCCCAGCACTCTGGGAGGCCGAGGCGGGCGGATCACAAGGTCAGGAGATCGAGACCATCCTGCTAACACGGTGAAACCCCGTCTCTACTAAAAAATATAAAAAACTAGCCGGGCGAGGTGGCGGGCGCCTGTAGTCCCAGCTACTCGGGAGGCTGAGGCAGGAGAATGGCGTGAACCCGGGAGGCGGAGCTTGCAGTGAGCTGAGATCTGGCCAGTGCACTCCAGCCTGGGTGACAGAGCGAGACTCCATCTCAAAAAAAAAAAAAAGAAAAAGAAAAGAAAAGGTTGGGCACAGTGGCTCATGCCTATAATCTCCGGACTTTGGAAGGCTGAGGCAGGAGGATTGCTTGAGGCCAGGAGTTCAAGACCAGCCAACATGGCCAAACCCAGTCTCTACTAAAAAATAATGCAAAAATTAGCCAGGCGTTGTGGCGCGCGCCTGTAATCCCAGCTACTTGGGAGGCCGAGGGACGAGAATCACTTGAACCTGGGAGGCGGAAGTTGCAGTGAGCTGAGATCGTGCCACTGCACCCCAGCCTGGGCAACAGAGCGAGAGATTGTCTCAAAACAAAACAAACTTGGCCAGGTGTGGTGGCTCATGCCTATAATCCCAGCACTTTGGGAGGCTGAGGCGGGAGAGTCACTTGAGCCTGGGAGGTCAAGGCTGCAGTGAACCATGATTGCACCACTGTACCCCAGCCTGGGTGACTGAACAAAACCCTGTCTCAAAAATCCAGCTGGGTGTGGTGGCTCACGCCTGTAATCCCAGCACTTTGGGAGGCTGAGGTGGGTGGATTGCCTGAGGTCAGGAGTTGGAGACCAGCCCGACCAACATGGAGAAACCTGGTCTCTACTAAAAATACAAAAAATTAGCTGGGCCTGGTGGCACGCGCCTGTCATCACAGCTACTTGGGAGGCTGAAGCTTGAGAATTGCTTGAACCTAGGAGACGGAGGTTGCAGTGAGCTGAGATCACGCCATTGCACTCCAGCCTGGGCCACAGAGCAAGGCTCTGTTGCAAAAAAAAAAAAAAAATTGCAAACTTCCCCAAATATGACATTCCTAATTCCCCTTACCCTACCTATTAAAAGAAAAGAGGCCAGGCATGGTGGCTCATGCCTGTAATCCCAGCACTTTAGGAGGCGAAGGCGGGCGGATCACCAGGTCAGGAGATCAAGACCATCCTGGCTAACACAGTGAAACCCCGTCTTTACTAAAAAATAAAAAAAAATTAGGCAGACGTGGTGGAGGGCGCCGGTAGTCCCAGATACTCGGGAGGCCGAGGCAGGAGAATCTCTTGAACCCGGGTAGCGGAGGTTGCAGTGAACCGAGATGGTGCCACTGTACTCCATCCTGGGCGACAGAGCGAGACTCTGTCTCAAAAAAAAAAAAGAAAAGAAAAGAAAAAAGAGAAGGAAAGAGAGAGAGAGGTGGGGGGGGCGGGGATGGTCTTGTTCTGTTGTCCAGGCCGGAGTGCAGCAGCGCTATCCCAGCTCACTGCAGCTTCAACCTCCTGGGCTTAGGCTATCTGCCCACCTCAGCCTCTTGAGTAGCTGGAACCACAGGTGTGCACCACCACGCCAGCCATGAGCCCTGTGGCCTCTCTGGACATACCAGTAACTGTCCTTGCTCAATGGAGCCTTCCTCCTCATCAGAGGAAAGGACTTGGTAGGGAGGGCCTAATTCCAAAGGTCAGTGGCCAAGCCCTTCGCCTCTGAGTGGAGTGATTAAGCCAGAGCCAGGTTGAAATCCTGAGAATGACCTTTTTTCTCCAGACTTGAGTTCATCTGTAAAATGGGCCTAATAATAGTACTTGTTCAGTCGTGAAGATGAAATAAGACAGTGCTTATAAAGCTCTCGGTGGCCGGATGTGGTGACTCTTACCTGTAATCCCAGCACTTTGGGAGGCCAAGGCAGGAGGATCACTTGGGTCCAGGAGTTTGAGAACAGCATGGACAATATCGTGAGACCGTGTCTCCACAAAACGTGGAAAACATTAGCCAAGTGTGGTGGCGGGCACCTGTAGTCCCAGCTACTGGAGAGGCTGAGGTAGGAGGATCACTTGAGCCCAGGAGGTGGAGGCTACAGTGAGCTAAGATCATGCCATTGCACTCCAGCCTCGGCAACAGAGCCAGACCCTGCCTCAAAAAATAAACAAATAAATAAAAATTTAAAAAGCTCTTGGCACTTTATTGTGGCCTGACCCAGAACGGGAGCTCCATGAACGCTGCCATTCCTACCGCTAGTAGCAGTGGTCACTTCCTTCCCAGCGCACTTCATGGGCTGACCTGGCTACAGCCCACATCTCACTGCCCTTTGGAGTCTGGCCTCTCTGCATCCAGAGCTGTGTGAGTGGTCAGGACGGACACATGCCAGTCCTGGCCAGGGGCAGGAAACTCAAGACCAGCAGGGACAGGTCACCTAGAGTGGAGGGGGCCACCCTGTTTGCCAAGGACTATCCTTGCTCTGTCCTGAACCCTCTGCCCTCTCTGCCCAGGGCCAGGGAGAAGTCTCCTAAGGCGGTGCAGGCGGAACTGCGGAAAGCATTTTAAAGTGGTTTTCATTGGCTTGGAAAAGTGAGATGAGGGTGAAGGCCTCCCCAGAAAACTGGTACACCATCCAAGAACAGCCAGTCCACAGCCTTGACCTCCAGGCGGCCGCTTCTTCCTTGTCTCTGAAACAGGGTCTCCTTGACTGGAAAAGAAAGCCCCGCCTCAGCCCAGTGCCTCCACCTCCTGGCCTGCAAAATAGACACTGCTTCTTTGTTATGTTTTTTGTGTTTTATTTTTTATTGTATTTTATTTTATTTTGAGACAGAGTCCCATTCTGTCGCCTAGGCTGGAGTGCAGTGGCGCGATCTCAGGTCACTGCAAGCTCCACCTCCCGGGTTCACGCCATTCTCCTGCCTCAGCCTCCTGAGTAGCTGGGGCTACAGGCGCTGCCACCACGCCCAGCTAATTTTGTGTATTTTTAGCAGATACGGGGTTTCACCGTGTTAGCCAGGATAGTCTCAATCTCCTGACCTCGTGATCTGCCCGCCTCGGCCTCCCAAAGTGCTGGGATTACAGGCGTGAGCCACCGCGCCCGGCCTGTTTTTTATTTTTTTGAGACAGGGTCTCACTCTGTCACCCAGGCTGGAGGGCAGTGGCGCGATCTTGGCTCACTGCGATCTCCACCTCCCGGGTTCAAGCAATTCTCCTGCCTCAGCCTCCCGAGTAGCTGGGATTACAGGCACCTGCCACCACGCCCAGCTAAGTTTTGTATTTTTAGTAGAGACTGGGTTTTGCCATGTTGGCCAGGCTGGTCTCGAACTCCTAACCTCAAGTGATCTGCCCACTTCAGCCTCCCAAAGTGCTGGGATTACAGGTGTGAGCCACCACACCCTGCCAAGACACTGCTTCTTGCCTGGTTCCTCTTGAAGTTAATGTTGGTCTGCTCAGGTTTTCCTGCTGCTTCCACAGATTGTGCCAAGCAGACAGGGGCAAGGGCCGTGGGGCCAGGCAGGCGGGACTCAGGCCCCTGCTTTGCCATTTACCAGGTGCCTGACCCTGGTCAGATGCTTTAAATCCTTCTGGCCTCAGTTTTGTCATCTGAAAAGTGGGGTTAATGCCATCTGCCTTCTGGGGCTTTGAGAGTTTGTGACAAAGTGGATGTAACATGCCTTCTTGTGGCAGAGCAAGGTCTCCGGGAGCCCCTGCTGCTGTTCCTTCTGTGTCACTGTCCTCTGTCACTGCAGCTGTGGACGACGCCTCTTGGCGCCAGGCTCTGGGGGGACTCTGGGCACCGAAATGAAAATGCCACAGTCCTCTTCTCGGTGGGCGTGCCTCCCTGGCCTTTCTCCTCACTGTACATCCCTCTTGCCTTGCCCTGTTTTAGGAGCCACAACAAAAGAGGCTGTGGGTGTCACCCGCCTGTATGCCAGCCTGCAGGGTCAGGTATCGGAGGCCTTCAGGACCCTGGTAGGCTGCCTTGGCATCTTTGCACCACGCTTATGCCTGGCCCCCATTCAGCAAGCAGATCCAATCCCTGGGAAGATAAGGGTGTGTTCTGGAAGCTGGCAGTGCCCCCTGGTGAAGCCCTCAGAAGCGTGGGGCGAGAACTGCCACCTCCCCCACAGAGAAAGCTGGAATCGATTTCTCTCTCACCACTCCCTTGAAAAGAACAGCAACACAGGGGAAGGCCTGTTATTCATGGAGGGTTTGTCCCGAGAGAGCAGCAGGTACATAAAAAAATAGCTGGGGCAACACACCCGCCTCGGACCCAGCCTGTGCAGCCCAAAACGGGGCACAGATCCTTCCTGCCCCACCCTGAGTTGGGTCTGGGCCCCTCCTGGTAGCTGGGGTAGGGAGTACCCCGGCTGCTGCCCTTGCCTCCTTGCCAGGACCTGACTTTCCCTCCTCCCCTCACTGGGAACTGGCCAGAGTGTTTTTACTAACAAGCTAGCCATGTTACAATCTCAACAGAGAGAGAGGGGCTGGAGGGAGGAAGAGAGAGAGAAAGAAAGGGAGGGAGGGAGGGAGGGAAGGAAGGGAGGAAGGGAGGGAAGGAGGGAGAGAGAAAGAAAGAGAGGCCAGGTGTGGTGGCTCAAGCCTGTAATCCCAGCACTTTGGAAGGCCGAGGTGGGCGGATCATGAGATCAGGAGATTGAGACCATCCTGGCTAACACGGTGAAACCCCATCTCTACTAAAAATACAAAAAATTAGCTGGGCATGGTGGCGGGTGCCTGTAATCCCAGCTACTCGGGAGGCTGAGGCAGGAGACTGGCGTGAACCTGGGAGGCGGAGCTTGCAGTGAGCCGAGATGGCTCCACTGTACTCCAGCCTGGGCGACAGAGCGAGACTCCGTCTCAAATAAAAATAAAAATAAAATTGAAAAAGAAAGAGAGAGAGAGAGAGAAAGAAAAAAGAAAGGAGGGAGGAAGGGAAGGAAGGAAGAAAGGGAAAGAAAGAGAAAGAAGGAAGGAAGATACTTCTTGCAGAAATGCCGCTGCAGTGTATGCCAGGACCTAAGATCTCATACTATCTATTTTTTAATAATTGAGGATAATAAATATGTATTTCTTTCTCCTCACCACCCCCCATCCTCCGAAGCTTGTCAGCTCCCTGTGTCTCTCCTCTGATCAGACCAAGTCTTCCCCAAGCAAAAAAAAAATCCTTTAAGCAAAAAGGATTAAAGCCTTGAAAGTAGGTCTGCCTGAACTCCCCCCACTCCCTCCCCTCCCCTCCCCCGGGGTTGAAGTGAAGAGGCCCCTCAGGGGAGCCAGGGACAGGGGCGGGCTGATGCCGCAAACCCCGAGTGGGGACCTTAGCAGGGGAAAATCCCGCAGTCACCCCTTCCCGCAGCCCTGGGGGAGGCAGCCTAGCCCCACCCAGGTTGCCACTGGCCATTAAGGAGGGGCTGCTCGAGAACAAGGGTGCCTTAGTCCCCAGCAGTACAGGTCATAGGAAGGAGGCCTTCGGTCTCAGACAGACCCAGTTCTACCTTGCAACATGGCTGTGTGCTTTAGGGGCCTGTGTGACCTTGGAACAAGCACTTGAGTGTCAGTTTCTTCATTTAGAAAATGGGAATATAAATAGTGCCTACCTGACAGAGGATCAAGTAAGCTAAACATAGTCCAGTGTCTGGCACATGGAAAATACAAAGTAAATGAAAGGCCAGGCGTGGTGGCTCACACCTGTAATCCCAGCACTTTGGGAGGTGGAGAGGGGAGGATGACTTGAACTGAGGAGTTCAACACCAGCCTGGGCAACATAGTGAGACCCCATCTCTACAAAAAAATAAAAACAAAGTAAATGAAAAACATTATTATTGTTATCTTTATCAAGTTATTCTCAGACATAGAGGGCAGCCTGTCACCTCTCCTATTCCATCACCCTCCACAGCTCACAAAGGCCTGCCAGCTACAACGGTTTTCATGCAGTATTCCCACTATCCCTCCAAGAGGGGTTGAAGGTGAGGCTGGGTGGTATGATTCGGAGCCTTGCCCAAGGCCGCTGGAACCATAGGTAATAGAACCAGAACCCTGCCAGGTGCAGTGGCACACACCTGTAATCCCAGCACTTCGGGAGGCTGAGCTGGGTGGATCACCTGAGGTCGGGAGTTTGAGACCAGCCTGGCCAACATGGTGAAACCCTGTCTCTACCAAAAATACAAAAATTAGCCGGATGTGGTGGCACACACCTATAATCCCAGCTACTCGGGAGGCTGAGACAGGAGAATCACTTGAACCTGGGAGGTGGAGGTGAGCCGAGATCGCACCATTGCACACCAGCCTGAGCAACAAGAGCGAAAATCTGTCTCAAAATAAATAAATAAAATACTAAAATTAGCTGGACATGGTGGCATGTGCTTCTAATCCCAGTTACTCGGGAGGCTGAGACATGAGAATCGCGTCAACCCAGGAGGCGGAGGTAGCACCGAGATCGTGCCCCCGCACTCCAGCCTGGGCAGCAGAGAGAGACTCCATCTTAAAAAAAAAAAAAAAATGGAACTGAAAGTAGGACTTTGTGTCCCTTCCCTGCCTCTTGTCCTGACATTCCTTCCTCTGCCCCATCCTGCTTCCTGACAAGGCACCCAATATCCTTGGCTCTGAGTCCCAGGAGCCAACACAGCAAGCAAACTAGGAAAGGCCTGGCCGGGCTGGGGAGGGACACCTGGGGCAGCGGTGGCTGCTGCTTGGCAGACACGCCTTCTCCCCGACACAGCTGTCAGCCTTTGCAGTTCTGCTGAGGCAGCAGCCCTGGCCCAAGCAGGCTTCCCTCCCTCTGTGCTGGGTACATGCACACAAGGCTGGCTGCAGGTGGCCGGCCTGTGCCCCTGCACCCATCCAGGCCCAGGGCCCCTGGCCTGCCCAGTGGTCAGCACTTGGCCACCTGGCCTCCAGGGCCCCACTGCCTGCCCCGTCTGCTCTGGGCCCTAGGCAGGAGAAGAGAGGAGAGGCAAGGCCCTGAGGCCGGAGGGCAGGAAAAGCCGGGAGGGAGGTGGCTATTTATAGCCAGCTTTGCTTTTGTTCCTTTTCCAGCAATGCTTCTCTTTAAATAGGAGCAGGACTGGAGGCTGCAGTTCTTCCCCAGCCGCCTGCAGTCAGCACGCAGGAGTGTGTGCCTGTGTATGTGTGTGTGGGGGGGGCATGTATAGGGAGTGGGCACTGCAGTGTGTATTTGTGCATGTGTGCAGGGACAGGAAGAGGAGGCTGGATAGTTCTGTGTGCGTGTGTGTACACCGCCATGTACAGGGTGGCAGTGGGTGAACAGCTCTTTGTGTGTGAGTGTTAGGAGCTGCATGTGCACATACGTGCACAGGGATGGGGCAGTTCTTGCGCGTGTGTATGTGTGTGTGTTTTTTTTGCTTTTTTGCTTTTTTTTGAGATGGAGTCTTGCTCTGTTGCTCAGGCCGGAGTGCAGTGGCCCATCGGTTCACTGCAACCTCCGCCACCCGGGTTCAAGCGATTCTCCTGCCTCAGCCTCCTGAGTAGCTGGGACTCGCCACCACGCCCGGCTTTGTATTTTTCACCATGTTGGCCAGGCTGGTCTCCAACTCTTGATTTCGTGATCCACCCGTCTCGGCCTCCCAAAGTGCTGGGATTACAGGCGTGAGCCACCGCGCCCGGCCCGTGTGTGTGTGTTTCTGTGATGAGCACACATTCAGTGCAGTGTGTGTGTGTGTGAGCGCGCATGTGTCTCGTGGAGACTGTGGTGTGAGCAGCGCTCTGGGGCGAGTGAACATCCCTGTGAGGGGCTGTCCAGTGGTCCCCGCCCTGTGTGTGAGAGGATATCCTCGTGCAGGGAAGCGGGAGTGGCTCTTCAGTTGTGCACAGCGGACTGGAACCCTCGGTGAGGGCAGGGCCCGTGTCTGTTCTGCGCGTGGGATGAGCGCGCAGAGAATAAAGGGGCTTCGGGGGTCTTCTTCGGCTGCCGGGAGAGTGCGTCCAACCCCCGCCCCCAGCCTTTTTAGGGCCCTCGCAGAGCCCCACCCCACCCCCACCCCCACCCCGGGGTCCCCGTGCGCGCGAAGCCGCCCCTGTCCCCGTCTCTGCTGCGAGGCCCGAGAGGCGAGCGGGGCCCGGGCGCTCCGGCAGCGCCAGCTTGGGCAGGAAAGCGCCGCGGCCGCCTGGGAGGCCACGTCCCGGCCAGCCCAGGAGGAGGCCCCACGTCCCCACCCTCCGCCTCGGCGTCCGCGTCTGTGAAGTGGGGGCAGGAAAGCCGCCGGGGCTCCGGCAGGGACCTGCGCGCTGGGCAGCGGTGGCCGGCCCGGGGGCAGCCGAGGGGACAGGAGGCCCGACCCGAGCGGGGCGCGTGGGGCGCGCAGATCCTCGGCCGGCGGCTCCCGCAGGAGGGAACGGATCCCAGCGCGGCCGCGGCTCCCCGCGCAGTGACCCCGATTTCTCAGCGCGGCCCCCGGTTCTAGAGCCAGACGACCCCCCCGGGCGGGGCCGGTGCCCAAAGGGCGCCCTCGGCTCGGGTCGGCCTGCGGGAGGCCCTGGGGCGCCGGGTCTGGGCACCGCCCTCGCCCCAGGCCAGGCCCGGCCTCGCCCCGCAGCTCCGGATCGATGCGACAGCCCTCCCCGCCCCTCCCCCAAAGGCCAAACAAAACATAGTAAATATTTAATCCGGGCCAGGGAGCCAAGGAGGCCTCCCCGCCCCCTCCGCCGCCGTCTGGCTCCCCTGCCAGCCCCGGCAGCTCTCCCTCGGTAATGAGGCCGGGAGAGGCAGGGATCGATCGCAATGAGGCCTGGGGCAGGGGTGGGGGTGGGGCGCCCGGCACCCTGGGGGTGACATCGCTGTCCGCCCCCAGGCCCCAGACCCAGGAGCCCAACCGAAGGCACCTGCGCCCACGCTTTCCCAAGAAGGCCTGCGAGGAGCGCGCCGGCCCCCACCGGCCTGTCCCTGACATCTCCCTTCTCAGAGGGCGTCAGCTGGGGCGGGGGGTGGTCTGCGGGGATGCAGGCCCGAGGAGGAGGGCTGTGAAGGGGGCAGGGACCTCCCAGCCCCGGCTCAGGCCTGACCTCCAAGTCCTAGTGGCCTAAAGCCAGCAGGGGCTTGGATGAGGCCTGGGTGGGGCAGGGGCAGCTAGAGGGGCCCTAGAGGGAGGCCGGCAAGGTATTCCTATACCTTGGAGTAGGATACCTTAGTGTTCTGGTGGTGCTCCTGATTTCCTGGGCATTGCCTGGGGAATATCCTAGAGGGGATGGTGACATCCTCACAGCTCATTCATTCATGCAGTGATAATGATTGAGCACCTACTATGCGCTAGTCATACTTGTCGACTACCAGTCAGTCAAGTTCAGACCTGCCCAGGGACTGCATTCCAGAGAGCAATAGTTAAGAAGTAAACACATGCAATGATTTCAGATCGTGGTTAGACTCAGTGTAGAGAATAAATCTCTTATGTGATATTGCACTTGGCCAGGAGAGGAGCCACATCCGCTGGGGTGGTCTTGGAGCTGTCTGATGAAGATGGGTTGGGGTAAAAACATCCAGGACAAAGTTTGTAGGAAGTGCAAAGGTCCAGAGGCAGGAAATAATTTGGAAAGAAGGCCAGCGAGGTTGAGTGTCGTTAGGGAAGGAGCAGGTAGTGAGTGGCAGATCCCTGAAGATCTCGTAGGCCACGGAGGAGTTTGGATTTTATTCTAAGTGCAGTGTGAACGCATTAGAGGTTTTCAGCAAAGGAATGACATGATCTGATTTACATTTTTAAAAGCCTCTGCTGGCTGCAGTGTGGAGAATGGAAGACAGCTAAGAGGGAAGGTGGGGAGGCCAGGTTGGTTGCGGGGGATGGTGCAGTGGTGTACACAAGGGATGCTGCTCCCCTGCCTGGCTTAGGTTATGACTCTGAAGTGGCCATTTACACATCTGCAGCTAGCAGGGCCCCCAGCAGCCAGGAATAGCCTGCTCCTCACTCTTGGTGCACAAAGTCCCAGTGGGCCTGGGCAGAGGCTGGGGTAGCCCCTGTCCTGTCTCCCTGACCCAGACTCCACAGTGGGCAGCCCAGGAAGTTTCTTTTTTGGGGGAGCATTAGAAAATGTTGACATGTTTTTTGAAACAATTTCAGATCTGATATCTCCGCCAGATTGAGTTTGTAACCAGCTTTATTGTTTAAGCCTGCTGGGATTTCATCAAAGGCGTCTGCTGTTTACCCAGAACCATTTCATTGGAGAAAACAGCAAACAGACCTGCATTTCTATCTGATTTCACTTTTTCCCTTTTCTCATGAATTTAAGTGCTTGTGAAAAGCAAGGCTGATAAGGCGAGCCAGGGAGGATCAAATCCGGAGGGGGGGCTCGCAAGGATCTCAGCCGAGGTTTATTAATAGAGCAGAAAAAAGTTGGGGGTAGCTGGCCGCTTCTGGGGGGGAAGGCAGCAGCCAGCTGTCTGCAGGGAGAACTTGGGTGGGGGGAGGGGAGGTGGGGAGAGCTACTGTTCACCCGTACTCTGCCCAAGATTTTTAGGCCATCTCCTGGTGTCCGTTGTCTTTACCAGTTTCTGGACTATTTCAGACACTGGCAGTGATTAAAGACTGAACATCAACTCTCACCTGGAAAGCAGCAGTGACCTGGCCTCAGAGATGGGTTCAATGAGACAGATTCAAGCTTTCCTGGGAGAAGGCCGAGTAAGGAAACAGATCAAAAGGCACATGGAAGGCAGATGAGGAGAGTACCAGGAAAATTGCCTTCCTGCCTCTCCCCTGCCAACACTTGGGACTCAGCCCCTTCTCCTGCCAGGCAGCCTGAGCCAGGGCAGGGCCCAGGGACACTTGTCACAGGCTCAGCACTTCCTCACCTCTCCGAGGAACCTACAGCAGTGTTATCACCACCCGCCTAATAGCATCCAGGTGCCTCTAAGCGGGCCTGTTGGCCCAGCAAATGTTAGCCCAACAGGGGAGATGCTGGCTCTGCAGCCTCTCAGGAGAAGGCGGTCTGAGAAATTTGGGTTAATATGCCTTGTTCTGTGCTTGAGCGACAGCTAGTTAAGTGCATGGGTTGCTTGGCATACAGGCCATCTTTCACCAGTTGTACATTAGACCCACTTATAAGGTCAATCAATTCGAACCAATTAGCAAGAAGATAAGGACTTGTTTATCTTTGACGGTAGATCTTGCAGTGAGCCATCTGAGGGGGATGATAATGATCCAGGGGTATTTCTTCAGCACGCAGTGCCAGGCATAACCATGTAGCTCTACCGCCTTATGGCAGGTGGGACTTCCAGCGACAGGGAGAGTCAGCTCCCTTATCTGGGGCATGACCCTACGAGGACGAGGAGAGTGAGCGAAGGACAAAGGTCGTTGCAGAGCCAAGCTTAGGCCCTCCTGCCTGTAGAGGTTCCCCTGCCCATGCCTCCCTTTTTTTTTTTTTTTTTTTTTTGAGACGGAGAGTCTCGCTCTGTGGCCCAGGCTGGAGTGCAGTGGCCGGATCTCAGCTCACTGCAAGCTCCGCCTCCCGGGTTCACGCCATTCTCCTGCCTCAGCCTCCCGGGTAGCTGGGAATACAGGCGCCGCCACCTCGCCCGGCTAGGTTTTTTTTTTTTTTTTTTTTTTTTTGTAGTTTTTAGTAGAGACGGGGTTAGCCAGGATGGTCTGGATCTCCTGACGTCGTGATCTGCCCGTCTTGGCCTCCCAAAGTGCTGGGATTACAGGCTTGAGCCACCGCACCCGGCCTTTTTTTTTTTTTTTTTTTTGAGACAGTGTCACTCTTGTCACCCAGGCTGGAGTGCAATGGCACTATCTCAGCTCACTGCAACCTCCGCCTCTCGAGTTCAAGTGATTCTCCTGCCTCAGCCTCCCAAGTAGCTGCAATTACAGGCGCCCACCACCACACCTGGCTAATTTTTGTATTTTTAGTAGAGACGGTGTTTCACCATGTTGGCCAGGCTGGTCTCAAACTCCTGTCCTCAGGTGACTCACCTGCCTTGGCCTCCCAAAGTGCTGAGATTACAGGTGTGAGCCCCCGCACCCAGCCCCATGCCTGCCTTTTGCAGTGAGAGCTCAGTGGGCTGCTGGGGCCTGAGAGGCTCATTCCATCACTGTAGGCTCTGAGCATGGTCCCAGGCCCCCTGTAAACACAGGGGAACCACACGCTCCAGACACAGGGCCTTGGGAATATTTGTGGCCATCTGTTGAGAGCCTCTGTCATCTCATTTCATATTTGTTTGTCTGTTTGTTTGTTTTAGAGATGGGGTCTTGCCATGTTGGCCAAGTTTGTCTCGATCTCCTGGCCTCAAGCAATCCTCCCACCTCGGCTTCCCAAATTACAAAGTACTGGAATTGTGTGCGGGTATGCACCACGACCTGCGGTCATCATTAAATCTTTATAAGCCTCCTTTTCAACCACCTTTCCCCCAATCCAACTATGTATTATCCCCTTGTCTAGAAAAGGAAACTGAGGTTTGGAGGTGGGAAACAGCAGAGCCTGCTTGTGCTGACCAAGGTCACCGGGCCTGTCAGTGGCAGAGCTGGGATTGGAATCCAGGCCTGACTGACTCCATCATCTTCACTCAGACTCATTGTCCTTCGCCTTCTGTGGAGTTAGGTAGAGGCAGGACCCTCTCCCAAATTGTGGGTTTGATAAGCTCACAAGCTGGCAGGGAGGGGATGGAGCAGGCCCCTTGGCATTTTCTGACCTGAGAATTGAGAGTATCTGGGGATGAGGCCGAGGATATTCAGGCCTTGGGCAGTATTCGCCCTGCTTTTGCCTGAGGAGGGACCAAGTGCTTCCCTGGCTGGGAGAGTTGGTGGGTCCGGGTGGGCTCAGTATGGGGGACACGTGGCTGTGCCTCCAAGGCATTGGGTTGCTGGTCCACTGTCCCAGGACCCCCTCCTCACTATCCCTGTAAGGGATGGAATGAAAGCCACTTCGTCCTCTCCAGCTCTTGCCCGTCACTCCCTCCTCAAACCCCCAGTGCCTGTGAATTCCACCTGGGCACACTCTTCTCAGAGGCAGCAAAATCAGATCTTACTCCAGAGACTGGGGAAAGCGATCCACCGATTGGGACCTGGAGCGGCGAGGTTCGAGCGAACGAGTCCTGAGGAACGGGGTGGTTCCACGTAGCCGGGGGCGGGCACTGGGGGGCTGTGTTTTTCTTCCAGTTCCGCTGTGCTTGCTCAAAACTTGATGAGTTCTTCTTAGGAAATTGCTTCAGATTTCACAGCATTTTCCTCTTAATAGCCTTGGCAGTGGCGAATCCTTGACCTTTGAGGGTGGGTTTGATTTTTTGGAAAAGGCCAAAAGTAATTTGAAGCTGTGTGTTGTGAATACAGGGGTTGAACAGTTTGCAGAATGTGATTTGTTTTTGTTATTGGAATTTTTTTTTTTTAAGATTGAAAACACGATGGCACCCTAACGAATTGAGCCAGTTTTCTCACGAGGAAGTTCCAGAATTGTTTCAAGTAATGGCAGTGCTTTGCGAGGGGGGGCTTGGGTTCAAAGATGACCACTCTGATGAAGGGCAGGAGAAGGGAATGGATGCTTTATTGAGCCGTTACTATGTGACAGACATTTTACACATATTATCTCAACTGCCTAAAATAAGTTTTAGAATAAAGCAGGTCTGAAAAAAAAAAAAACCAAAAAAAACCTCATAAATAATTCATTATCTTTCTTACTCCTCACAGTAATCCTGTTAGAACAACTACTTAGCCCATTTAACAGGTGATGACACTAAGGCTCAAGGAACTTAAATGACTTCCCCAGGACACTTGCTTAGAAGTGTCAGGGCCAGGATTTGAACCCAGGTCTGACTGGCCCCCAAAGTCAAGGCTAATTCTCTAATTCTTTTTTGGGTGTGTCAGTGCTGACGTTCCCTACCCAGTCATACACACCTGTAGTTTCTTTTCTTTTCTTTTCTTCCTTTTTTTTTGAGACAGAGACTCACTCTCTCTCCCAGGTTGGAGTGCAATGGTGCGATCTTGGCTCACTGCAAGCTCCGCCTCCCAGGTTCAAGTGATTCTCCTGCCTCAGCCTCCCAAATAGCTGGGAGTACGGCGCCCTCCACCATGCCTAGCTAATTTTTTTGTATTTTTTTTTTAGTAGAGATGGGGTTTCACTATGTTGTCCAGGCTGGTCTTGAACTCCCGACCTCAGGCAATCCACCTGTCTCAGCCTCCCAAAGTGCTGGGATGACAGGTGGGAGCCACCACGCTCGGCCCTCACCTGCAGTTTCATTATGTCACAGTGACATCATTCAGGCTGCATCCATTCAAAGAGAAAGCAGGTCATAAGAGAGTCATGTGTCAGGGTGAAATGCTGACTGTGTGCTGTGGCAGCCATCGTCAGCAGGCGTCAGGGGACGCGTGGGTGACGATGGCAAGGCATGAAGTATGGTGTTTATTAGGTACTGGCAAAGGCCCGGGAATTGCAGATGCCAAGCTGTGATAAGTGGGAACTGCCTGTCTCAGCTCTCATCCAGCTCCAAGAGCTGAGCAGGCTCCCACTTCAGTGCCTTTGAGTCAACTAGACTCTTGGACAGAACAACACAGGGAGCTTTCCCGGCCGCTGGTGAGACAGGCTCCCTCTGGATCACAATAGCGATAATAGTAATAGCAATAATAGGTCATGCTGATGGAGCAGTCAGTGCGTGCCAGGCACTGTATCCTTAAGCTTCAATCCCTCTGCACGCTCTTAGCCCCAACTTGGGGAGGGGGGGCAGCTCTTTGCCTCCAGCTGGGTCCCCAGCCACAAAAGTTGGCTGCCTCTGAACCCAGAGAAGGACTCTTTTTCCTTCCTTCCTTCCTTCCTTCCTTCCTTCCTTCCTTCCTTCCTTCCTTCCTTCCTTCCTTCCCTCCCTCCCTCCCTCCCTCCCTCCCTCCCTCCCTCCCTCCCTCCTTTCTTTCTTCTTTCTTTGTTTCTTTCTTTCTTTTTTTTTTTTGAGACAGAGTCTCGCTCTGTCTCCCAGGCTGGAGTACAGTGGTGCGATCTCAGCTCACTGCAACCTCCACCTCCCCAGTTCACACCATTCTCCTGCCTCAGCCTCCTGAGTAGCTGGGACTACAGGCGCCCGCCACCACGCCCAGCTAATTTTTTGTATTTTGAGTAGAGACGGGGTTTCACCGTGTTAGCCAGGATGGTCTCGATCTCCTGACCTCGTGATCCGCCCGCCTCGGCCTCCCAAAGTGCTGGGATTCCAGGCGTGAGCCACCGCGCCCGGCACGAGAACTCTTTTTCTGCATGCAGTCCAACCTTGCTCCTACGTGGCCCACGTCATGAGGGATCTGGGGGCCTGTGTGTACAAGGAAGGAGGGTGGGCGTGGGGCTCAGTACACGTCTCTCCTCTTCTAGGACACAGCTCTCCCTGGACTTGTCAGTCACAGTCGCAGTTACAGCTACATAAATAGAGCAATTCCACTTCCAGGGATTGATCTACGGCTGCCCTTGTATCTGCGGGCAGAAACGCACATGTGGGAGTAAGTTTAGAAACTGGAAGCAACCTCCTTGTCCATCAGGAGGGGATCCACTGGGTAGATGACAACAGCCTCAGTGCAATGGGATTCTCTGCTGCGAGGAGTGGGTGACTGCATGCACTGAGGTGGGATGGATGCCAGGCTGCCTTGCGAAGTGAAAAAGCAGTGGTAATACACGGCACTACCATTTGGGCTCTAAAAAGATATACTTGTGTGTGATAGAAATTTTCTGTAAAAACACAAAAGAAACTGTTAACAGTGGGATACCTCTGAAGAAAGATTCTGGGGCCTGGAGGTCTGGGAGAGGAAAGGAGACTTACTTGTTATTGTGTACCCTTTTGTGTTCTTTGAAGTCTTTTTTTTTTTTTATTTTTACTATATGCATGCATTATGTTTTCAATTAAAAAGAATGTGGGGGGAGGTGCAACAAAAAAAACAAACTCGCAGGCTTTATCTGGCTTCTCAGTCCACCTTTTCTTCCGTTTCCAGCCAGGTCCTACCGCCCTGATTCTCAGCTCCTCTCCCTCCCCACAAGCCTATGCCTGCCCCTCCCCAGAGCATCCATTACGGCCTCTCACAGGTACTTAAAACCTATCTTTTTGCCTTGAAATACAAATGACTCTAATCTAGAGAGAAGCCTGAGCTTCATCGCACTTATAGAACAGACAGAAATCAGCTGGCACTGAGATGCTCAATAAATGTTTGCTGAATCGAATGGAATCTGCGAGTTGGTTGGTTACACTGAGCAAGGTACTAATTGGCCAAGGTCAGGCATCCAGATTCCACCTGAGTTGGCGCTCTGTGAATCTCGAGAGGGACTAGTTCCCCGGATGCTCTCCCTTTCTCCACTGTGGCCATGCAGGGGGAGCACTACACATGCAAGAAAGGGTGGGTGTAGTGCTTGGTACACACCGTCTCCTCTCCTGGAGACACAGCTCAGAGAGACTTTAAGAGGTACAGCAGAACAACGGTGTGATAGACAGAAAACCCAGCTTTGTAAAGATTCTGACTCAGAAGTGCATCTGTAGTGGACTCAAAAAGCTCCATGATAATCCCTTCCTTCCTTCCTTTCTTATGCTAGCTTGATTTTATTACCGTTAAGTTTTGTTTTACGAAACAGGGTCTAGCTCTATTGCCCAGGTTGGAGCGCAGTGGTGTCACCACGGCTCACTGCAATCTCAACGTCCTGGGCTCAAGCGATCCTCCCACCTCAGCCTCCCAAGTAGCTGTGACCACAAGTGCATGCCACACATCTGGCTAATGTTTTTTATGTTTTATAGAGATGAGGTCTCCCTCTGTCGCCCAGGCTAGTCTTGAACTCCTGGGTTCAAACCATCCTCCTGCCTTGCCTTAGCCTCCCAAGGTTCTGGGACTACAGATGTGAACCACCATGCCCGGCCTACAATAACTTTTTATTTTTTATTATTTTATTTCATTTATTTATTTTTGAGATGGAGTCTTGCTTTGTCACCCAGGCTGGAGTGCAGTGGCGTGATCTCAGCTCACTACAACCTTCACCTCCTAGGTTCGAGTGCTTCTCCTGCCTCAGCCTCTCAGCCTCCCAAGTAGCTGGGATTACAGGCGCCCGCCACCACGCCTGGCTAATTTTTTTATTTTTAGTAGAGATGGGGTTTCACCATGTTGGTCAGGCTGGTCTCAACCTCCTGGCCACAGGTGATCCTCCAGCCTCAGCTTCCCAAATATTCTATGTATCCTTGATAATTAAAAAAAAGTTTTTTAATTACACAACAAAATTTACCATGGTAATCATTTTAAGTGTACAGTTATGTGGCATTAAACACATTCACATTGTTGTACAAACTATCATGAATTTTTTTTTTTTTTTTTTTTTTTTTTTTTTGCAGAGACAGGGTCTTGCTATCTTGCTGGGGCTGGTCTCGAACTCCTGGGCTTAAGCATACTTTCTTCTTCTTGAAATGACACTCAGACCAGGTACAGTGGCTCACGCCTGTGATCCCAGCACTTCGGGAAGCCGAGGCTGGCAGATCACGAGGTCGTGAGTTCAAGACCAGCCTGTCCAAAATGGTGAAATCCCCTCTCTACTAAAAATACAAAAATTAGCTGGGCATGGTGGCACACGCCTGCAACCCCAGCTACTCGGGAGGCTGAGGCAGGAGAATTGCTTGAAAACGGGAGGTGGAGGTTGCAGTGAGCCAAGATCACGCCACTACACTCCAGCCTGGGCGACAAGAGCAATACTGTCTCAATAAATAAATAAATAAATAAATAAATAAATAAATAATATATGACACTCCCACACCCCAGCTTTCTGTTCTCAGTCAGTGTGAGGCTCCGGCACCCTTCTCAAGCCTGCAATCCAGCAGTCTGCCCTGGCTCCAGGGCCCCTCCAGCGTGCTCACAGCAGAGCCGTCTCGTCCCAGTAAGGGTTATGATGATGAGGAAGGATTTGCCTGCAAGCACAGTGAGTCAGAAAGTTTGATGTGCCTTCCAAAAAAAAAAAAAAAAAAAAAGCCTCTATAATTTTGGGCCACATTAATAGAAGTGTACAAATCTAGGACGGTGCAGGATCTGGCTTGCTGTGCGCTGAGCACCCACTGAGTCATCCTCTCCCTCGTCATCTTCCATCGGTTGAGTCCATCTCCTGCACTTCCTTTACCTCCATCCCCTCCTCTCCGTTTCCCCTGCTGCCGCCAACCGTCTTAAACCAGGGTCCTACCTCTCTTGCTTGGACTATTGCAGTAGCCTCCTGATTGGTGGTCTAGATTACTCTCTGGTCTCCAGCCTCCTCGCCACCGCAATTAGGGGATGTTAGGGAACATGATGTGATCATATCACTTTGATTGCTTAAAATCCTTTAATGGCTTCCCATGGCTCTTGAAATAGAGGCCCCTGTTTTTAACAGGGCTTTTTAACTGACCTCGTGAGATCTGGCCCCTGCCGATCCTCCAGCCTCATCTCGCACCAGTTTCTGCTCATGCTGACTATTTTCTTTCTGTTCCTCACATGTGCCTGTCTCCCTGCGCCCTCAGGGCCCTCACACATGCGGGCTGTGCTGCCAGGAACGTTACCCTTGCCTCAGTCTGCTTACCTGGACGATTCCTACCCTTCTTCTAGAGCCCTTCTTCTAGAGCCCGGCTCAAAGGATGCTTCCTTGGGAAGTGGTGCTGAGCCTTCCAGACAAGATCAGGTCCTCCAGTTATATGTGCCTACAGCATCCGGCATCCGTTCATTCATTTCTCCATTCCTTCAGCAAGCATGTAAGACATCAGGGGGTTCAGGCGTACTCCTGGGTGCTAGGGACGCAGTGGAGACACCTCTCGAGAGGGGAGGTGTGTTCCAGCACTGAGGACTTAATTCTTTCTTTTTCTTTTCTTTTTTTTTTTTCTTTTTTTGAGATGGAGTCTTGCTCTGTCTCCCAGGCTGGAGTGCAGTGGTGCAATCTCAGCTCACTGCAAGCTCTGCCTCCCAGGTTCAAGTGATTCTCCTGCCTCAGCCTCCAGAGTAGCTGGGACTACAGGCGCCCGTCACCACACCTGGCTAATTTTTGTATTTTTAATAGAGATGGTGCTTCACCATGTTGGCCATGCTGGTCTCGAACTCCTGACCTCAGGTGATCTACCTGCCTTGGCCTCCCAAAGTGCTGGGATTACAGGCGTGAGCCACCGCGCCCAGCATGAGGGCTTAATTATTTCTGGTCAGGGATGTTGTGGGATCATGTGTGGAAAGTCCGTGTGTGTGTGTATGTGTGTGTGTGTCTCTGAACTCACACACATCTGCAGTGCAGGCAAACAGGTGCTGTGATTTTGTTGACCCTGAAATCCCACTGCTTCAGAGCTAGAAGGACCCTTGGAAATGGCCATGCCTGGGGACCTGAAGGTTGAGACTCTGGTTACAAAAGACGGAAACAAAACCACTGGAACAGAGCAGGAATCTTACAGGCTCATGAAGCGGACAGTCTCCTCCTCAGGTGCATCGTGAGCCCGTGGTGTCTCCGGACGTGGTTTCTCCTTCATGGCTTCTTGGCATGGCTTTCCGGAGTTGGCATCATTCTCAGAAGGATGCGGCAGCTCCAGGTTTCCATCTGTCCCTCCTCCCGGAAAGGGAGGACTTCTCTTCCCCCACAGGTTTGAACAAAAGTTGTGGGTCTGATAACATTGGCTCAAATTCAGCCCTGAACCAGTCCTGGAGGCCTGGGAGCAGGTGTTGACTGGGTACAAGCCCACTCCGGAAGGTGGGGGCTGAGCCGGCTCCGTCACGGGCATGGGTGGAGAGCTGGGGGAGGGGACCAGCTCTCCTGAAGGAAAAGCAGGGTTTTGTGGCCAAAAGGAGGGGACCATATCACGGGTGGCCAAAACTCCCTGTAAATGGTTGCCTGCAAGTGGTTTGCTGAGCCTTTTTTCTTTCTCCTTCGCACCTGCCTGCGTTACTCAGAACCCCACTTGGTCCCCTTGTCGCAGCAGCAGCCTCTGAGGCACCTACTTATCTGGTCCAGCCCTCTCATTTTGCAGATAAGGAAGCTGAGGCTTGGAGATGTCCTCAAGGTCACACGGCTCAGTTGCAGCAGAGCCAAGCCTGGAGCCCAGGCCTGGAAACCTGGGAGCATCGTGTCGTGCGGTGGGCAGGGCCTGAGTCTGGGGTCAGCCTGCTGGACCTGACTCCTGGCTCTGTGATTGTTAGCTATGAGTTTGTTTGTTTTTTTTTTTTAATGGCTGTCATGACACACTCGGTAGTTTGAAACCAGAGAAATGTATCCTCTCACAGTTCTGGAGGCCAGAAATATGAAATCAAGGTGTTGGCAAGACTGTGCCCCTTACCAAGGCTCTTCCAGCTTCTCGGGGCCATGGAGGTTCTCTGTGGCTACATCACTCCAGTCTCTGCCTCCGTCTTCATGTGGCTTCCCTCTGTCTCCTCCTCTTCTGTCTCTTGTAAGGAAATCTGTCATCACATTAATGGCCCATCGAGATAATCCAGGATGATCTTATCTCAAGATCTTTAACTTAATTACGTCAGCAAAGACGCCTCTTTCCAAATAAGGCCACAGGCTCCCGGGATTTGGAGGTGGACACACCCTTTTGGGGGCCACCATTCAATTCACTCCAGGGACCGTGGGCAAGTCACTTAACCTCCGTGCACCTCAGTTTTGTCATCTGTTTTTTTTTTTTTTTTTTTTTTTTAGGCGGAGTCTCGCTCTGTCGCCCAGGCTGGAGTGCAGTGGCCGGATCTCGGCTCACTGCAAGCTCCGCCTCCCGGGTTCACGCCATTCTCCTGCCTCAGCCTCCCGAGTAGCTGGGACTACAGGCGCCCGCCACCTCGCCCGGCTAGTTTTTTGTATTTTTAGTAGAGACGGGGTTTCACCATGTTAGCCAGGATGGTCTCGATCTCCTGACCTCGTGATCCGCCCGTCTCGGCCTCCCAAAGTGCTGGGATTACAGGCTTGAGCCACCGCGCCCGGCCAGTTTTGTCATCTGTAAAGTGAGGTTAATAATAATGCCTACTTCATCGGGTGGTCGTGAGGATTAATACACAATAATCCTCGCCGAGTCCTTCACAGGGTGCTGAGCACTTGGTAAAAGCATTCAAGAGATGTTAGTTGTTACTATTACTCTGCTGACCCCAGATCCCGCCTGGTTTTCCTGTGACCTTCAGGAGATAGCTTTCTTCCACCAACAGGCCTAGTTCCTCTCTGCTAGTAGCAGTAGAGACAAGAGAGGTGGTTCGTGTCTTGATGGAGACAAAGCTGTCAAGGTTATAGGCAAGTGTCTTCCTGCTTGTTGCTTAGTTGGGGCCATCCTACTGTCCCTGAAGGCTGGGGTTCCTGAGGCCTGCAGCTGGGAGGCGGGGCAGCTTGAGGAGGTCTCCTGCCAATCACCCTCTCACCCTGGCTCTGGAAGCCGGCCTCGGAACCCTGTGATTTACAGGGGTGCAATGCAAATTGCAGAGATTCCACACTTCCCCTGCGGCTGAGATCCCATCAGCATCTTATCCCCCTTACCTGGGACTCCTCCCGGGCTCATTTGGTGGATCCCATCGGCACAGCACCTCCTCAGCCACCAGACGGCTGGCGTCCTACATCTATCACACCTGTACTGTGACAATGTAATTTTTATCTCTGGTTGTTTATTTCTCAGATGGAACTACTTGTAAATTCCAAGAAGAAAATATATCCCTATGTGTGACAGAACCAGCCCAGGGCGATTAATCTGGGCTTTTAAAGCCAGGAATGTAAACCCGGTTTATGTGGCTCCGTGCATAAGTGTCCAATAATCAACCATAGCCATTAATTGTCCCCCAGTGAAGCAGTGGACCCAGGAGGGGGTGGACTCAGTAGGATTTGATCCAGATGGATGGGAATGGGACCTTCATTTCCCATCTGCCAGGCGGCTTGCAAGCCCTGGGGACAGAGAGTGGGAGGCAGGTGGCTTGATGCCAAGAGGTTCCAAAGGTAGAGGGAAGGCCCACATTTCCGGGCAGAGTTGACAGAGAGGGGGAGAAGAAGCAGGGGACCTAGAGCGTTGGTGCAGGCACACAGGGAATAAGCGCCTTGGTGCCAGGAGCACAGGCTCGTGGAGTCCATCAGGCCCAGGTTCAAATCCAAGCCTCACTTGCCAAGCACCTTCAGGGAAGTTCCTTCACCTGACAGGACAGTTTCATGATCAGTTAAAAAGGAACAAACTATATTTGCCCCAAACGGTCATTGAGAGAATCAAATGAGTAGTGTATGAAAAATGCTTGTCGCATATAACGGGGTGTTCAGCCTAAGTGAGCTCCGTTTCTCCTGTTTTTCTTTTTTCTTTCTTTTTTCTTTTTTTTTTTTTTTCAGATGGAGTTTCTCTCTTGTTACCCAGGCTGGAATGCAGTGGCAGGATCTCGGCTCACTGCAACCTCCGCCTTCTAGGTTCAAGCGATTCACCTGCCTCAGCCTCCTGAGTAGCTGGGGTTACAGGCGTGTGCTACCACACCTGGCTAATTTTTGTATTTTTAGTAGAGACAGGGTTTCACCATGTTGCCCAGGCTGGTCTCGAACCCCTGACCTCAGATGATCCACCGGCCTCGACCTCCCGAAGTGCTGAGATTACAGGCGTGAGCCACCTTGCCCGGCTCTCCTGTTTTTCTTGAAGGCCTGGAGGCAGTGCTCAGGCCTGCAGAAGTTGAAAGTCGCAGAAAGAATCAGAACTCTCAAGTTGGAAGGAATTTTGAGAACATCTCATGCAAAGCTCAGCAGAGGTTTGGGGAAGTGACTTAGAAGCTGGGATGGAGCCAGGCACCATGGCTCCTGGCTGTAATCCCAGCACTTTGGGAGGCTAAGGAGGGAGGGTCGCTCGAGTTCAGGAGTTTAAGGCTTCAGTGAGCTCTGATTGAGCCACCGCGCTCCAACCTGTTTGACAGAGTGAGACTGTCTCAAAAGAATGAAAAGAAGCAGCAGCAGCTGGGATGGAACTCAGCCTCCTCACTGTCATCCATGTCAGCTTCACGCCAAGCTGCTTCCGTAGCAGAGCAGTGACCTTGACTCGGCTGCTCAGGCTCCTACAGGGCACCTGGTGGGCCTCAGGCATCCACAGGCCCCTAGAACAATAGGTGCAGGTGCATTTTAGGGGAGAGAAGATCCATGGCCTTTATCAGCTTCTCAAAAGGAGCCGCCATTCAAAATGATCAAGAACTTCTTTGGACTCTGTGCTGTTGTGACTAAATGGGGGAAGGGAAGGTGCTGCCCACCTGCGTTTGGTGTATACAGCCGGCCTTGAGACATGATCTAGGAGTTTCCTTGGCCTCAGGGCTCTGGCCAGCCCTCATTCGAGCCTGGTTCTGCCAGGGGAAACCAGCTTACATGTCCTAGCTGGGAGCAGGGAGTGGGCCTTGGTGTGGGTGGAGGGAGTCTGTAGGCTTTGGCATTCTGGTTCCGATCCGGATTGGGTGGAGGCTGAAGGTTTTGTGGACCCTGTTGTGAAAACGAGTCATGAGTCATGAGTACAGAGTTCAGTTCAGGACCCGGCGCCGTGGCTCGCACTTGTAATTCCAGCACTTCGGGAGGCTGAGGTGGGAGGATTGCTTGAGCCCAGGAGTTCCAGACCATCCTGGACACACCTGGTAAGACTCCGTCTCTACAAGAAAAAATAGAAAAAAATTAGCCAGGTGTGGTGGTACGTGCCTATGGCCTCAGCTGCTCGAGTAGCGGAGGTGAGAGGATCGCTTGAGCCTGGGAGTTCGAGATCATCCTGGATGCACCTGGTAAGACCTTGCCTGTACTTAAAAAAAAAAAAAAAGAAAAGAAAGTATTAGCCATGCATGGTGGTGCGTGCCTGTGGTCTCAGCTGCTCAGGTGGCTAAGGTGGGAGGATCGTTTGAGCCCAGGATGTGAAGGTTGCAGTGAACCTTGTTCCCGAATTAGGTGCAGGGTCCTGGGAAGGGCTTGTGGATGTTTTGTTAGTCTCACAGTCAATTGGCCCCCACTGATGTCATTACTAGACAAGTGTCCTCAGAAGAATGTGAGGTCTCGGCCAGGTGTGGTGGTTCACGCCTGTCATTCCAGCCCTTTGGGAGGCTGAGGCAGGTGGATCACTTGAGGCCAGGAGTTCAAGATCAGCCTGCACAACATGGAGAAACCCCGTCTCTACTAAAAATACAAAAATTAGCCAGGCATGGTAGCACATGCCTGTAATCCCAGCTACTGGGGAAGCTGAGGCAGGAGAATCGCTTGAACCTGGGAGGCAGAAGTTGCAGTGAGCTGAGATCACACCACTGCACTCCAGCCTGGGCGACAGGGTGAGGCTCTGTCTCAAAAAAAGAAGAAGAAGAAGAATGCGAGGTCTCAGCCTAGCTCCACCACAAAATGGCCTCCCGGAGGCACCTGCCCAGTTTGCTGGTTGCTGCCATGCGGGGTGCCCGAGAGAGAACTGGGAAAAACCCAGCCCTTCAAGGAGCTCACAGCAAAGGGAGCCCAGCCTGCGGCACACAGTGACTGTCAGCCACTGCCCCTCCCTGAGGTTCGCTTTACCTCCTGCTCAGCCACCCCTTTCCTCCTTCCTCTGGCTCAGTAAGCTGTGGGACTTTCCTCACTCCATTTTCAGGGTTACCCAGCAACCTAGAGCTGTCGGGGAGCCTGGCCGACCACCTTCATACAGGAGGGGAGGGCTTCCTGCACAGCATCCAGGGGCCAGGTGTTTGTAGCACTGCCCCTACCCAGAGTTTCTTTTCTTCTCTTCTTTTTTTTTTTTTTTTTTTTTTTTAGACGGAGTCTCGCTCTGTCACCCAGGCTGGAGTGCAGTGGCCAGATCTCAGCTCACTGCAAGCTCCGCCTCCCGGGTTCACACCATTCTCCTGCCTCAGCCTCCCGAGTAGCTGGGACTACAGGCGCCGCCACCTCGCCCGGCTAGTTTTTTGTATTTTTAGTAGAGACGGGGTTTCACCATGTTAGCCAGGATGGTCTCGATCTCCTGACCTCGTGATCCGCCCGTCTCGGCCTCCCAAAGTGCTGGGATTACAGGCTTGAGCCACTGCGCCCGGCCCTCTTCCCTTTTTTTTTGAGACGGAATCTCGCTCTGTCCCCCAGGCTGGAGTGCAGTGGCGCGATCTTGGCTCACTACAACCTACACTCCCGGGTTCACACCATTCTCCTGCCTCAGCCTCCCGAGTAGCTGGGACTACAGGCGCCCGCCACCTCGCCCTGCTAATTTTTTTTGTAGTTTTAGTAGAGATGGGGTTTCGCTGTGTTAGTCGAGATGGTCTCAAACTCCTGACCTCATGATCCGCCCGCCTCGGCCTCCCAGAGTGCTGGGATTACAGGCATGAGCCACTGAACCTGGCTCCCTTCCCTTCCCTTCCCTCCCCTCCCCTCCCCTCCCCTTTCCTTCCCTCCCTTTCTCTCCCCTCCCCTCCCCTCCCTTTCTCTCCCCTCCCCTCCCCTCCCCTCTCCTCCCCTTCCCTTCCTCTCCCCTCCCCTCCCCTCCCTTCTCCTCCTCTCCCCTCCCCTCCCCTTCCCTTCCCTCCCTTCGTTTCTTTTCTTTTTCTTTTTCTTTTTTCTTTTCGAGGCTGAGTCTCACTCTGTTCCCCAGGCTGGAGTGGAGTGGCGTGATCTCAGCTCACTACAATCTCTGCCTCTTGGGTTTAAGCGATTCTTCTGCCTCAGCCTCCTGAATAGCTGGGATTACAGGTGCCTGCCACCACGCCCGGCTAATTTTTGTAGTTTTTAGTAGAGATGGGTTTTCACCATGTTGGCCATGCTGGTCTGGAACTCCTGACCTCAGGTGATCCACCCGCCTCAGCCCCCCAAAGTTCTGGGACTACAGGCGTGAGCCACGGTGCCCGGCCAGTTTCGATACATAAATATTCACTCTTGTGTTGCAGTTGCCTGCTGTGTTGAGCACAGGAACATGCTGTGCAAGTTTGTAACTTAGGAACAATAGGCTGTCCGTATAGCCTAGGTGTGCAGTAGGCTCTAGCGTCTAGATTTGTGTAAATGTACTCTATGATGTTTGCACAGCGACATGGTCTGATGACACATTTCTCAGAATGCGTCCCTGTCATTAAGGGATGCACGACTGTGCTTGTTGGGTACAAGCTGTGTCCCAGGCACTGCACTGTGAGTTCTAGAGCTTTCTAGGAGAAGAGCGGTCAAGGCTGAGGCACGGAGCCCCCAGGGCAATGTGCACGGGTACATCAGCCACAGCTCAGGCTGGGGCAGGCTCAGCTGGAAGGAGGCAGTGACTCCTGTGAGGCTGCTGAGGGTGGACCAGGTCAGCCAATCTGCACAGGACATGAGGGAGGAAAGACCCCAGCACAGTCAATCTGCACAGGAGGCAGTCGCAGGGCTTGAGGGAGGGAAGGCCCAGCAGTCCTCTTTTCCTAGTCTCTGCAAAAACAGAGTTAGGCAAAGAAAAGAATACCAAGACGGAGTCAGCTTCGTTTCTAGATTTGTTGTTGTTGTTTGGAGACAAGGTATCGCTCTGTCACCCAGGTTGGAGTTGCAGTAGCACAATCACAGCTCACTGCAGCCTTGACCCCCCAGAGCTCAAGTGATCCTCCCTCCTCAGCCTCTCAGCCTCCCAAGTAGCTAAGACTACAGGCGTGCACCACTGCACCCAGATAGTTTTAAGTTTTTTTGTAGGGACGGAGTCTCCTTATGTTTTCCGGGCTGGTCTTGAACTGGGCTCGAGTGATCCTCCCTCCTCAGCTTCCCAAAGTGCTGCCAACGTCCTAGGCACGAGGCTCCCAGGAAACTGTTGCCTCTTCTCTGTGACTATAGCTATTCCCTGTGGTGACAAGGGACTCCTGTGGAGCACTTTACCCCGTCGATGCCTCCTGTCTTTCCTGCCCAGTGTGGCTCTAGGAAGCAGCCAGGAACAGGGGCCAGTTTTGGCCCCCTGGGAAACTCTGCTCCACTTTTTTTTTTTTTTTTTTTGAGACAGAATCTTACTCTGTGGCCCAGACTGAAGTGCAGTGATGCGATCTCCGCTCCCCGCAAACGCCACTTCCTGGGTTCAAGTGATTCTCCTGCCTCAGCCTCCTGAGTAGCTGGGATTACAGGCATGCACCACCACACCCGACTGTTTTTTTGTATTTTTAGTAGAGACCGGGTTTCTCCATGTTGGCCAGGCTGGTTTTGAACTCCTGACCTCAGGTGATCCCCCCGCCTCGGCCTCCCAAATGCTCCACTTTGATAAGGATTTAAATAGGTTGCTGAGCGGGCCCATGAATTAATCTTTTATGTTTGTTTATTTATTTATTTTTACTATAAAAGTAATACATGTCATCTGTGGAAAGTTTGAAAAGTTTAGAACAGTATAAAGAAGTGAGAGGGAGGCAGATACCCAGGGCAGGGCCAGGCCCTATGGTTACCATCTTTTTTTTTTTTTGAGACGGAGTCTCGCTCTGTCGCCCAGGCTGGAGTGCAGTGACCGGATCTCAGCTCACTGCAAGCTCCGCCTCCCGGGTTTACGCCATTCTCCTGCCTCAGCCTCCCAAGTAGCTGGGACTACAGGCGCCCACCACCTCGCCCAGCTAGTTTTTTGTATTTTTAGTAGAGACGGGGTTTCACCGTGTTAGCCAGGATGGTCTCGATCTCCTGACCTCGTGAGCCGCCCGTCTCGGCCTCCCAAAGTGCTGGGATTACAGGCTTGAACCACCGCGCCTGGTAGTTAGCATCTTAACATGTTTGCTCTCTAATGAATAGCCGAAGCTTTAAAAAAGCCCATGGAAACATTAGTGTCAAAAGCTGCCTGGGATCCTATGAAATTGGAATTTGTCTTTTTAAGAAAACATATCAGGCCAGGCATGGGGGCTCACGCCTATAATCTCAGCGGTTTACCTAGGCAGGCAGATCACTTGAGCCCAGGAGTTCCAAACCAGGCTGGGCGACATAGTGAGGTCCTGTCTCTACTAAATAAATAAATAAATAAATAAATAAATAAATAAATAAAAATTAGCCGAGTGTGGTGGCACGAGCTTGTAGTCCCAGCTACTTGGGAGGCTGAGGTGGGAGGATCACCTGAGCCTGGGAGGTCGAGGCTTTGGTGAGCCGTGATTGTGTCGCTGCATTCCAGGCTGAGCGACAGAGTGAGGCCCTGTCTCAAACAAAAAAAAAAAAAAGGAAAAGAAAATGTATCTGAGCCAAGTGGATTAGGAGTGCTGGGATTTTAAGACAGCCCCAGGCCAGGGTGTGTGGGAAAGGTCCTGGGCCTTCACCTCCTGGGGCTCAGCATGGCTTCTCAGGGGCATTCCGAAAGGCTGGACAGGGTTCGCCTGAAGAACAGAGATTTCCTTCTCCACGCAATGCCAGGTCTGAGCGCTTTCACGCTTGGCCTGCCTAGCGGTCAGTGGCAGTCAAGGGTGGAGGAGGAGGGACGGGGTGGGGAGGTGCGCTCCAAAGAGAAGGGCCGCCCCGCTGGGCAAAGGGCTGGACTTGGCTGGCCTGCTTTTTCCCCTTTTCTGTTCTGGTCTGTGCCTGGCCCTGCTGAATTGCAGGTGGGCAATGATTACTTCAGGAAGGCAGAGATCTTAGTATAGGCTGATGAAGACTCCCGTGGGGAATGCTACTTAGAGGGACAGAGGAAAGCTAGGGCCAAGACAGGCTGAGTGAGTTGGACAGTTAGGCAAAGCCTTGAGTGATACCCCCAACCCACATCCCCCCATTCAGCATTTCTTTTCTTTCCTTCTTTGTCCTTTTCTTTTCTTTTCTTTTCTTTTCTTTTCTTTTCTTTTCTTTTCTTTTCTTTTTGAGACAGGGTCTTGCTCTGTTGCCCAGGCTGGAGTCCAGTGGGCTAATCATAGTTCACTGCAGCCTCAACCTCCTGAGCTCAAGCAATCCTCCCACCTCAGCCTCCTGAGTAGCTGGGACCACAGGCGTGGGCCACCATGCCTGGCTAATTTTTTATAATTTTGTAGGGATTAGGTTTTTTTGTTTTTGTTTTTGTTGTTGTTGTTGTTTGTTTTTGAGACGGAGTCTCGCTTTGTCGCCCAGGCTGGAGTGTGGTGGCGCGATCTCCGCTCACTGCAAGCTCCGCCTCCCGGGTTCACGCCATTCTCCTGCCTCAGCCTCCCAGCAGCTGGGACTACAGGCGCCTGCCACCTCGCCTGGCTAGTTTTTGTATTTTTAGTAGAGACAGAGTTTCACCATGTTAGCCAGGATGGTCTCAATCTCCTGACCTCGTGATCCGCCCGCCTCGGCCTCCCAAAGTGCTGGGATTACAGGCGTGAGTCACCGCGCCCGGCCCGTTTTTGTTTTGAGACAGAGTCTGGCTCTGTCGTCCAGCCTGGGGTGCAGTGGCGTTATCTCAGGTCACTGCAACCTTGGTCTTCTGGGTTCAAGCAATTCTCCTGCCTCAGCCTCCTGAATAACTCGGGTTACAGGTGTGTGCCAGCACGCCCAGCTAATTTTTGTATTTTTAGTCGAGATGGTGTTTCACCATGTTGGCCAGGCTGGTCTTGAACTCCTGACCTCAAGTGATGCACTCGCCTAGGCCTCCTAAAGTGTTGGCATTACAGGTGTGAGCCACCGTGCCTGGCCTCAGTGTTTCTTTAGGATTGTTGGAAATGGCGCTAGGAGGCAGTAGATGCAGGGGCACACCTTCTGCTGGCTGGGCATAGCCACCACGTGGGGAAGCCAGGTAGCCCTCCGCCCTTCTCTGGGCCCCACCTCTGAGAGGTTCCCTGCACAGGTTACTGGAAGTGGGGTGTGGTGGGGAGCTTGGAGCGCTGTGGTGGGAATGTCCCCAGCAACTGTGGGACTTGTGCGGAATGGCAACAGCTTCCAGTTCCCAATGGAACCATTTCTTTCTCTGAGCTGAATGGAGGGCTACGTATTTGCTAAGCAGGATGCTCCATGTTGAGTGTGCATTACCTCACTGAATCTGCACAGCAGCCCACCCCCCACCCCGCATTTTCTGGATGAGCAAACTGAGAGGTTGCAAGACTGGCTCAGGGTCACATAGCCGGGCCGGGCGCAGTGGCTCACGCCTGGAATCCCAGCACTTTGGGAGGCCGAGGCTGGTGGATCACGAGGTCAGGAGATCGAGACCATCCTGGCTAACACGGTGAAACCCCGTCTCTACCAAAAATACAAAAAATTAGCCAGGTGTGGTGGCGGGCGCCTGTAGTCCCAGCTAATCTGGAGGCTGAGGCAGGAGAGTGGCGTGAACCCTGGAGACGGAGGTTGCAGTGAGCCAAGATTGTGCAACTGTACTCCAGCCTGGGCGACAGAGTGAGACTCCGTCTCAAAAAACAAAACAAAACCAAACAAAAAAAAAGGTCACACAGTCACCAGCTGGGATCCAAACACAGGCCTAATTCCAAGCAAGAGCTGTTGGCCACTATTCTCTCCTGCTGTTGCGGGGAGGCCCGCTGCAGAGCCCACCTGGGCGCTTCCACCCGGATGGCTGCTGCGGATGGTCGGCCAAGCCTCTGCTCTGAAGGCTTCTGCTCCACGATCCCCTCCTTTGGGGACAGGAGAAGGTGTGTGTGGCCCAAAGGAGAGCCCAGGTCCTGGAGAGGGAGGTGCCTCCCGTCCCCATTCTTGGGTTCCCCTGAAGTGCCGGGTGTGGATCCCAGTGGGGTGGGGAGCCTGGAGGCCGCTTGCACGGGTGGGGGCTCTTGGCCACTGATTTCGAGGCCGGTGAAGCGACGCCTGGAGACAGCAGGGGCGGCAGGAGCTTGGGGGGTTAAATGCAGCCCAGCAGGGCCTGACAGCTGCCCCAGCCTTGACCCCCACAGGCAATGGTGGTTCCTCCCTCCCCAAGGGCGCAGGAGGCGGGGTTGCGGTGCGCGCCGCTGCGGGGTGCGGGATGCGGAATGAGGGGTGCGGGGGGTGCAGGATGCGGGATGAGGGGTGCGGGATCCGGGATGCAGGATGAGGGATGCAGGATCCAGGATGAGGGGTGCGAGGTGCAGGATGCGGGGTGCAGGATGCAGGGTGAAGGATGCGGGGGGCGAATGCAGGTGCGGAGTGCGGGGTCCAGGATGCGGAGTGAGAGATGCGGGGCACGGATGCAGGTGCGGGGTGCAGGATGCAGGATGCGCCCCCGACGCGGGCTCCCACCCAGTAGGCCCGCGGCCGCTGGTTGGCTCCCGGGAGCGCCGCTCGCCCTATCACACACCTGCGCGGTTGCCAGGCAACTGGGACAGAGTTGTAACACCTCGGTGAGGGTCGGCATGGGTTTTTTTATCCGCTGGCTGCTCCGGGTCTCTCCTCAGAAGTTGGGGACGGATGACATTGGTTTCCCTCCGCAAAGAGACCTCCTCCTGCCCCCACTTACCGCTTCCCTCCCCGAGCCCCAGGCCCCGCGGTCTCTGGCCAGGCCGCCCTGGGTCTCCCAGCCGCGGGTGGTTCCTGGGTCCCAGACACCCCGGGCAGGCGGGCGGGGTGGGGGGCGGCACTGGACGGCTCTTGACCCCACTCTTGTTTGGGGGAAGTCATCTTCGGGGGGATGGGGACTTCTGCCTGAGACGAGGTGGTGGATCCAGGAAGAACCCCGAAGGTGGGGAAGGGCAGGCTCCAAGGTCGTCAGGGTCACCACTACCGTTGCTGGCCTTGGAATGACCTTGGGGTGGAACGACCTCGGGGTGGCTGTGGGGTGGGTGTGGGGCGCTCTCGGGCCTGACTCTGCCTTTCTATAGCCTGGGTGTTCCCCAGACTCTAGTCTCCGCCTCGCACCTTCCCAGCGTCTCGCCCGTCTGTGCGCACCTGCACTATTTTTGCCCTTCTGTTTTCTTCCGTAGATTGACCCATTTTCACTTAGATAAATGTATTTTAAAAGGAAACTGGATACAGCATCCAGTGGAGAGGCAGAGTATCTATCACCTGCCATAAATAGAAAGTAACTGTAAAAACAAATACAAAGAAACAAAATGTGATTAAATGGTAGCACGGAGAGTCTGATCTCAGAGGCCACAATGGTAACAAACTGCGTATTAAGCACTTACTCCGAGCCAAGCACTAGCTAAGCTGTACTGTACCTTAGTTTAGCTATTCCTGTACCTGGACAGGCTCATTTGATCTCATGTTATCAATGTTCCCATTTCACAGATACGGACCCTGGGGTTCAGAGAAGCAAAGTGCTTTGGCCAAGAGCACATAGCCACTAAATGTCAAGTGAGTCCCAGCCGAGTTCCACCCAAAGACTGGACTTGACTTTATTTTATTTTTTTTTAGAGACGGAATCTCGCTCTGTCGCCCAGGCTGGAGTACAGTGGCATGATCGTGGCTCACTGCAACCTCCGCCTCCTGGGTTCACGCCATTCTCCTGCCTCAGCCTCCCGAGTAGCTGGGACTATAGGCGCCCGCCAACATGCCCTGCTAATTTTTTGTATTTTTAGTGGAGATGGGATTTCACTGTGTTAGCCAGGATGGTCTGGATCTCCTGACCTTGTGATCCACCGCCTCGGCCTCCCAAAGTGCTGGGATTACAGGCATGAGCCACCGTGCCTGGCCCCGGCTTTAATTTTAACTGTGGCCTGTGCTGTCTCAGAACCGTGTCAGCCTTGGCTCCCTGCCCTGCAGGCTGGGTGGTGGTCTTTTTCCAGGAGTGGGGCAATGGTTTGAGCCCCAACTGCAGTGGTTTTTGTCCAGATTCAGGGGCTGTAACCAGGTACTCAGATAAACTGCACAGCTTCCCCACAGCCCTGGGAAGTACCCCACTGGAGCTCAGAAACCGAGGCACAAGGAGGCCAATCCACCTGCCCCAAGTCACACTGCTGTTGAGTGGCAGGGCCAGGATGTGGGTCCCATTTCCTTCTGCAGCACCAACACTACTTAAACCTCGTTGTAAATCCCTCAGCCTCATGCAGAGAGAAGATCCTTTCATTTTTAGCAAACCTAACAGTGAATCTGAGAGTTCTTCTCACAGGGACTCCAATCTCCTTCTGGGAAAGTGTTCATTATTTGAACACAGACTAGGCCGTGGGCCGACACATCTTTAGAGAGGAGCCTGGTCTCTGGAACCATGACCTTCTAGGGGTGAGTGAAGACCCTTCGGGCCAACCCCCTGCCTCTGGGCCTCCTCATGGCTCAGCAAGACTCCTGTAGCCCTGGGCAGGGGCATTTGTCTGACTTTGCGATTTGCCCTCCTGGGCACATAGTCCATCATTCCCTATCAACAGGAGTGACTGCCTTTCTCACTCCAGAGCTGGCTCATTCTTACCTGAAAGAGAAAGAACAAGGGTGCATTTGGAGAGGGAGGAAAATCATATGTTATTTTTAAAAGGCATTTTGAGTGAGTGCTGAATAGAGTTCAAGAAAATTGCCTTAAAGACCTGCTCTCTGCAGGGATGGTGTTTCTCGTGGCTCCCAAGTATTTGGAAACTTAATTGCACATTTGTACGGGCTACTGTTTTTGTTTATTTCTGGTCTCAAGGGTGGGCTTTGAAGATTGTGTTCTCTCTGTAATGGTTTTCTTTATCTCAAATACATTTCGCACACCTGTGAGGTAGATCGTCCTGAAAGAAACTGTGCCAGAATTGGCTCTCGATTCAATAAATCTGCAAATGGTGCAGGGTTCAGTGAGATGATGTGGCCTTAGCTTGCCTTGAGCCTCCTGTCACAGGGTACAGCCTAATCCCCCTTCCACCAAAGCTTTCTGTTTTTCTTTTTCTTTCTTTCTTTCTTTTTTTTTTTTTTTTTTCTTTTTTGAGACCAAATCTTGCTCTGTTTCCCAGGCTGGAGTGCAGTGGTGCAATCTCAGCTCACTGCAACCTCCACCTCCCAGGTTCAAGCGATTCTCCTGCCTCACCCTCCCGAGTAGCTGGGATTATAGGCCCGCGCCACCACACCCGGCTAATTTTTGTATTTTTGGTAGAGACAGAGTTTCACCATGTTGGCCAGGCTGGTCTCCAACTCCTGACCTCAAGTGATCTGCCCACCTCGGCCTCTCAAAGTGCTGGGATTATAGGCACGAGCCACCACGTCTGGCCCCCCAAAAGCTTTCTGCTGATGCTCTGAACTGCAGAGTCTCAGCTCACATCTTCACTGAAACCCTTTCACTACCCCAAGCAAGAAGCCAGTCGGGGGTCGGGGGAGACCCATTTCTGTGTGGGTGTTTGGTGCCTTTTAGGTAAAGACGCTAATACGAGGCTTTTAGGTTCATTGTCGAACAGCTCCTCTCTGCTGCGGACGTCCTCGGCTTCCTGTACCGTGTCTTCTCTCAAAACTAGAAAGCACATTTTGGGGTCAGAGCTGTGTGGTGAGCAAGGCGGGAGTTAGATCACTACGGGTGGGGGTGCCACAGGTGCCAACACTCAGGGCACTGGGGGCCCCTGGGCCTCTGACTTCTACCCCATGGAAAGATGGTAGTGGAAGGGCTGAATGCTTGGCCTTTGGCGATGAGTGAGCCTGAGTTTGAGTGCAGGCTTGCTCCTTCCCAGCTAGTGAAGGTGCTGGGACATCCCGTTCGCTCTTCAGCAGGCACCAAGCCTGGGAAGCTGACCTATGCTGATGACACCAGTGGGCTCCTGCCCTCTGCCTTCAGGTTCAGCTAGTGGGAGACAGTGGCAGGTGAGCAGAGGAAGAGAGGGGAGTGAGGAGGAGAGGGACCGCTGGGTATGTATCCGCCCCTCTACAGGCTGGCACTGCCCCTGACCAAAGGTCTCGCTCTGGTTAGAGCCCGTCTCCACCTGGCTTCTCTGTTTGGGTTCTCATTTCCAGTCCCTTTCTTTACCCTTTCAGACCCTGGGTAGTAACACCAGTGGTTTCTTGCCTGTTATCTACTATCCCTTTGGATGCCCTAGGCTCCACCCACACCTTTGTCAATCGTCCCTTTATTAAACTCTCCTCAAATTATCTAATGACACTCGGCTGACACAGTGGTCCTGGAAAAGTCATTTACCTCTGTAAGTTTTGGTGTCCTCTCGTGTAAAATGGAGAGTTTGTTTTATTTTTGAGACAGAATCTTGCCCTGTCGCCCAGGCTGGAGTGCAGCGGCACAATCTCAGCTCACTGCAACCTTCGCCTCCTGGGCTCAAGCCATCCTCTCACCTCTGCAGCTGGGTCTATAGTAGCTCTGTGTCCCCACCCAGATCTCATCTGGAACTGCAGACAAGTAACTGGGACTACAGACACAGGGCACTGTGTCTGGCTAATTTTTTGTGTTTTTTTGTAAAGATGGAGTTTCGCCCTGTTTCCTGGGCTGGAAAGTTTTATTATTAAACGGTCTCCATGTGTGGTGGTAGTGAGAACTAAATGTAACCTTTCCCCGCTCCTATGATAGATCTTTTTTTTTTTTTTTTTTTTTTTGAGAAAAAGTTTCACTCTTGTTGCCTAGGCTGGAGTGCAATGGCGCGATCTCGGCTCACTGCAACCTCCACCTCCTAGGTTCAAGCGATTCTCCTGCCTCAGCCTCCCCAGTAGCTGGAACTACAGGCATGCACCACCACGCCCGGCTAATTTTGTATTTTTAGTAGAGATGGGGTTTCTCCATGTTGGTCAGGCTGGTCTCGAACTCCCAACCTCAGGTGATCTGCCGACCTTGGCCTCCCAAAATGCTGGGATTATAACACCGGCCTAGATCTTTTAAACTAAATGTATCATTATATGCAAAGTGTAACCTTGACCCTCAAGCTAACATGAGGGGCTGGGGCCAGGCCTCAGAGACAGAAATGGTGCGGACGGGTCTGGTCAGTCACGTCTGTCCTTGGACCAATGGGAGTCTCTGCTTTCTGTTCCTGACCTGGTTTTGGTGGAGGACATCAGTGGAGCAGAATCCTGGGGAACTCAAGAAGCTGGGATTACATTTTTTTTTTTGAGATGGAGTCTTGCTCTGTTGCCCACGCTGGAGTGCAGTGGCATGATCTCAGCTCACTGTAACCTCAACTGATCCGCCCGCCTCAGCCTCCCAAAGTGCTGGGATTACAGGTGTGAGCCACCCCACCCAGACTCTTTTTTTTTTTTTTTTTTTTTGAGATGGAGTCTCGCTCTGTCGCCCAGGCTGGAGTGCAGTGGTACCATCTCCACTCACTGCAAGCCCCGATTCCCAGGTTCACACCATTCTCCTGCCTCAGCCTCCCGAGTAGCTGGGACTACAGGCACCCGCCACCACGCCTGGCTAATTTTTTGTATTTTTAGTAGAGACAGGGTTTCACCGTGTTGGCCAGGATGGTCTCAATTTCCTGACCTCGTGATCCACCAGCCTCGGCCTCCCAAAGTGCTGGGATTACAGGCATGAGCCACCACACCCGGCCGCTTTTTTTTTTTTTTTTTTTTTTGAGACCGTGTCTCACACTATTGCCCAGGCTGGAGTGCAGTGGCACAATCTCAGCTCACTGCAACCTTCACCTCCCAGGTTTCAAGTGATTCTCCCACCTCAGCCTCCCAAGAAACTGGGATTATAAGCATTTGCCACCACACCAGGCTAATATTTTGTATTTTTAGTAGAGATCGGGTTTCACCATGTCGGCCAAGCTGATGTCAAACTCCTCACCTCAAGTGATGTGCCTGCCTCAGCCTCCCAAAGTGCTGAGATTACAGGCATGAGCCACCATGCCCAGCCTAGTCTTTATTTATTGTTATTGGGAAACAAAGCAGCCACAGATTTTGTGCAACACGGTATCCCCTGAGAATGCAAAAAAAAGAAACAGATGACACCCGATATGCCCGCTGGAGCAGCAGGTGGGGGTTGGACACAGCTTGGTTCTGACTCTGCATTTTGTTTTGGCCGTGGCTTCATCTGCAGAGAGGAGACAAATCCAGCTCCAGCCAGGCTCTCTCTGGCCTGGTCCCCTCTGGAGTTTCATTTAGTCTTTGGGTTTGAGGATTCAGGAAACAAAAGAATTGCGTAGAAAAATGGGCCTGTGGAGGAGTCTGTGCACAGTTAGCGTTGATGCCAGTGCCCGTCTGGAAAGTGAGAAAGACGTGGACCATGGGTCTCTGCTCTCAACGGGCTTGCTGCTAAGTCGGGAAGTTAACTTTTACTCAGGAAATGATGACAGCTCCACACAGGCGGGAAAACAGGCGTGAGTCTGGGGCAGGCTAGGGTCGGGGAAATCTCCAAGGAGAAGGGAGACTTGACCTTAGGGTGGAGACAGAGGGTAGAGAGGGCGTTGCAGGGGAGGGGCCACAAAGTGGGAAGGGTCAAGGGTGGCCAGGCTGAAGGGAGCAGGAGATGTGGCCTGAGAGCAGGCAGAAATCTAATGGAGGGCACAGAGTTATTACTCTGGCTTATTCAGGGCCTTGAAGCCAGGCAGGGTGTTCGGAACAGGAAGTAGGACTCTGGGAGCACTCAGAGAGGGGTTGGATTTTACTTTATTTTTTGAGGCAGCTTCTTGCTCAGTTGCCCAGCTGGAGTGCAGTGGTGTGATCACAGTTCACTGCAGCCTTGACCTCCTGGGCCCAAGTGATCTTCCCACCTCAGCCTCCCAAGTGACTGGGACTATAGGTGTGTGTCACCACACCTGGCTAATGTTTAAACTTTTTTTTGTAGAGACAGGGTCTCTTTATGTTGCCCAGGCTGGTCACCAACTCCTGAGCTCAAGCAGTCCTCCCACCTCAGCCTCCCAAAGTGCTGGGATTCCAGGTGTGAGCCACCATGCCCAGCCAAGTACATGGCATGGCAGTTAGACCTTCTTGCTCAGTCTCAGTTCTGCCTCTTTCTAGTTATTCCTTCACCTCTTTGAGGCTCAGCTTCCTCATCTATAAAATTGAACGAAATGGTAGTGTATTACTCCGTTTTCACACTGCTATAAAGAAATACCCAAGACTGGGTGATTTGTAAACGAAAGAGGTTTAATTGACCCACAGTTCTGCATGACTGGGGAGGCCTCAGGAAACTTATAATCATGGCAGAAGGGGAAGCAAACACATCCTTCTCTGCAAGGCAACAGGAGAGAGAGCCTGTGAAGGAGGAACTGTCAAACACATATAAACCATCAGATCTCATGAGAACTCACTATCACGAGAACAGTAAGGGGGAAACCGCCCCCATGATCCAATCACCTCCTCGCTTCGACACATGGGGATTACAATAAGGGATACAATCTGGGTGGGGACACAGAGGCAAACCATACTAAGTAGTATCTACCTTGCAGGATGTTTGGGGTAAGAGGTCGGATAATGTGCATGACGTGCCCCCACAGTCACTGGCACATGGTAAGATCTTAGTCAGGGGCAGCCGTCATTAATATGCTGCAGAAGTATGAGTAATTATGTATAGGCTCACTTCTCTAGGGAGAGGGTCTCCTACAGCTTTCATGAGATTCCTTAAGGGGTCCCTGATTCAAAAAATGTTAAGCACCACTCACTGCTTGAGAGGTTTAAAAATAGAGGAGTGTTAGGCAGCAGAGAGCAGTGTTTATGTGAACGAAACACGGGGGTAGGAGCCTGGGGGCAGGGGAGCCAGTGTGGAGCCCTTCTGTCCCTCTGTCGGACCCACCATCCTTCTCTCCATTCCCTTGATTATCAGGTGTGGCTGAACACTGACTTGGACAAGCGCCCTGCTAGATGCCACGGGCACAGAGACCAAGAACACAGTGTCAGTGGGGAAGGAAGCTGTGTTGTGGCCAGTCTCCAAAGATGGCACTCATCCCTCCTGCCATGCCTGTCCCGTGAGGGCCCCTTGCCACGTGGAATCTGGGCTGGGTCTGCAGTTGAATCTAGCTGGTAGAATGTAGTGCCACATTCTACATTACACAGTAAGGTTGTGCCAGTTCTGGTCCTAAGCCTGAAGAAGGCTGGTAGCTTCACACTGTGGGTTTAGGAGCTCTGCGCCACCAGGTAAAAAATCCAGCTACCTTGCTGGAGAGATCATGCACAGAGACCACATTAAGAGGAGAAATCCTTGCCAGACACAGTGGCTCACGCCTGTAATCCCAGCACTTTGGGAGGCTGAGGCAGGTGGATCACCTGAGGTCAGGAGTTCGAGACCAGGGTGACCAACACGGTGAAACCCCGTCTCTACTAAATACAAAAAATTAGTCGGGCGTGATGGCACGTGCCTGTAATCCCAGCTACTTGGGAGGCTGAGGCAGGAGAATCACTTGAACCCGGAAGGTGGAGGTTGCAGTGAACTGAGATTGCACCATTGCACTCCAGCCTAGATGACAGAATGAAACTCCATCTCAAAAAAAAAAAAAAAAAGCAGAAATTCTGAGGCCTCTTGGAGAGGGAGAGGCTAAGGTGTCTACACATCATAACTCAGTCCCCAAATGACTCCAGCCCCTGCCACCATCTGACTGCAACCACATTAGACACCTGGAGTGAGAACAACAGAAGAACCATCCTGCTGAGCCTGTTTGACCCACAGAGTCGTGAGATCATGAATTTTTTTTCATGGACAGGACTATTGTAGTAAGAAATGGTTTTGTTTAAGCCCTCGTGTTCAGAGTGGTTTGTTACATACATGTGGAAATAAAGGACCAACCAAATAAGAACTGGTAAAGGTTATTTATTCAGAGCTTTTATAGCAAGGGAGCCAGCCACCTGAGTCAAATTTTGGCAAAGAGTCGAGGCAGGCAGAGGAGTGGGCAAGCTTTACAGAGGAAAATGGGAAAACTTCTAGCATGCTCTGATTGGAGGCTGTTCGCTTAGGGAAGTTGGCGACTGGCTAAGGGAAAGCAGCTTATCCACTGTGGTTGGCTAGGGGAGCGTATTTGGCTTTCTGTCCGGTTGGTCTGAAGTTGAAAGTGGGAACAAAAATGAGGGAAACTAATCAAGTCCTAGCTGTTCTGGGCGGACTGTTGCAGAGATCCTTGTTTGGTTTCTTGGAATGTTTGCTAGAGATAGTGGTCCTGGCCGAGCGAGGTGGCTCACGCCTGTTATCCCAACACTGTGGGAGCTGAGGTGGGTGGATCACAAGGTCAGGAGTTTGAGACTAGCCTGACCAACATGGTGAAACCCGATCTCTACTAAAAATACAAAATTTAGCTGGACGTGTGGAGGGTGCCTGTAATCCCAGCTACTTGGGAGGCTGAGGTGGGAGAATCGTTTTAACGTGGGAGGCAGAGGTTGCAGTGAGCCAAGATTGTGCCACTGCATTCCAGCCTGGGCAACAGGGTGAGACTCCTCTCAAAAAAAAAAAAGAGACAGTGTCCGGCTCCCAACGAGTCTGACTTGTAGACAACAGACTGGCTTCCTGGGCTGGTTGCTGCAGACCGTGGGTCAGAGTTCTATTTTTATATGTGGCCTGGCTCTGTCCATTTGTGCCTCTAGTCTGTCACTCGGCGACAGATACCTACATGCAAACTGACAATTATGAGGCCAGGTCGAATGAACAGTGTTCTGGGTAAGCCCCAAAGGGGACAATCCCCTTAGCCTGTGCCAAGTTCGAAGAACTCGCCCAACGAGCTAGGCTGATGCGGGAAGGAGGGGCGTCCCAGGGAGAGGAGGGGGCGGCGTGACCCTAGGCCCGGAGATGCGGAGATGCGAGGGAAGGAGGCGTCCCAGGGAGAGGGGAAGGGGGTGACCCCAGGCCCGAGATGTGCGGGAAGGAGGCGTATCCCAGGGAAAGGGGACAGTGTGACCCCAGGCCCGAGATGTGCGGGAAGGAGGGGCGTCCAGGGAGAGGGGACACGTGACCCCAGGCCCGAGATGTGCGGGAAGGAGGCCTATCCCAGGGAAAGGGGACAGTGTGACCCCAGGCCCGAGATGTGCAGGAAGGAGGGGCGTCCCAGGGAGAGGGGATGGCGTGACCCCAGGCCGGAGACCGGAGGGAAGGAGGCACGAGCAGGGAACGTCAGCCCCGGAGCGCGCTGAGCTCCTGACTGCAGATGAGCGTTGGCTTCCAGCCCAGGGCAGAATCAGAAATCCTCCTGCAAGGACGGGCCTACAGGGGGTCTCCCCTCACCCCTGCACCCCTGGCTGGGGGAGCCGGCTCTGCCCTGACCTCCTTCACCAGGGGTTGGGGCCCCTTCCCCTGGAGCCCGTGGGTGCATCTGTTACTGTTGGGCTTTCCACTGAGATCTACTGGATAAAGAATAAAGTTCTATTTATTCTAAAAAAAAAAAAAAAAGAAAAGAAATCCTCCTGCAAGAAGGGTCACAGGAATTGGGAGTGACACCATCGGGCTGGGTCGTAGAAAAACCTCTCCGATAGAGAAGGGGGAGTGGGGCCAGGCAAAGGCAGGAGATGAGTGAGGAGGCAGCTGATCCGTCAGCAGCGAGGACGGCTGGTCCAAGCTGTGGGACTTGGTGAACCCGACTCAAGGGGAGAGGAGAGGACAAGGGGAGAGGAGAAGACAGCGTCCTGGGTTTCTGGCAGACTGAGGCGGCGGCAGTTACTGAGAGGGTGGCCCAGGAAAGGGTTTGGATGGGGTGCTTTTCATTTGGGGAATGCTGAGGGGGAAGCCTCCAGAAGATGCCACAGGACCTGTGCAGAAAGCTGTTGGGACTTGGAATCAGCAGAGCGCTGAGATGAGGGGAATCTGGAGCCACCAGTCTATGCACAGGTCACGGTGGCCCCCACGGGCTGCGGGTAAAATGAGAAGAAGAGGTGCCCGTGCCAGAGGCTGAGAAGGAACGTCCAGCATAGTTGGAGTGGTCCTGGGTGGGCGCTGTGTCAAGGAAACTGGGACGGGGAGATTTCAGGGGGACTTTGACCTCAGGGCAGTTGAGGCAGGACAGAGACTGGAGAACGGGCGCGGTGGCTCACACCTGTAATCCCAGCACTTTGGGAGGCTGAGGCAAGTGGATCACCTGAGGTCAGGAGTTCGAGACCAGCCTGGCCAACATGGGGAAGCCCCGTTTCTGTTAAAAAATACAAAAATTAGCCGGGCATGGTGGCAGGTGCCTGTAGTCCCGGCTACTTGGGAAGCTGAGGCAGGAGAATCGCTTAAACCTGGGAGGCAGAGGTTGCTGTGAGCTGAGATGGCGCCATTGCACTCCAGCCTGGGTGACAGTGAGACTCTGTTTTCTAAAAGAAAGAAAGACAGGCCGGGCGCGGTGGCTCAAGCCTGTAATCCCAGCACTTTGGGAGGCCGAGACGGGCGGATCACGAGGCCAGGAGATCGAGACCATCCTGGCTAACACGGTGAAACCCCGTCTCTACCAAAAAAACACAAAAATCTAGCCGGGCAAGGTGGCGGGCGCCTGTAGTCCCAGCTACTCCGGAGGCTGAGGCAGGAGAATGGCGGGAACCCGGGAGGCAGAGCTTGCAGTGAGCTGAGATCCGGCCACTGCACTCCAGCCTGGGTGACAGAGCGAGACTCCGTCTCAAAAAAAAATAAATAAAAATAAAAAAAGTAAAAAAAATGAAAAAAAGAAAGAAAGAAAGACAGAGACTGGAAAGTGTTGGGCTTGGACAATGGCAGGAGTCTACATGGCTGCCTGGGAGGAGGGGTGGAATTCCAGGTATAGGACTCGGAAGAGGAAGAGGCCAGGGAGGAGGTGGTGTTGGGGAAGTTCGCCTGTGAAGGGCAGGGCAGGAGAGTGAGGCTGTGGCTGCAGGGAGATTTGGGTTGGGCAGGGTTTTGTGGTTCAAGGGAAGAGGCTTGAGCTGAGTCTACAGACAGACGTTGAGGCGCAGTGGGTAGTGGGGCGGGGAGCTGAGGATGTTGAGGGGCCCAGCTAGACCAGGAAGGCAGCTGTCAGAAGCCTTGGCCTCGGGCACAATCCAGGCTGCAGGTGGAGCTGTGTTGGCCCACATAGTGTTTTGTTTGTTTTGTTTGTTGAATTTGCTGCCAACCAATTGCATGCAAAAATCCCGATTCCCAGCCTCTGGCAAAATCTAAAGAGTTGACAACCCAGGACCCCCTCTTCCTTCCAGGGAGCATCAGCCGGAGCCTGGGGCCTGCAGAGGGGCGGGGCTTCTGGGTTGCCACCTGTGCCACCTCCCAGCCCACCTCAGCCTCTTCTGTTTCCTACGTGGCCTCTGAAAGCATTTGAGTTGAGATCTCCGGGTTAAGGAGAGGTGAGAGAATGGGACCAGAGGCAGATGGCCCATAATTCTGGGAAGGATGTGTGAGGATGCTGGGAAGGCCAGGGGCCAGGCCTGGAGGTGAGGTAGGGAGAGACTGGGCAACATTTGGAAGGGTCCCTGAAGGCAGTGAGGGTGGGTTGAAGCACCACCGTGGAGAAGTGCTTTGGTGGTGGCAATGCCGGAACCAGCTAAAATGTTGAACCAGGAACCAGCAGTGGCTCCATTCCCATCACAGGATGACAGAACCGGTTCTGGAGAAAGGCAGAGGGCAGAGGACTCTCTGTCCTCTGGAAGCGTCCACAGCCAACATCAGACCCTTGGCTATGTTAGTGGGTGGGGGCAGTCCCTGGAACTTGGGGCCACACACACAGGGAACCCCAAGACAGAGACTGCCCTTCCCCAGCTCAGGGACTCTCCTAGGCTAGGAGCACGCTGAGATCACTCCACTGAACACTCCTGTCCAGGGAAGTTAGGCTGATGAGGGTCAGAATCCTCTCCCTCCCTTGGGGACAGGCCCTCAGGGAATGCTTTTCCTACACCCCCTCCCTCCATCAGTTTCCATCTGAAGCATCTTCTGCCTGTTCAGCGGTGGCCTTAGGCCGAGTTCTATTAGTTCCAGGTGCGGCTTGCTCTTGACAGGAGAGGAGGTCTCACTCCAGGGCCTCCCCAGCTAACAGCTCAACATACACCTCAAGACTGAAACATCCCATTTGGACCCTCTGGCAGAGTGTTCAGCTCTCAGTCGCACTGGGAATCGTCCGCGGCTTGGACACATGTCACTGTACCATGTCGAGTTGGAATGTAATTAGGCACTGGTGGGGAAAAAAAAAAAAGAAAAATTCCATCTGTCTCCTGGGAATACCGGAATAATGAGCCATCACAGAGGAACAGGGAGCTGGGCGGGGGGCTGTTGGCCTGAGCAGGAGGCTGGGCTCCTTCATTAGCTCCAGAGCCACTCGTGGTGTAGTGATGTGCTCGTCTTGGCTGCGTCAACGAGCCTGCCCTGTTCTTGAGCAGAAAGCAGGAGCTCTAGTGGGGAGCCTGAAAGGCTGTTCTGGGCTTTGAAGCAAGGAAAGAGAGCGAGCCATCCCTCTCTGGGGCTGGGGGAAGCAGACGCCATAGTCTTCACCACAGGCACGTGGCCTTTTGCTAGACGGAGCCCAGACGAGGGCGGAGAGTCAGGGGCCGAGGGAACCAGACTTCCAGCAAGAATGGGCTGGACGCTGTCAGTCAGCGCTGAGGGCAGCGGGGGCCTGGCAGGGCCAGGGGTCTTTACCTGGAACGCAAACTGGGAGAGGCCCCAGACCACTCTACCTTGAGCCAACTCTCCTTTGCACCCCTGAGGGTCGCCCAGACCCATTCGGGGCTCCTGGCCCGCCCTGCTCCTCGGCGGTAACTGAGTGTTTCAGAGGGAGGCCTGCTCTGGCCTTCTTCCTGCTGCACTCTAGCCTGGGTGACAGAACAAGACTCCGTCTCAAAAAAAAAAAAAAAAAAGAGGCTGGGCGCGGTGGCTCAAGCCTGTAATCCCAGCACTTTGGGAGGCCGAGACGGGCGGATCACGAGGTCAGGAGATCGAGACCATCCTGGCTAACACGGTGAAACCCCGTCTCTACTAAAAATACAAAAAACTAGCCGGGCGAGGTGGCGGGCGCCTGTAGTCCCAGCTACTCGGGAGGCTGAGGCAGGAGAATGGCGTAAACCTGGGAGGCGGAGCTTGCAGTGAGCTGAGATCCGGCCACTGCACTCCAGCCTGGGCGACAGAGCGAGACTCCGTCTAAAAAAAAAAAAAAAAAGAAAGAAAAGGTAAAGGAAAAGCAAACTGTAACAGGTGAAATAAATTAAAAATAACTTTTTTTAGAGACAGGTTCTTGCTCTGTCACCCAGGCTGGAGTGCAGAGGTGAAATTATAGCTCACTGCAGCCTTGACCTCCTGGACTCAAGCCATCCTCCCATTTCAGCCTCCTGAGGAGCTGGGACTACAAGCATACACCAACGTGCAGCTAATTTTTAAATTTTTTGTAAAGATGGAGTCTTGCCATGTTGCCCAGGCTCATCTCGAACTCCTGGACTCAAGCAATCCTCCTGCTTCAGCCTCTCAAAGTGCTGGGATTCCAGGCATGAGGAGTCACATTGGGCCTAAAATATTTTTATATTTAACCAAATATATTCAAAATATGATATTGCAATATCAACATGAAATCAATATAAAATTATTCATGAGGTATTTTTATTCTTTTTCTTACTGAGTCTTTGAAGTGAGCACTTTTCAAGTGTTTATAGCCACATGTACATAGCAGCTGCTATGCTGGACAGCACAGCCCTGGACTGTTCCGGAGGCTTGAGATCCCACAACGCTTTTCTCAAGTGACTCCCACCTGCCTCCAGGACCTCCTCCCCATTAGAACTCCCAAGGGCAGGCCGGGTGCAGAGGCTCACACCTGTAATCCAGCACTTGGATTACAAGTGCTGGGGAGGCTGAGGCAGATGGATCACCTGAGGTCAGGAGTTCGAGACCAGCCTGACCAACATGGTGAAATCCTGTCTCTACTAAAAATGCAAAAGTAGCCGGGTGTGGTGGCGCCTGTGATCCCAGCTACTTGGGAGGCTGAGGCAGGAGAATGGCATGAATCCGGGAGGCAGAGGTTGCAGTGAACCAAGATCACACCATTGCACTCCAGCCTGGGCAACAAGAGGGAAACTCCGTCTCAAAAAAAGAAAAAGAAAAAAGAACTCCCAAGCGCAGATTGCGCCCTGAAGCTTGAGGGTTGGGAAGGTCCAAGAGCCTGGTTTGCCTCCAAGGTGGAAGTGCAAATTCCCATAGATTTGTTCTCCTTCTCACCTCAAAATCCGCTCTGATCCTAGAGGCCCAGGTGATGACAGCTATGGGCGCCAAGTGGCAAAGGCGGGCGGACACAGCCCAGAGGCAGCAGGGAGCCCCCGAAGGTGGCAGGCAGTGGGGATCCAGCAGAGGCAGCCTGGACAGGCCTGGCTGGCAGAGGGAGAAAGGGTGGGGGAGCTGCAGTCCACAGACAGGTTAATGGCTCCTACCTCGCCCACAATTGAATTTGCCCTTGTGAGCCTCCTGGCTTTGGGCAAGGGCCTCTCCTCCTGGGAGCTCAGCTGGACTCCCAGAGCCACGGGGCTGGGTCAGCCAGGCCTGATTCAATCAAGAGAAATGAAGGACACGGGGCTCACAGACAGCTCTGCGCCCAGAGGGGCCAGTGGCTCAGCCCAGAAAGATGAGTCTGGGGAGGGCCAATGGGAAGCCGTCCCAGGTCCATCCCAGCTCTGCCTTCCTCATAGGAACTCGAAGAGCCAGGACCCTCCTCTGACCATTAAAACACAGCTGACAAGCCAGGTACTGTGGCTCGTGTCTGTAATCCCAACTACTCAGGAGGCAGAGGCAGGAGCATCGCTTGAGCCCAAGAACTCGAGGCTGCAGTGAGCTATGATTGTACCATTGCACTCCAGCCCGGGCAACAGAGCCCTTTCTCTAAAAAAATACAATAGAGTTGGCCATGATCTGTGATATACTTCATTGCCCTCCCTACCTTCCCACATCTCTTTTTTTTTTTTTTTTTTTTTTCCTGAGATGGAGTCTCCCTCTGCCGCCCAGGCTGGAGCCCAGTGGCGCGATCTCGGCTCACTGCAACCTCTGCCTCCTGGTTCAAGCTATTCTCTGACCTCAGCCTCCCAAGTGGCTGGGGTTACAGGAACTCCACCCTGCCAGGCTAGTTTTTGTATTTTTAGTAGAGACGAGGTTTTACCATGTTGGCCAGGCTGATCTCGAACTCCTGACCTCAAATGATCCACCTGCCTCGGCCTCCCAAAGTGCTGAGATTACCCAGGCGTGAGCCACCACCCCTGGCCTTCCCATGACTCTTAAAAGGTGGTTACAAGATGATTTTAAATCAGAAAACTGGAAACTATGCCAGGCGTGATGGTAAGCACCTGTAGTTCCAGGTACTCAGGAGGCTGAGGCAGGAGAATCACTTGAACCTGGCAGGCTGAAGGTGCAGTGAGCCGAGGTCGCGCCACTGCACTCCAGCCTGGGCGACAGAGTGAGACTCCATCTCAAAAAATAAGTAAATGAAAAGAAAACTTGAAATTAGTCTTTTTTCTTTTTCTTTCTTTCTTCTTTCTTTTTTCTTTTTTTTTTTTTTTCAGAGAGGGTCTTGATTTGTCATCCAGGATAAAGTGTAATAATACACCACGGCCACTGGCAGCCTGGACCTCCCAGGCTCAAGCAATCCTCCTGCCTCTGCCTCCTGAGCAGCTAGGACCGCATGCACGTGCCACAATGCCTGGCTACTTTTTTTTTTAGTTTTTTTTTTTTTTTTTTTTTGGTAGAGATGGGGTCTCGCTGTATTGCCCAGGCTGTTGGCAAACACCTAGACTCAAGTGATCCTCTTGCCTCAGCTTCCTAAAGCACTGGGATTATAAGCATGAGCCACCACGCCCAGCCTGCTTTTCTTTTTCCTCCCCTCTCCTCTCCTTTCTTTCCTTCCTTCTTTCTTTCTTTCTTTTGCTTTTTTTTTTGAGAGAGAGTCTCGCTCTGTTGCCCAGGCTGGAGTCCAGTCCAGTGGTGTGATCTGGGCTCACTGCAACCTCTGCCTCCTGGGTTCAAGCGATTCTCCTGCCTCAGCCTCCCAAGTAGCTGGGATTATAGGCACCCGCCACCATGCTCTGGTAATTTTTTTTTTTTTGTATTTTTAGTAGAGACGGGGTTTCACCATGTTGGCCAGGCTGATCTTGAACTCCTGACCTCAGGTGATCTGCCCGCGTCGACCTGCCAAAGTGCTGGGATGACAGGCCTGAGCCACCGCGCCCGGCCCTGGCCTACTTTTCTTTGCGTCCATGGGGTGTCCAGAGCACACTAGGACCAGAGTGGGAGGAGGGAAGAAGAATCAAATAAGAGAGACTCCACCCGTTCTTTCCTCTCGGTCTCTTACATGTTGTATCAAACCCAGCTCCCAGATCTGTATGAAATGTCCTCTCTGTGGGAGGCCCGTGACTGTGAATCAATTAGGGGACAAATTGCAAACTAGAGAGGCCATCACGTGACTCCTACCTTGACTGCTCTCTCCTCTCGCGCCTCCAGGCTCTGCCCACGCGGTTCCTTCTGCCTGGACCGCCCTGCTCCTTCCTCCTCGAATGCCCCTTCCTCCCCGAAGGCCGAAGTCCAGCTGAGCGTCCAGTCCTCCTCCCAGGTCCCCCCTTCCCTTCGTGACTTTTCCTGGTTACTCCTCCCCTCCGTGGCAGCACTGCTTTCTTCCTTCCTTGGCTGTTTCTTGAGCTTTGTAGATGGCTCCATCCGCGTGCTTGATAGTGAATGGGCCCATCCAATCCACAAATAACTGCTGAGCACCACCTAGGAGCCTGGCCCTGTCCTGGGGCTGGGGATGTCCCAGGGAGCGACAAGGGGAAAGATAAATAATTAAGCAAGATGCTCTCAGAGAGTGTTAAGTGCTACAAGAGAAATAAATGGGGCTGGATACTTATGAAATGGAGAGTGGCTGGGAGCAGAGGGGCGGGGGCATCGGCTGGAGACAGGGAGGTGACTTTTGAGCCAAGACGAATGTTAAGAAGGAGATGGTCCCCCAAAGGCCTGGGGCAGAGAGGGCCCTGTTGGGGCAGAACAGTCAGTGTGAAAACTCCAAGGCCAACGTGGTATGATTCCATTTGTATGAAATCTCTAGAAGAGGCAAATCCACAGAGACAGAAAGCAGATTAGTGGTTGCCAGGGGCTGGGGGAGGAAGAATGGGGAGTGACTGCTAATGGGGACAGGGTTTCCCTTGGAAAATGTTCTGAGCTAGATAGTGATGATCGTCGCAAATGTGCTGCATGCCAGTGAGTTGGACACTTTAAAATGTTTACTTTTAGTTATTTATTTGTAATAAAAATTTGTATATTTTACACTAAAACAAAACAGAGCCTCCAAGACAAGAATGAGCTCGCTGTGGTCTAGGAACAGAGGCCGGTGCAGCTGGTGCTGTGAAGAGTGGTGCAGGATGGGGCTTGAGAGGGAGGTAGGGCCGCTCACGAGGGCGTTGTGGGCTGGTGAGGAGACTGCATTTTATTCTGGTGCAATGGAAAGCCACTGAAGCTCTCAAGCAGGAAAGTAACATGATAGCACTTACTGTTTTTGAAGATCCTTTTGGCTGTGCTTAGGCTGTGGGTGGTGATGGGGCTGCAATAAAAACAGGGAGACCAGTGAGGGTGGCCACGGCAGGGGCCCAGGGGACAGATGATAGTGGCCTAGGGTGGGGTGGGATGGTGGAGACGGGGTGATGTGACTTTGGGATGTATTTTGAAGGTGGGACCAATGGGACTTAGTGGATTAAAGGAAGAGATGACGAAGGAAAGGGAAGAATGGAGAATAACACCTGCATTTCCAGCTTGAGCAACCGAAATGTTGCAGGTGCCATCTGCTGAGACAGGTAGGCCCACACGGTGAACACGGTTAGGACAGGCGGAGTTTGAGCTGCTTATTAGATACTAACATGGCAATGCCAGGCGGGCAGGCGGGTGGACTGGTCTGCAGTTTAGAGCCAAAACACATGTCTGATCCCCACCCCCATGAAGATGGTATTTAAAACCTGGGCCTAGGCCGGGCGCGGTGGCTCACGTCTGTAATCCCACCACTTTGGGAGGCCGAGGCAGGCAGATCATGAGGTCAGGAGATTGAGACCATCCTGGCTAACACGGTGAAACCCCATCTCTACTAAAACTACAAAAATTAGCCAGGCGTGTGGCGTGTGCCTGTAATCCCAGCTACTCAGGAGGCTGAGGCGTGAGAATCACTTGAGCATGGGAGGTGGAGGTCGTACCACTGCACTCCAGCCTGGATGACAGAGTGAGACTCTGCCTCAAAACAAAACAAAATAAAAACCTGGGCCTGGACAAGCTCACCTGGGGACAGGCATGACTATAGAAGAGAGAAAGTTCAAGGGCTGAGCTCTGGTGATTTAGGATATGTGGTGACCAGGCTGGGAAGAGCAGACCGAGAAGCAGCAGGCAGCAAGGTGGGACAAGACGACAGAGCCAGGTCTCCGAAGAGAAGAGAAGAAAGAGTTTCCAGAGGGGAGGCCAACTGTGCCCAGTGCTGCCAAGATGAGCAGATTCAGCAATACCATTATAGGTCTGCCTCTCTGGTGAGTCTGAGCACCCAGCACATAGTAGGTGCTTTTTTTTTTTTTTTTTTTTTTTGAGACAGAGTCTCGCTCTGTCTCTCAGGTTGGAGTGCAGTGGCCGGATCTCAGCTCACTGCAAGCTCCGCCTCCCGCGTTTACACCATTCTCCTGCTTCAGCCTCCCGAGTAGCTGGGACTACAGGCGCCCGCCACCTTGCCCGGCTAGTTTTTTTGTATTTTTTTTTAGTAGAGATGGGGTTTCACCGTGTTAGCCAGGATGGTCTCGATCTGCTGACCTCGTGATCCGCCCATCTCGGCCTCCCAAAGTGCTGGGATTACAGGCTTGAGCCACCGCGCCCGGCCAGTAGGTGCTTGTTAAAGGCCAGAAGTCATGAAATGATTATTGTCTGCACTGCGTGCCATAGACTGCCCAGAGTATAAGGGTCTGAGCCAGAAACCTAGGATCAGGGGAAGTGGCCAAGGGGCCTGGACGACTCCAGAAATAAAAGGAGCCATTGTCAGGCGGAGGCCGGGGGAGCCCAGCGGAGCCCAGGATTCCAGCTCGCCCACCGGCGTGTTTGGAGAGGGCCTCACCCTCCGCTTCTTCTCCCTTTTGCCGCTCAGGAGGTGATTCATGTTTCAATATATTCCAGCTGAAAAAGGATCCGATTTTGAGCAGGTGGTAAGTCAGTACATGGAAATTTGATATATTTTGACTAATGCAGTTTGAAATTTGAAAACTGCAGACAATTTTATTCAAGATCCATTTTTATACCAACTCATTACTGGGGGGGAAAAGGCAAGATTTCAGGCTTCCGGAGGAGGATGTGTGAACCCAGGCCTGTCACCAACAAGCCCCGCGAAGCAGGCCTGATCTGGCCGGCCGGCCCGCACGCTGCTGTCAGCTGCCTGCCTCGGCCGCTGCACGATCCTGTCGGAACTCTTTCTTTAGCAACCCTCTTTCGAGTATCCCCCTGGGGTTACTAGTCCAATTTAATCTGACCTTCAGCCCCACCTCTGTCATGCTAACTCTAGCAAGTCCCTAGGGCTGGCACTTAAGACAAGTTTTGTGATACCCACGATGGTATTACACAGAATTTCCACTTGCTTCCCCATCCGCCTTGTCCGTCTCCCCGGCCTCATGAGTGTGAAGCACAAGAAGAGGGAATTAATAATGAAAACAGGGGAGGAATGAAGTTATTGGCAAGAGAGCAAAGACACAGCTCATGGGAGGTGGGGAGGGGGTGCCTGGTGGGGCACTGGAGGGGCTGATGCTGGGAGAGGGGTCTCTGTGCAGCAGCGGCCTCTAAGGAGAGAGAAGTCTCCCACAGCTGGAGGCCAGGCAAGCTTGTTTGAATCCTGACTCCATCGTGTTGGACAAATCACCTGGCTTTGGTTTTATTTTTGCTTTTGCTTTTGAGACATAGTCTCACTTCATCTCCCAGGCTGGAGTGCAGTGGTGCAGTCACAACTCATTGCAGCCTTCGAACTCCTGGGCTCAAGCGATCCTCCCTTCTCAGCCTCTTAGGTAGCTGGGACTACAGGTGTGCACGGACACGCCAGGCTAATTGTTTTTTTTTTTTTTTTTTTTTGAGATGGAGTCTCGCTCTGCCCCCAGACTGGAGTGCTGTGGCCAGATCTCAGCTCACTGCAAGCTCCGCCTCCCGGGTTCCCGCCATTCTCCTGCCTCAGCCTCCCAAGTAGCTGGGACTACAGGCGCCCGCCACCTCGCCCAGCTAATTTTTTTGTATTTTTAGTAGAGACGGGGTTTCACTGTGTTAGCCAGGATGGTTTCGATCTCCTGACCTCGTGATCCGCCCACCTTGGCCTCCCAAAGTGCTGGGATTACAGGCGTGAGCCACCGCGCCCGGCATGCCAGGCTAATTGTTGTTGTTGGTGGTGGTGTTTAGTTTTTGTAGAGATGGGTCTCACTGTGTTACCCAGGCTGGTCCTGAACTCCTGGGCTCAAGGGATCCTCCTGCTTCGGCCTCCCAAAGTGTTGGGATTACAGGTGTGAGGGCTGCAACCCGCTGTCTCACTTTGTTTGTTTGTTTGTTTGTTTGTTTGTTTGTTTTTGTTGTTTGAGACAGTCTCACTCTGTCACCCAGGCTGGAGTGCAGTGGTGTGATCTAGGCTTAGTACAACCTCCACCTCCCGGGGTCGAGTGATTCTCCTGCCTCAGCCTCCTGAGGAGCTGGGACTACAGGTGCCCGCCACCACGCCCGGCTAATTTTTTTTTTTTTTTTTTTTTTGAGACAGAGTCTCGCTCTGTCGCCCAGGCTGGAGTGCAGTGGCCGGATCTCAGCTCACTGCAAGCTCCGCCTCCTGGGTTTACGCCATTCTCCTGCCTCAGCCTCCCAAGTAGCTGGGACTACAGGCGCCCGCCACCTCGCCCGGCTAGTTTTTTTTGTATTTTTTATTAGAGACGGGGTTTCACCGTGTTAGCCAGGATGGTCTCGATCTCCTGACCTCGTGATCCGTCCGTCTCAGCCTCCCAAAGTGCTGGGATTACAGGCTTGAGCCACCGCGCCTGGCCAAATTTTTGTTTTTTTTAGTAGAGGCAGGGTTTCACCATGTTGGCCAGGATGGTCTCAAACTTCTGACCTCAGGTGATCTACCCACCTCAGCCTCCCAAAGTGCTGGGATTACAGACATGAGCCACCGCGCCTGGCCCTGCCGTCTCACTTTGTTGAGCTTCATTTTTCTCAGGTGTAAAATGAAGATATTAATACCCTTATAATAATTAAGAGGAGACTGTTCAATGTGTGTGTGTGGGTAGGCCTGGCACACAGAAGGGGTTCAGCACATGTTAACCCCCTTCCCTTCCCCCACGGTCTCCTCTTCATAGGAGGCTCACGGGCCTTGTCTCTTTTGGGTAGCTCACGGTCCAGTTGGGAAGACAAACAGAGGAAAGGGTTGAATCTGTGTGAGAGCTCCCACAGCTGGTGATTTTCTGAGTGTAGAACTTAAGGTTTTAGGAGCTGAATGTTCTGAAAGGTGTCTCATCAGCAGATGTCAAGAGGACTTAGACTCGATCAATCTGATCTAAGGAAAGGATCAGGTATTTGAACCAAGTCGTGAGCACAAAGGTATTCATTCCAATGTTATTTAGTTTTAATTTAACTGACTCTTGAAAAGAATCAATAGATACAGTCATGTGGTAATACATCAAAAGTTCCTGGCCAGGCGTGGTGGCTCACGCCTGTAATCTCAGCACTTTGGGAGGCCAAGACAGGTGCATCACCTGAGGTCAGGAGTTCGAGACCAGCCTGGTCAACATGATGAAAACCTGTTTCTACTCAAAATACAAAAGCCGGCATGGTGGTGGGCGCCTGTAATCCCGGTTCCTCGGGGGGCTGAGGCAGAATTGCTTGAACGGGGGAGGCAGAGGTTGCAGTGAGCCGAGATCGTGCCATTGCGTTCCAGCCTGTGTGACAAGAATGGGACTCGGTCTAAAAAAAAAAAAAAGTTCCCGACAGGTACACAGTGATGCTTTCCTCACCCCAGTCCCGGAGCTCCCCTGCAGCCCTCCCAGGAGGTAACTGTTATCAATTTCTGCCATGATCATTTGTAGCAGTGAAAAATGAGAAACAATCTAACTCTTTCACAGATAAATAAATGACGGTCTGTCCATGCAGTGGGATACTCTAAACATCGTGCCTGTTACCACATAATTTCTTCTGTTAAGTAACTGTGCCTTGCCTCTGGCCTCAGGCCCTCAGCCTAGGTGACTCCTTCTGGCTGGAACCCACTCCCCCAGCCAGGCCCCCACTTGAGTCCTCAGCCTTCAGACTCTCCAAGACTTCGCACCCCCACTGATGAGGGAAACCCCACAGTTCTCGTAGCTACCTGGATCTTCCTCTGTACTCCGTGTTAGGAGCTGCGATTATGTTTGGGCGTGGTGTTTGATGAGTGCCTGTTCCCCATTCGCTTGCACCCCGCTGGGCGGTGGGGCCCCTCTGCCTGCTGAGCTCTCTGCTGCTTCCTTAGTACACAACCTCAAAGATAGAGGCCCCCTGAGAGCTGCTGAATGAATGGAATGGTCTTAAGTAGAAAATGCGGGATACAGAACTCCATATTTTATTTCTTTTGGTATTAAATTTTTATTTAAATTTTATATAGCTCCATATAAAAAGGGGAGTATTGAAATAAGATACAGCAAGGCTCTTGTCAATGGTTGTCAAGGGTAATGGGATGGTAGTGATTTTTCTTCCTTTTTACTTCTATACTTTTCATGTTTTCCATAACTGGCAAGTCTTATTTAATTTAATAATAATTATTTCACACCTGTAATGCCAGCACTTTGGGAGGCTGAGGCGGGCGGATCACTTGAGGTCAGGAGCTCAAGACCAGCCTGGCCAACATGGTGAAATCCTGTCTCTACTAAAAATACAAAAATTCGCCGGGTGCAGTGGTGTGCACCTGTAGTCCCAGCGACTCAGGAGGTTGAAGCGGGAGAATCACTTGAACCCTGGAGGTGGCGGTTGCAGTGAGCCAAGACTGCGCCACTGCACTCCAGCCTGGGCGACACAGTGAGACCCTATCTTTGAGATAGGGTCTCACTCTGTCGCGTCTCACTCTGTCGCCCAGGCTGGAGTGCAGTGCAGTAGCATGATCATGGTTCACAGCAGCCTTGACCTCCCGGGCTCAAGTGATCCTCCTGCCTTAGCCTCTTGAGTAGCTGGGACTACAGGCATGTGCCACCATAGCCGGCTAACTGTTAAAATGTTTTATAGAGATGCAGTGTCACTATGTTGCCCAGGCTGTCTCAAACCCCTGGGCTCAAGCCATCCTCCTGCCTTGACCTCCCAAATTATTGGCATTACAAGTGTGAGCCACCTCACCCAGGTCTGGCAAGTATTATTTTGGAAGTAAATAATGATGACTGATATTAAATAAAAACCTCACAGGGAAAAATGGGGTTGGGGACTACGTGCAAAGCCTATGCTAAATGCTACCTGGGTCCAACCTCCTGGGCCTGAGGTCAGAGCCTGGCAGGATCTGGTGGCTGCCCGGAGGTGGGTCCCTAGTGAAAGGGCGGGGCTCAGACTGACAGAGAAGAGTAGGTAATTCAAAGTCTGGGACCGGAGATTCTCAGAGACTCTGCAGGCAGGATCTTGCTCTGTCACCCAGGCTGGAGTGCAGTGGTGTGATCATGGCTCACTGCAGCCTTAACCTCAGGCTCAAGTGATCTTCCTGCCTCAGCCTCCTGAGTAGCTGGGACTACAGGTGCATGCCACTGTGCCCAGCTAATTTTGTATTTTTTGTAGAGATGGGTTCTAACTATGTTGTCCAGGTTGGTCTCAAACCCTGAGCTCAAGCAATCCTCCACCTTAGCCTCCCAAAGTGCTGGGATTACAGGCATGAGCTACCATGTCTTGCCTTAATTTTTATTTTTTAATCTTTATTTATTTTTATTTTATTTTATTTTATTTTTGAAACTAGGTCTCACTCCATCACCAAGAATGCAGGAGCACAATCATGGCTCACTATAGCCTCTGCCTCCTGGGTTCAAGCAATTCTCCCACCTCAGCCTCCTGAGTAGCTGGGACTACAGAGGCACGCCACCACGCCCGACTAATTTTTGCATTTTAGTAGAGATGGGGTTTCACCATGTTGGCCAGGCTGGTCTTGAACTCCTGACCTCAGGTGATCCACCTGCCTCAGCCTCTCAAAGTGCTGGGATGACAGATGTGAGCCAGATGTGAGCCACTGTACTCGGCCTTAATCTGTATTTTCAGAGATGAGGTCTCACTCTGTCACCCAGGCTGGAGTGCAGTGGCACAATCATAGCTCTGCAGCCCGAATCTTCTGGCCTCAAGTGATTGATCCTCCCATCCCAGCCTTCCAAAGGGTTAGGATTACAGGCACGAACCATTGCACCTGGCCCTTTCTGTCCCTTTTAAGGAGGAAGACAAATTTTTCCACAAGTCCCTCAGCAAACTTTCTTTTGTGTCTCATAGGTCAGAATTGGGTCACATGCTCCTGTTTAAACCAACCCCGGGCAGTGAAGTACACAAAGACCCACCTGTAGCAGGAGAGGCGCACATGATTGCCTCTGAGGGAAATTTGGATCCTGATAGCCAAGAAGAGGGGGGTTGGGTGGACCTGTGCAGAACGAAAATGGGGGAGGGTGACCGGGCGCAGTGGTTCACGACTGTAATCCCAGCACTTTGGGAGGCCGAGGCAAGTAGATCACGAGGTTAGGAGTTCAATACCAACCTGGCCAAGATGGTGAAACCCCATCTCTACTAAAAGTACAAAAAAAATTAGCTGGGTGTGGTGGTGGGTGCCTGCAATCCCAGCTATTCAAGAGGCTGAGGCAGAGAATTGCTTGAACCCAAAAGGCAGAGGTTGCAGTGAGCCGAGATCACGCCACTGCACTCCAGCCTGGGCAATGGAGTGAGACTCTGTCTCAAAAAAAAAAAAATGGGGGAGGGTGACCCCCAGACCCAAAGGAGAAGCTGAGCAATGCAGCTCTGGGGAGAACAGGACTCCAGGGTGGTGCCGGGGTCTTGGTGGAAAGATCTAGTGGACAGTGTCCCCAGGATGGTGCCACCAGGATGAAAGGGTCTAGACCCATTGCTTGCTTCTGGGTCAAGCTCCTGAGGCAGAGTCTAAATGGCTGATCCCGGCCACTGCATCGATAGCCCTGCCTCCTGACTCACCTGCAAGGGAACTCGGGAGCTGCTGCCCCAAGAAGGCAGGGAGAGGGGAGCAGGAAACCTCAGAGCAGACTGGTGGGGCACAGATGGGCACACCTGTCTCAGCTCAGAAACCATGCTGAGCTACAGGGGCCTGGCATCAGGGAGGATTCTTATTTGCAAGCAGCAGACACCAACCTTGCCTAATGTGAGTGAAAAACCAGACTTATTTCAAGGCTATTAGGTAACTCACAGCACCTCCCAGAGGGTTGTGGGCGACACAGGCAGGAGCACGTGCCCCAGTGAGGGCACAGACACCTCCACTTACACCTCCAATGTTCCCGCCAGTTGCCAGTCCCCGCTGGCTTTGCCACTGCCATGGATCCCACCTGGTTCCTGGTTATTTGCGTCTCTGACTGCTAGTTCAGTCTAGGGTAGGTGTGTTGAGGGGCAGAGCCCGGCCAGGGTCCTTTGAGGCTGGGGAAGTGAGTTCGAGCCCCTGTCAGCTCCGACTGGGAGGGAATAGCTCATTTACATAAATGGAGAGCTCTGAAACAGAGGAAGAGGGTTTGGTGGCTGAGGGAGGGGCCAAAAAGAGCCACAAATTTCCCATAGCATCCTATCCTGCAGGCACAGGAAAGATGTGTCAGCTCATAGAGACCAGGAACTGGGTCTCTGTGATCAGACTTAATTGGAGGGGGCCACACAGCCCCAGTAGCCCAGCCCGTGGTGAGAACCTGGGCAGAGGCTGGGTCGGCGGGCCCCGGAAACTTGTGTTTGCAAACACCTTCGTCATCTTTCCTTGACTCTGCAGTACCCACTGGAAAACCCAGCCCTGGGTGAACCCTTCTCTGCCTCCCACTGTACTCCTGCCATACCGAGCAGCAAATATCACTGGAGCGAGCCACAGAGGCGGTGTGACCAGTTGCACTTGAAATGCTCCAATACTTTGGCCGGGCGCGGTGGCTCACACCTGTAATCTCAGCACTTTGGGAGGCCGAGGCGGGTAGATCATGAGGTCAGGAGATCGAAACCATCCTGGCTAACACGGTGAAACGCCATCTCTACTAAAAATACACAAAAAAATTAGCCGGGTGTGGTGGCGGGCGCCTGTGGTCCCAGCTATACTGGGAGGCAGGAGAATGGCGTGAACCCAGGAGGCGGAGCTTGCAGTGAACCGAGATGGCGCCACTGCACTCCAGCCTGGGCACAGAGCGAGACTCTGTCTCAAAAAAATAAAACAAAAACAAGAAAAGAAATGCTCCATCCCCCCCTGCCCACTGCCCAGAGGCGCCCTCCGCCCGTCTTCCATGTGACTAGGGTATCACTCTCCCACTACAGGGAAGGCCTATTCCGTCCTGTCCTCTTTCTTCTCAGACTCCCACCCTCATCCCTACCTCAGTCGAGGACCCCTTCATCATGGAGAGAGCAGAAGCCCCCAGAGGCAAGCTCCATCATCATCTCCGTGTAGTCCATTTTCCCTCCACGTCTCATATTCTTCCTGCTTCTCACTCCTCCTGCATCAGTTTCTCTGTCTTCTCCTGAGTCATGCTGTCAGCACGTGAAAAGGCTCTAGTTTCTTCCATTTAAAAAAAAATCAGGCCGGGCTCAGTGGCTCAAGCCTGTAATCCCAGCACTTTGGGAGGCTGAGGTGGGCGGATCACCTGAGGTCAGGAATTTGAGACTAGCCTCACCAACATGATAAAACCCCATCTCTACTAAAAATACAAAAATTAGCCAGGCGCGGTGGTGGGCTCCTGTAATCCCAGCTACTCAGGAGGCTGAGGCAGGAGAATCACTTGAACCTGGGAGGCAGAGGTTGCAGTGAGCTGAGATCACGTCACTGCACTCCAGCCTGGGCAACAAGAGCCAGACTCCATCTCAAAAAGAAAAAGCCAACCTCGCTTGAGCCATGCCACTCCAGGTCCTTCCCTGTTTCTCCGCTGCCTCTCATGGCAAAACGTCCTGCAACGTGTTCTCTGCGTGCTCAGAGATATCCACTATTCCCCAGACTCCCCTGGGGGCATTCGTCCGTGATGGCAGCTGGGCCCGTGACTTACTTTTTGACCAGTGAAATGTGAGCAGGAGAGATGTGTCGCTTGGAACAAAAGGGCAAGGGCCACGTCCCCAGGTCTTTCCCTTCTGCTAGAAGAGCAGCAGCTTTCCGGGTAGAGGGTGCTGTCTCGGTCCAGGTCCTGGAGGAGAGCCTCCGCTGTCCTGCAGTCCCTGAGCCATTAGGATTCTGAGTCCCTCGTGATCTCAGCACGCCTCACATTCGATCTTCATCCCACTCCGTGTGCCTTCTGCCTCCGCCTTTCTGCCAGGAAAGAACTTTCCAGTGGCCTCCAAGTCGCCAAATCAATGGGGCGCTTCTCTGTCCTCACATTAGTCCTCGGCAGCCCTCACCACGGTTGATGATCCCCTTCCTGAAAAACTTATGGCTTCAGTAAAGCTGCACTTTCCTGGCTTCCTCTCACCTCACTGGCCAGTCCTTCTCCATGGCTGACTCCTCCTTTCCCCTCCCCAAAAGCACTGTGTTGTGAAAAGCCTCAATCCTGTGTGTTTACTATTTTGTGTTATATAATTAAATTTTTTTTTTTTTTTTTTTTTTTTGAGACGGAGTCTCGCTCTGTCGCCCAGTCTGGAGTGCGGTGGCCGGATCTCGGCTCACTGCAAGCTCCGCCTCCCGGGTTTAGGCCATTCTCCTGCCTCAGCCTCCCGAGTAGCTGGGACTACAGGCACCCGCCACCAGACCTGGCTAATTTTTTGTGTTTTTAGTAGAGACGGGGTTTCACTGTGTTAGCCAGGATGGTCTTGATCTCCTTACCTCGTGATCCGCCCGCCTCGGCCTCCCAAAGTGCTGGGATTACAGGCATGAGCCACCATGCCTGGTCTCTCATATAATTTAAATTTTAAAATTTTTTTTTCTTTTTTTGTTTTAAATAGAGGCTGCTCTGCCTATGAAGTAGCCATTCTTTAATTCCTTTACTTTCTTAACAAACTTACTTTCACACACACAGAAAAAGAGACACACGGAGAGAGACAGTCTCACTATGTTGCCAAGTAGCCTTTTTTTTTTTCTTTGTCTCACTCTGTCGCCCGGGTTGGAGTGCAATGGTGCAACCTCGGCTCATTGCAACCCCTGCTTTTGGGGTTCAAGCGATTCTCGTGCCTCAGCCTTCTGAGTAGCTGGGATTACAGGCATGCGCCACCACACCCGGCTAAGTTTTGTGTTTTTGGTAGACATGAGGTTTCACTATGTTGACCAGGCTGGTCTCAAACTCCTGAACTCAAGCGATCCACCTGCCTCGGCCTCCCAAAGTGCTGGGATTACAGGCGTGAGCTGCTGCCCCGACCTCATTCCCACAGATTTACACGCCCTCTCTGTGCCGACAGCTCCCAAGTATACGGCCGACCTCTGGGCTTCAGTTTTGTACATCCAGCTGTGGCCAATTAAACATCTCTCTAAGGCTTGGGACGTTACGTGTCCTCAGCTATGCCCTGGCTGCCCCTGAGCCTGTTTTCCTGTTTTATTCCTCCAGTCTCATAGTGATACCTTCATCCTCGCCGTCATCTGGAATAGACTTGGGAAGTCGCCCCATGGCCCCCGTCGCCTCCCTCACCCAGATCTCTCTGTGTTGGGCCCCATCTTGGCGTCTGTCCAGTCCACTCGGCACTGTCTGTCTCCATGGCCCCTGCCTGCTTCAGGCCCCCAAGCTCTCGGCCGGCCACAGGTCTCCCTCCTGGCTCCCCCTCAAGTCACCCTCCAAATACACCTCCCAAATCCAAACCCACTCCTGTAGCTCCCGTGCCGGGCTCTTCAGTGACTCCTCATCACACCCAGAATTAGATCCAAACCCTTTCCTGCAGCGTTTCCGGCCATACAAGGCCCGGCTCCCGCTGTTCCGACCCCATCTCCTGCCCTTCTGCCCTCGTCCAGGCCAAGCTCAGTCCTGCCCCAGGGACTTTGCACCTGCTGTGCCCTCTGCCTGGAAAGTTCTTCCTCAGCTCCTTCTTATCTTTTAGGTTTCAGTTCAGAAGTCGCCCAGGGAGGGAGGCCCTCCAAGAGCACGCCGCTAAGATAGGTCCCTTCCTTTGTCTCTATCTCAACCCTGTCTTTTTGTCCCCAGCACTTACTACGATCTGTCATTTGGGGCTTATCTGGTTCCTTTAGTCTGACTGCACCCCCAGGAGAATGTAGGCCCCAGGAGGGAAGGAGCCGAGCCTCCTGCTGCTGTGGAAGCAAGCCCAGAGCTCAGTCAGTCTCGTGAATGAAGGAGTGGGGACAGATTCAGAGCCGGGTGATGGACAGGATCTGGGCTGTGCTCAGAGCTCTAGATGCTGGTTCTGAATGCCTCTCACTGACCACAGGGAAGGGGCGGCTCTTTGGGCCTGGGGAACAAGGGCCCTGGCAGGGCATTCTGCACCTGCTTCTCAAAGGCAGGCTCCTGGCTCCTGTTTTGCATTGTTGACACCTTGGCCTTCCCAGCACCACAGCCTTCAAGAACAGCGGGTCCTGGCCAGGCGTTGTGGCTCATGCCTGTAATCCCAGCACTTTGGGAGGCCGAGGTGGGCGGATCACCTGAGGTCAGGAGTTGGAGACCAGCCTGGCCAACATGGTGAAACCCCGTCTCTACTAAAGATACAAAAATTAGCCGGATGTGGTGGCACACTCCTGTAATCCCAGCTACTCAGGAGGCTGAGGCAAGAGAATGGCTTGAGTCCAGGAGGCAGACGTTGCAGTGAGCCAGGATTGCACCACTGCACCCCGGCCTGGGCGACTGAGACTGTCTCAAAAAAAAAAAAACAGTAGGTCCCCATCCCACGCCCTCCCCCTTACACCCTGCCTGGACCCCCAGGCAGGCATCACAAACAGACATTTGCCACCAAGGATGGTCCCAACGCCATAGAGATAACCCCACCCCACTAAACACACCTTCGGTATCACTGGGGACTCAGTGGGCCTGTCTGCCTGTCCACCCATCTGCCTGTGTCCACCTGTCCGCCTGTCCGCCTGTGTCTGCCTGTCCGCCTGTGTCCACCTGTCCGCCTGTGTCTGCCTGTCCACCTGTGTCTGCCTGTCTGTGTCCTGTCCACCTGTGTCTGCCTGTCCGCCTGTGTCTGCCTGTCTGTCTGTGTCTGCCTGTCCGCCTGTGTCTGCCCATCCGCCTGTCTGCCTGTCCGCCTGTGTCTGCCTGTGTCCTGTCTGCCTGTGTCTGCCTGTCCACCTCTGTCTGCCTGTCTGCCTGTCCGGCAGTGGGTGGTCCACAATTTGCTGTAGCTTTCGGGGAGGGGCAGTTGTCTCCACAAGGTGCCAAGCTCAGATGCAGGGCCCAGAGCCTTCCCTCAAACTTCCTGGGAAGGGCAAGTTCTCAGAAGCCCTCGGCCTTCAGCTGTGGAGTCTGCGCTGCCACAACTTAGATTCTGGGGCCCCCAAACCAGGGAGCAAATTTGCATAACAGGACACATTTTATGAGCCCTGGAAAGCAGGAGCTGCAGGAGGTGAAAGTAGAGGCCACGGGCCCTGGGCTTCAGGAGCACTGCCAGGGCCAGGTGTGACTGGGTCGAAGGGGAGAGAGGGCCGAGTAGAGAGGTCAGGGCACTGTTTCCACCTGCAGCTGTAGCCTGGCAGGGACCCTCAGCCCTGGGCTAAAGCCCCTTCTCGGCATCTGATATGTCAGGTCCCTCTGTGGTGGGTTGGGTGCACCAGGGTGGATGGACTGAAATCCAGGGTCCAGGATCCGCTGGGGGTTGGGAGAGCCCTAAGCAGGTGGGGGCAGTTCCCTCTGGTAACACTAGCAGTAACGTGATCATCACTACTTAGGGAGGGCCACCCGTACAACCAGCATGGGGCTGAGCAGTTCGGCACACAGTCCCACTGAATGCACCCGAGAAGCCAGCTGCTCAGACCCCCAGTTCCCAGACCTCAGGACTGAGTGACTGGCCTAAGGTCATCCCACTGCAATGTGCTGCCACGGGGGCCGCTCTCAAGCCTGGGCAGTATGTGGGTCCAGAGCTGTCAGTGTGCCAGCCTCCAGCTCCCACCCCATGCGAGACCTTCACAGCAAGGAGACCGGAGACCCGATGAGCAGAGGGTAGGGGAGCTGGGGGCTGCTCCGGCAAGGCTCCCCTGAGAACTTGGCGGCCTAATTAGCACGGTATTCCCAGCCAGGCCTGTTCCAGGGGCCCTGCGAGGCAGATGAAAGCTGAAAGGCTATTCCAATAAGGGGCCGCCCACTTCTCAGCTGAGAGAGATCCTGGTGTGCTGGAGGGACCTGAAGCGGGTACATAATTCAGTGTGTCGGGAGGAGGGCGGGAGTTGAAGGCAAAGCCAGAGCGAGTGCCAGGATAAGACCTGGGATGGGTGGCTCTGTTCAGAAGAGGACCCCGCCCCATTTTCAGGAGGGTGAGCGAGGCACGCTGCAGAGCTAAGGGGGCCGGGCTGCCACCCCATCCACAGTCCCGAGACAGGCATGTGTTTCTGTGTGCATACCTGTGTATTCACACACATGCATAGGCTTTGCACATGCACTCAGCTGTGAACACACGTATAAACACAGGCCCGCTCGTGTACACGAGCACACAAGCATACATGCTCAGACACACGTGCAAACACGGATACACATTCACACAGAGACGCACACAGACCCTGTGCACACACACACACATTCACACAGAGACGCACACATTCCCTGTGCACACACATGTATTCAACATAGATGCACACAGACCCTGTGCACACACACACACACATTCGCACAGAGATGCACACAGACCCCGTGCATGCACAGACACACGTTCAACATAGACGCACAGATCCCATGCACACACAGACACACATTCAACATAGATGCACACAGACCCTGTGCACAGACACACTTTCACACAGAAACGCACAGACCCTGTACACACAGGCACACATTCACACATAGATCCATACAGACCCTGTGTGCACACACACACACATTCAGAAACACACATAGACCCCGTGCACACATGTACACGTGCACATGACACGCAGGTACACACGCCACGCACAGGCTCAGTCTGGGCCCAGGCCGACCTCCTGGCTGCAGGGACTGAGCGGGACGCATGGTGTTTGAGAAGATACGTGCCTCGTGCCTGCCCGTGTGTCCCTCCCCGTCCTGCATTCAGGGGTTTTGTTGAGGGAGGCACAGGCCTTGGATGAGCCTGACCCCAATGACCTGGATGACCGACCTGTCCTGGTTGGTTGGTTTGTTTGGGACTGTCCTGGTTTTAGCACTGAAAGTCCCCCACATCCTGGGAAACCCCTCTGTCCCAGGCAAACCTGCCCTGTTCACCCTGCCCTGTGCCTCTGGCTGACCTGGTGCTGGATCCTCCTTCCCAGAACTCTCCTCGCTGTCTGGTCACCTGTGATTGACCAGGGAGCCTCAGGATAGACCCAGGGCCTAGTCTCTGCTCTCACCTTGGAGGCTCTGAGGCTCCTCGCGCTTGGTAAGCACCCCTCTGTTTATGTATCACCTGCTAGGAGCCAGGCCCTGGGCCTAAGGCTTCCTGAGCAGCACCTGTCAGCCCCCCTGCTGACTCAGAAAGGCCCTTCCTTCATCCAGCGGTTGTGACACAGCACCTGCTGGGTGCCAGTGTTCTGTGTCCTGAGGGTACAGCAGAGAACACAGCAGACAAAACCACCGTCCTCACAGAGTCAACGCTCAGAAGAGATGGAAAGTCAATAAGAAAAATAAGGAAATTGGCCGGGCGCGGTGGCTCACGCCTGTCACCCCAGCACTTTGGGAGGCCGAGGCGGGCGGATCACGAGGTCAGGAGATTGAGACCATCCTGGCTAACACGGTGAAACCCCATCTCTACTAAAAAATACAAAACAGCCGGGCATTGTGACGGGCACCTGTAGTCCCAGCTACTTGGGAGGCTGTGGCAGGAGAATGGCGTGAACCCGGGAGGTGCACTCCAGCCTGGGTGACAGAGCAAGACTCCGTCTCAAAATAATAATAATAATAATGAAATCATGTAGCATATTATAAGGGGGGAATGCTGTGGGGTAAAGTGAAACAGGGTGGCGGGGCACAGTGGTTCACACCGATCATCCCAGCACTTTGGGAGGCCCAGGCGGGAGGATTGCTTGAAGCCAGGAGTTTGAAACAAGCCAGGTCAACATAGTGAAACCCCATCTCTATTTTTAAAAAAAAGCCGGGCGCAGTGGCTCACCCCTGTAATCCCAGCACTTTGGGAGGCCGAGGCAGGTGGATCTAGAGGTCAGGAGATCAAGACCAGTCTGGCCAACAAGGTGAAATCCCGTCTCTACTAAAAATACAAACATTAGCTGGGCGTGGCGGCGGGCACCTGTAATCTCAACTACTCAGGAGGGTGAGGCAAGAGAATCGCTTGAACCCAGGAGGCGGAGGTTGCAGTGAGTTGAGATTGTGCCACTGCACTCCAGCCTGGGCGATAGAGTGAGATCCGTCAAAAAAGACAAAAACAAAAAAACAGGCCGGGCGCGGTGGCTCAAGCCTGTAATCCCAGCACTTTGGGAGGCCGAGACGGGCGGATCACAAGGTCAGGAGATCGAGACCACCCTGGCTAATACGGTGAAACCCCGTCTCTACTAAAGAATACAAAAAAAAACTAGCCGGGCGACGAGGCGGGCACCTGTAGTCCCAGCTACTTGGGAGGCGGAGGCAGGAGAATGGCGTAAACCCGGGAGGCGGAGCTTGCAGTGAGCTGAGATCAGGCCACCGCACTCCAGCCTGGGTGACAGAGCCAGACTCCGTCTCAAAAAAAAAAAAAAAAAAAAACAACCAAAACCAAAACCAAAAAAAAAACACAAAAAAACAGCAGGCTGCTCAGACAAGGCCTCAGGGAACTTGGGGCATCTGAGGAAGAGGCAGGGACAGCTACGAATGGTAAGGTGAGGGCAGGAGCCCCCCCAGACACCCTGGGAAGCGCTCCAGGCAGAGGGAACAGCACGTGCAAAAGGCTAGAGGTGGAGAATCCCTGGCATGAAGAAGGCGCATCAGGGAGGCCACTGCGGCGGGGGAGGGAACGAGGGCTTGGCAGCTCAGATCCAGGGAAGTCTCTGGGCCACAGAACAGACTTGGAGGGACCTTACTGAGTGAGATGGGAGCCACGGAGGGGTGAGCAGAGGAGCATCGTGTTCTAACAGACTCTTGCTAGATCTCCCTGGCTACTGTGTTAGATGAGATGCAGGGGCAAGGGTGGGGCAGAGGGACCACTTCGGAGGCTCTTGCAGTAGTCCAGGCGAGAGGTGATGGTTGCCCAGACTGGGGTGGTGGCCATGAGAAGTGGATAGTTGCTGAATACATTTTGAAGTTGGCCTGGCACGGTGGCTCATGCCTGCAATCCCAGAAATTTGGGAGGTCAAGGTGAGCAGATCACTTGAGGTCAGGAGTTCGAGACCAGCCTGGCCAACATGACGAAACACCATCTCTACTAAAAATACAAAAATCGCTTGAACCTGGGAGGTGGAGGTTGCAGTGAGCCAAGATCGCACCAATGCGTTCCAGCCTGGGCGACAGAGCGAGATTCCGTCTAAAATATTTCTAAGGTGTTTGGCCGGAGAAGCTGAAACGAAGGAGCTGCCTCTGACTGAGATGGATTATACGCGAGTGGAGGAGGCTTGTGGGGGAAGATCAGAGCTCAGTTTGGGAGGCTTTCGTGTGACAGATGGAGATGTGGGGGAGGCCGACGTCCGCAGACGAGAGGGCCACGCTGGAGCTTTAAATGACTGCCCCATTTTGCAGGTGAGGAAGATGAGGCTCACACAAGCGTGGGGACACACTAGTTGAGTTGAGGTCACGCCTGTAATCCCAGCACTTTAGGAGGCTGAGCCCAGGAGTTCAAGAGCAGCCTGGGGAACATAGTGAGACTCGTCGCTACTAAAAATAAAAAATTCACTGGGCGTGGTGGTATGGGCCTATATTCCAAGCTGTCCGGGAGAGTGAGGTGGGAGGATCTCCTGAGCCTGGGAGGTTGAGGTTGCAGTTAGCTATGATTGTGCCACTGCACTCCTGCCTGGGCGACACAGCAAGACCGTGTCTTAAAAAAAAAAAAAAAACGGGGGAGCTAGGATTCAAACTCAGGTGCCTCTGGCTCCAAAGCTTGTGCTCTTTCCAATGCCCTATGCCATGGACAAGGAGCCCCTCCCTGCCCATCCTGCACACCCCACGCCCCACGTCCAGCAATAGGATGAGGGAAGCCCAGCTGTTCGCTGGCTGGCTTCCATGTCTCCAGGGCTGAGCCAGGCTCCAGGCGGGGCTGGGGAGGCGGTGATGGGCCCACCAGGAAGTGGCCTGCGCTTGGGTGCAGCATGGAGAGACAGTGCCAAGTAGCCTAAGACGCCAGCAGCCCCAAGTGCAGCCGGCCTGGCCTGAGGCTGTTTTCTGACCAGCAGAGAGCATTGGGTTAGCATCGATTGGCGTAGAGAGGAGCATCTGCCAGGGCTGGGAAAGCGGGGAGGGGGAGGGAGGGAGGGCTGCAGAGCCACAAGGATTTGACCTGTCTCAAAGACTCAGAGAGCCCCGCGGCCCTGCCCGGGAGGCTGCGGGGATGCCAGCCATGGGACCACCCCGGCTCAGGCACAGGGAGGGGCAGTCCCTTTGGTGCTGGCAGGTTGGGGTGAGCAGCTGGAGGCTTTGGGGCCTGTGAGGGCCAACCAGCCCTTCGTGGAGGATGCTCTGCCCACCCCGTGCACGGTGGATCTGCGGGCAGAGCCCTGGACTCCGCAGTCAGCTGGGTGAGGCCTGCTCCCTGCCCTGTCGCCAGCCGTGTGCCATGGCCGGTGCCTTCCCCCGCGGACCTCGTTTCCTCCTTCGTGAACTGGTGCGGCTCCCGGGGGCTGTCCTGAGGACTCTCGTACACAGTTAGGTCTGAGTCCGCCTTGGTTGGTCCTGTCCTGCTTCCAGGGGCTGGTAAGCTGCAGAGCACCCTCCACGACGACCACCTGGCCTGGGCCTGGGGCAAGGACCCTTCTGGGCTGTACCAGTGGGGAGATCTCTGGCCATCCTGGCTCTGGGTTCCCCCAGCCCAGCTGAGCTGACGTTACAGCCTCCTTGGAAGCTCTGTGTACTTAGAGCCTGAGAGGCAGAGCCAGGGTAGGAAGGGGCACGTCGCCCCTTTCCCACTACAGGGGCCTCTGCATGGGCTGTGGCCATTGCCTTTCCCCTCCCGCCCATTCCGGCAGGTCTGGCCTCACAGGACCACGCATAGGCACATCTGGGGCTGCGGAGCGGACTGGGCAGGGCGCCTTCCCATGCGCAGGCCACCCACCTGACCTGCCCCCATGCTCCCTGCCCAGCAAGCAGGGACTTGGGATTTTGCAGAAAGGAGGACCTCGACACAATACCAGCTCTCCTTGCCTCCTCTGTGCTGGCTGGAATCCTAAGGCAACCCTGTGAGGCAGGGACCCTTCTCCCTGGTTCCCAGATTCATCCTCCAGGAGGTGACGGAACAATGTTGGCAGGTGGCACAGAGATGGCCGGGGTCTTTCTCGGCACCCCTGCTTCCCACACACACCTCCAGGGGCCTACTCCAGGCCCTAGCACCTGGCCAGACTGCCTGGTCTCAGGAACCCCCATCTGCTAGTGAGCCATGAGGATGCCCCCTGTCCCCCAACCCACTCATTCTGGGCCCTCCCCACGGGCACCCCCCACATGCCGGAGCTCAGGCAGCAAGTGTTGAATGGAGTAGGGAATGAATGAGGTTGTGGAGATGCGGGTGAGCTCAGGCGTGTGGGAGGCCGGGAGGTTTGGGGGTAGCCGAGCAGTCAGCCGAGTGTGTGCCCCTGGAGGAGAGGAGGAGCAGGGGGACACCCCAGGGAAAGCTTGGGGGAGCTTTGGGGGAGGCCCAGCCTTGCTCTCCTCAGTCCCCTCGGGCAGAGCCACCCCTGCCCCACCCAGGAGGGGAGGAGGAGGCTAGTGGGAGGGGGTGCAGGGCTCCTCCACAGAGACTCTGATCCCTGCTAATTTGCAATCTTAAAATGCACCGCAAAGGCGCGGGCCTCATTGTTAGCACATTAATCAGGCAATCAGTGGGTCAGGGCTCCCAAGGGCTGCATGGAGGGGCACGGGAGGAGCCGTGGCAATGCTGTGCCAGCCTCCCTGGGAGAAACCCAGCAGGGGGAACAATCCAAGACTGGGGCACCCACTGGCTCTGGCAGGGGGTACTGGAGGCAGCGGAGCTGGCTGGGACAGCTGGTCCAGGTCTTGGAGATGGGACCAACTTCCAGGGTGCAGAAGCACTCAGCCGAGACATCCCCACCCCCAGGAGGAGGGGCAGGGTGGCTGGAAGGACAGCTTCCCTGGCATGGGTCCCCTGCCTCTGAGCAGTGCTGAAGGTTGGTGAGCGCTCCCTGGGACTTGGATCCCCGGCCTGGCCCCCGAGGGGCCCTCCACCATCCTCAGGCACTGGGACCGGAGGGGCTGCCCACCCTGGTGCCTGTGGCTTGTTGCCCGGCCCCCACCTCCAGGCCCCTGATCCAATGGCTTGTTCTTCCTTGAGACAGGGAATGTGAGCCAGGCCCTGCACAAGCCTGGAGCCCTCTCAGAGGAGGGGCAGGAGGGTTCCTGCTCTGGGTCTTCACGCCACCCCTGCTTTCTGACCCCTCCCACCCACAGCACACCCACAAGCCACATACCAAGCCCACACCTGGATTTGGGGCCATTTGGCTTTTTCACCTAAACAGGGGTCCTTGCCTGATTTCCCCTGTTCCCCTACATCCCTTGGAGGCACCTGCTTTGTGTCTGATGGGGAAATGTCTCTCCATGGGACCCCTATTAGCTTCATTTCAGAGAACTGCATCCTGGGCCTTCCAGAGATAGCCACACAGCGGGTGGAGGAGGGCTCCCCACGCCCAGCACGCAGGGTAGTTCTGAGGCTCAGGGGAGCGTGAGCAGAAGCACTTTGTAAACTCCAGTAAGCTGTGCAAATGTCGAGTGGGATTAGCACTGAGCCGGACACATACCACCCCCGTACCCCTGCCGCGAGGCCTCTCTTGCTGCAGCCTGAGGGACGGAAATGGCTTTGTCTTTGCAGTGGCCTGGCTGGGGGCCTGTCCCCAAAAGCCTGAGGTGTGGGATGAGGCACAGTGAACACCATGAACACCCTTGAGCTGGGAGAGGCACCCCGGCTCCCTCAGGGTGGCGTAGCGGGGCCACTCCCTGGGGGAGGAAGCTTCCTGCAGGTGCGGCCTTCCTGGAGGGTAGCAGCCCGAGCAGGGGTGAGGAGTGTGAGCTGAGAGAGACACGGAGTGTTGGCTCCGTGGCAGGTGCAACTGGTGTGGGTTGGGGCCCCCTTCCAGCCCTGGGTGTGGAGGCCTCAGGCAGTGGGCAGGTTTCCCAAAAGTCAGGTGGGGTTTGGAGCCCAGGTTCCTCCCCGCTCACACCTCTGCCTCCCCCTGCAGGGCTGGGGCTCCTTGGGCAGATGGAGGCAGGCAGCAGGGGCTGGAGGCCAGATCTGAGCCTCCAAGTGGGGACGGTGGACACTACCATCATCTCCTACGCGTGGCAGGAGGGGAAACTGAGGTAGGAGGGGGAACGGCAGCAGCCTCGGCCCAGCCTGTGGGCTGTGCACTGGGCGGGACTGAAGTCAAGGCCATGGAGAGCACGGCTTGGCCCAGAAAAGGGTCCTTGAAGCTGTGCCACCACCGTCACCGAAGTCATAACTCCTCTGAAATCGCAACCAAGCCCAATTATGCAAAAATAACAAATTATGTACGATGATTTTTATGTGTTGGAAATGTTCAGTCGAAGCTGGGTGATTACAGGGGACGGGAAGCAGCTGCCACTCTCTGGGAGCCCATAACTCCCAACAGCTGGGAGCTGTCACTTATTTACGACGCTGTTTCTGCCAGGAACTAGGGGGTGACAGTGGCAGTGAGGCCTGCTGGGCCGGGAGCCTGGGCAGGCAGCGGCACGAGGCCGGGAGCAGGGCTGGCCCGAGAGCGATCAGAGGGTTGGTTCTTTCATCCCACAAGCTCTGGGCACAGCTGCAGCAGGGACTCAGCTGCCCTGGGCGCCCCGATTCTCCCACGAGGCCTGGCTGGAAAGCTAGAAGCAAAGGGGCCGGAGACTAGCGGGGTAGGGAGGAGATGGCTGCCTGGCCCTCCAGGGTGGGGGTCTGGAGGCCTGGAGCCGGCCCCCCCACCCCGGCGCGCCTGCCCGGCCGCCTGGGGCAGCTGCAACCCTGGAAAAAGGTAGGTAATGACGATCGTCCGTAATGAGGCTGCTCCCATAATGAGCGCGGGGCCATTATCTGACCACAAGCTGGACACATTTGAAAATAAATTATTTTAAGGATCCATTAACGAATGCCTAATTAATGCCCAATTAGAGGGAAGCTACAGAGGAAACGCTCTGGACAGTCTAGAGGCAAGGCCTGGTTTTGCAGCCACAGCCTGGGGGCTGGAGCCAGGTGGGAGAGGGGAGGGGCCAGAAGGAGGGCCGGGATTGGGGCAGCCTCCGTCTGACAGCTGGTGCCACCCCCAGGCCTTCATAGACAGGCGCCCTCTCAGGACGCCCTCTCAGCTCTGCCAGGGAGAACTGCTATTGTCTGTATTTTATTTTATTTTTTTAAATTTTTTTTTTGAGACAGAGTCTCACTTTGTCACCCAGGCCGGAGTACAGTGGTGCAGTCTCAGCTCACTACAACCTCCGCCTCCCGGGTTCAAGCGATTCTCCTGCCTCAGCCTCCTGAGTACTACTGAGTCTCCTAAGTAGCTGGGACGACAGGCACCTGCCACCTGGCTAATTTCTGTGTTTTCAGTAGAGACGGGGTTTCACCATGTTGCCCAGGCTGGTGTCGAACTCCTGACCTCAGGTGATCCACCTGCCTCGACTTTCCAAAGTGTTGGGATTACAAACGTGAGCCACCTCGCCCGGCTATGTCTGTGTTTCAGAAATGAGGAAACTGAGGCTTAGAAGGGGTGTTGCCTGTATGTTTTGAGGGCATGGAAGACACTGTAAAGGAGACATTATTTGAGGTGAACTCTGGTGCCACACATGCATGCTCTGCTTGTGATTGGGAATGATTTAAATAAGGAGATTCTGGCCAGGCGCGGTGGCTCACACCTGTTATCCCAGCACTTTGGGAGGCCAAGGCAGATCACTGAGGTCAGGAGTTCGAGACCAGCCTGCCCAACATGGAGAAACCCCATCTCTGCTAAAAATACAAAAACTATCTGGGTGTGATGGTGCACACCTGTAGTCCCAGCTACTCGGGAGGCTGAGGCAGGAGAATTGCTTGAACCTGGGAGGTGGAGCTTGCAGTGAGCTGAGATTGCACCACTGCACTCCAGCCTGGGCGACAGAGTGAGACTCCGTCCCCTGTGCAAAAAAAATCAATCAATCAATCAAAAATAAATAACTTAAATGAAATTAAATATAAAAACATATAGAGATTCCTCAGGACTCTACATGAGATATTTACTACATTAGAGCAAGAGCCCTCTCAGTATCTGTGAGTGCAGATGACAACAACCAGTGGCAGAGCTAGGAGGGGAGCAGGAGGCTGATGGCTGTGTCCCTGGGTCATGGCCTCCACCCCAGCAGTGTGACTGGAGGAGCTGGAGCAGGTGGGGCTGGGGCTCAGCAGCTGTGGGGTGGAACTAAGGAGGTGTGTGGGTGATCGGGGCCTTCACCCCAGACTCACCTCCCAGCCCAGCAGAAATGGGTCACCAAGAAGTGGAGGCCCGTCATCCCCGACGGGTTCCAGGCTTGGGCCTTGACCCTGGCCTTGCTCCAGCCAGGGGCGAGGCTCTCACTGAGCTCAGCCAAGATGAGGATGCGGCCCTGGCGGGCGCCGGAGGGTGCGGTGCCCATCCTCACCTGCACGGCCCCTGACCTGGCTGTGCTCTCTCTCCCTGCCAGGGTGCTGTGTGGAATTGCTGCTGCTGCTGGTAGCCGCGGGGCTGCCCCTGGGTGGCGGCTGCCCACGGGACTGCGTGTGCTACCCGGCGCCCATGACGGTCAGCTGCCAGGCACACAACTTTGCAGCCATCCCAGAGGGCATCCCCGTGGACAGCGAGCGCGTCTTCCTGCAGAACAACCGCATTGGCCTCCTCCAGCCCGGCCACTTCAGCCCCGCCATGGTCACCCTGTGGATCTACTCGAACAACATCACCTACATCCACCCCAGCACCTTCGAGGGCTTCGTGCACCTGGAGGAGCTGGACCTCGGCGACAACCGGCAGCTGCGGACGCTGGCGCCCGAGACGTTCCAGGGCCTGGTGAGGCTTCACGCCCTCTACCTCTACAAGTGTGGGCTCAGCGCCCTACCGGCCGGCGTCTTTGGCGGCCTGCACAGCCTGCAGTACCTCTACCTGCAGGACAACCACATCGAGTACCTCCAGGACGACATCTTTGTGGACCTGGTCAACCTCAGCCACCTGTTTCTCCACGGCAACAAGCTGTGGAGCCTGGGCCCGGGCACCTTCCGGGGCCTGGTGAACCTGGACCGTCTGCTGCTGCACGAGAACCAGCTGCAGTGGGTCCACCACAAGGCGTTCCACGACCTCCGCAGGCTGACCACCCTCTTCCTCTTCAACAACAGCCTCTCGGAGCTGCAGGGCGAGTGCCTGGCCCCGCTGGGGGCCCTGGAGTTTCTCCGGCTCAATGGCAACCCCTGGGACTGCGGCTGCCGTGCCCGCTCCCTGTGGGAATGGCTGCAGAGGTTCCGAGGCTCCAGCTCCGCTGTCCCCTGCGTGTCCCCCGGGCTGCGGCACGGCCAGGACCTGAAGCTGCTGAGGGCCGAGGACTTCCGGAACTGCACGGGACCAGCGTCCCCCCACCAGATCAAGTCACACACGCTCACCACCACCGACAGGGCTGCCCGCAAGGAGCACCACTCACCCCACGGCCCCACCAGGAGCAAGGGCCACCCGCATGGCCATCCACCCGGCTCCCGGTCGGGTCACAGGAAGCCGGGCAAGAACTGCACCAGCCACAGGAACCGCAATCAGATCTCTAAGGCGGGCGCTGGGAAACAGGCCCCCGACATGCCAGACTATGCACCTGACTACCAGCACAAGTTCAGTTTCGACATCATGCCCACGGCCCGGCCCAAGAGGAAGGGCAAGTGTGCCCGCAGGACCCCCATCCGTGCCCCCAGCGGGGTGCAGCAGGCCTCCTCGGCCAGTTCCCTGGGGGCCTCCCTCCTGGCCTGGACATTGGGGCTGGTGGTCTCTCTCCGCTGAGGACCCAGGGCGTCAGCACCCAGCACTGCCACATGTCCACCAAGGAACAGAATTTATTTTCTTCTTTTTTTAACCAGTGGAAGACCTGCTGGGTTTCAGGAAAAGGCTGGTAGAGGCTTTGGCTGCTGTCTGGACGTCTGGACCCTGCCATGTGGATTATAAACCCAAAGTGTACAGCCCTAGGCGGGAGGGGTTGGCGCATCTCAGCCGGCTGTCCCAGCCAGCCCTGCAGAGCATCCACGGACAGTGTCCACTCCGGCAAGGTGGGAAAAGGCACTCCAAGTGCCCCCTCCACTAGCAACAGTGGGACAATTGCCCCCAACGGCGGAACCGGGGCTCTGTGGAATCCCAGTGGTTTGGAAAGGTCCGGAGGGCCCCGTGGTTCCTGGAGAAAGCAGCACGCAGAGAACAAACGAGGCTCACCCACGAGGCTGGGCGGCCAGCAGTCTGGGCACACATGAGCAGGTGGCATCTTGGCTCTTGCCTGAGGCCACTGAGTCACCCTGCCCTGAATTCTACCCTACTCCACCTTCAGCCCCTCCCTCGGGGGCAATGCCTCTCTCATTCCTAATGTCTCAGGCAACCGTGACAGACCCAGGCCCAACTGCTGGGATCCAAGAACCAATTACCAAAGGAAAGATCATCAGAGGCTGAAATGTAGAACTTCATCCCAGGCAATGAGGTTCTTACAGAAGGTGCAGTTTTATAACTACGTCCACTTATATATATTCACACTCTACATATAAATATATATATACACATGCACAGTCCCCTCCCACTCCGTTACCTAACTGTACGTCTTTTCATGTTTATAAACTATACAGAAAACTGTATTTGCTGAACTAAGGATTGTATTGGTGATTTCTAGCAAGAACAAAGTGATAGAATTTTTGTCTAGAATCCCAACCTGGCAATGATAGTCTCCAAGGAACCTGGGCTTGCCAAGGGCCTGGGGCAAGGTGTCAGCGGGGACGGTGAGGACGGGGAGGCAGTAAGAGTCACTTTGGGGGACCAATATTCTTAGATATTTAGGGCATCACCTTGTTTTTATATGCAACACAAGCCTGTCTGCCATTCTGGAGCACCCTGTCACCCCTGCTGTCGTAGCTCTTGGCTTCAGGGTGAGAAGTGAGAAGCAGCTTATTGTATGTCAGGGAGCCAGGCCTTGAGGGTGAGCGAGATGGAGAAGGGGAAGGAAGGGGCTTTGAGTCTGGAAGCCAGCAGGCCAGGCAGCATCCGCAGTGTTAGTCCAAAGGGTTGGACCATGTCCTCAGCCTCGCATTTGGTCAGTGACGGTCTGGACGGCCCAAGGAGACTCTGTGCTTGAGCCCAGGTCTCCCGCATGGCTCAGCTGCTGAATTTTTCCTTGAGGCTCTTTGATGGGTGACCCAGCAAGGGCCCCGTGTAGGACAGCAGGAGGGAGGCATCGGGGGGCCTTAGCAGAAGGGAACCGACGAGGGCATTTCATTAACCATCTCAGGCACTTCTGCATCATGGAAGACTCCGCCCTCCCAGCCGACCTGGGGGTGCTCAGGGTGCAGGCAGAGGCTCGGGAGGCCGGACTCAGGGCTCAGGAGCAGGGACTGGGGCAGGCGAGCCCGGACAGGGAAGAGGGGCTCCGATCAAAGCCAGCCATGCTGCTGGCCAGGGGCCCAGGTGGGCACAAGCTCCTTTGCGCTTTGCACAAACCTGAATCCCCCACCAGAGAGGATGTGTGTGAGGAGCCAGAAACGCTGAATCCAATTAAGAGAAAAATAATAATAACAATAAACGATCTTGGACAAGAACGCTGTTTTTCATTTCCTAACCCCGCATTCCTGACAGGTGGCAGATCCTGGGCTTCTGTGGGTGGGCGAGCCTGGCCGGGCACAGCTCTGGGAACACAGCACATTTGTTGGCGGGAGGAGCCGCAGGGGGCAGGGGCACACTGACTCATGGGACACGTGACAGCGCGCACACACTAGTGCTCCATTTCGTGGCACTTCCCTCGCCCGCTCAGGACATGATTCACTTTCCACGTTCTGGCTGCCCCGGGTCGGCACCGTCTCCGTGGCTCTCCCCGGAGGAGGCTGGTCCTGGGTCCTTCTGGCCTATTCCCAGGAGCCTCAGGAGCAAGTGCTGAGTGATTGATTCTCAGGGGACCGGGCAGGTGGCTGGTGGGGACGGGCAGCTGCAAGGGAACAGTCAGTTCCTGGGGCCCCAGGGGTTTTCCAGGAGGCCAGGGACCCACCCGGACAGCTGCGGGTGGGCCTGGAGACTGTGCATGCCTCTCTGGCTTCAGAGAAAGGAGAGGGTTCCCCGGATAGAGGGAGGAAGCCTGTGTTTTCAGGCCTGGCTGGACAAATCCTCCTCAGTATGAGGCTTGGGGCGTTCACTAAAGGGAGTCCAGTGACTGCAGACCAAAGAATCCTCAGCCTTGGCCGGGCGCGGTGGCTCAAGCCTGTAATCCCAGCACTTTGGGAGGCCAAGACGGGTGGATCACGAGGTCAGGAGATCGAGACCATCCTGGCCTACACAGTGAAACCCCGTCTCTACTAAAAAATACAAAAAACTAGCCGGGCGAGATGGCGGGCGCCTGTAGACCCAGCTACTCGGGAGGCTGAGGCAGGAGAATGGCGTAAACCCGGGAGGCGGAGCTTGCAGTGAGCTGAGATCTGGCCACTGCACTCCAGCCCGGGTGACAGAGCGAGACTCCGTCTCAAAAAAAAAAAAAAAAGAATCCTCAGCCTGTAGTTGCTCCCCTGTGGCCCGCAGGCGCTGACCCAGGCCAGTGCCAGGGCCTGGCTGTCCCTTAGAACCCAAGAATGTCGTTATGTTGTTGATTTCATTTCCAACTTCAGACAGCAAGGCCCTCAGTGGGAAAATCAAGAGTCTAAGCACTTTATTAAATTTTTTTTTGAAAGACTTAGGAAGTCCTGTAATATGGAAGTGAAATGTCAGTACGAGAAATGCTAATGTTTTATAAATGATCCGCCTCTGTCAAGCACAGCACAGTCTCTGGTTGCCGACTGTTATTAGAGGCGAGGCAGTGGGGGCCCAGGACGCCAGGCATTTTTAGCAGCTTTCTCCTCTAAGAGGTAGAGGGAACCAAGGCAGCTGTGATGCAGGCGACATCACTTGTCACTCAGCAGCTCATGCTACGCAGCTATGATGACACCATCGCCCCAAACATCAGAGCAACTGGACACGTCAGGGGTGAGGCAAAGTCTTTTCTATTCACCAGCCCCAGCCCCCCGCGTCTGGTTCAGGGCAGGGAGATGCAGATTCCTGTGGTCTTCCCAGAGGCGGAGGCCACCCCTCCGCTGCCATCTTCCCCCACCGCTTTCCCTGGACCCCCTGGACCCCCAGATTGGCTCAGGGCAAGGAGCTCAGAGCCCCGATGAGGAAACAAGTATTTGCAACTGGTACGGAGTTGGTGCTCGCCTTCGCACCCCTCGGCCGCCAAAACGAGTAGCTCGGCTGGGGCGGGGGGGCAGTCAGAGAAGGTTTCCAGGTGGAGGTGACACTCCAGTGAGTCTTGGAGGATGAGGAGCCGTCCAGAGAAGAGTGTGAGGAGTGGGGCTAGAGGTGGTCACAGTACCGTGTCTGGAGTATCCAAAAACACTCCGGGCTTGAGGGTGTGGAAGACGCACCCAGGACGGGGCGGCCCAGGGAATCCTGCTCAAGGGCTCCACTCTGCCGTGGAAGTGGAGGGGCTGTGTGGTCCCCCCGACCTGGGGTCATCCTCCCGCCCGTCCCCCCAGCCTGTCTATAGGCACGTGGTTTCCGACCGTGGCATCCTTGCCGCGGTTCCTCAACAGTGGGTTTCATGGTGGAAACTTGCCTCCTGGGCTCAGCCAGATCCTCCCCTCGTGCCAGCAAGCTGGAGCGCTTGCTGGAAGTCTGCCTGGGCCGCAGGCCCATTCCCAGACACCTGCTGCTTCCAAGCTCGGGAAGCATTCCACGGCCCGCGCTCCCTGCTTCCCAGCCGCCGGCCGCCCTCAGCCCCTCCTGGCTTCGGAGCAGCACCCCCCGCCCCCGCCCCGTGCTTCTGCCTGTGCCGGCTCTGACCATCCACCAGCCCCAGAGCCCCTCCCACCAGCCACACCCTGTCTTCTCCTGCTGGGGCTGTTCATGCCAAGAGCCAAGAATCCCATTTAGCAAATGTTTACTCATCACCCAACTAATCACCAGCACTCTGCCACTGTGGTGAATGGGCCCCAGGAAGGCCTGTGAGCAGGTTTGGGGAAGCCGGAGAGCCTGGGAGTCCTCGTGGAGGGCAAGCTGCAGGGACTGGGGTCAGAGAGGAGTTTGCTGGGGAGGCTCCCTGGAGCCACCGAGCCCTCAGCAAATTCCCCTTTACATGCACACCGGCTTCCCAGGCAGGCCCCACCAGCCCCTGAGCAGACCCACCTCTCTGCCAGGGACCCAGCTCCTCCAGACCCCACTCTGCGCTGACCTAAGGAGGCAGTCTTTCTCTGGGTTTATTTGTTGTCTGTTTTTGTTTCGTTTTTGAGACAGGATCTCACGCTGTCACCCAGGCTGGAGTGCAGCGGCATGATCATGGCTCACTTCAGCCTCAGCCTCCTGAGGCTCAAACAATCCTCCTGCCTCAACCTCCTGAGTAGCTGGGACTACAGGGACACACCACCACACCAAGCCAATTGTTTTATTTTTTATTTATTTATTTTTTGAGACAGAATCTTGCTGTCACCCAGGCTGGAGTGCAGTGGCGTGATCTCGGCTCACTGCAACCTCCACCTCCCAGGTTCAAGCGATTCTCCTGTCTCAGCCTCCCCAGAACCTGGGATTACAGGCACCTGCCACCATGCATGGCTAATTTTTGTATTTTTAGTAGAGATGGGGTTTTACTACCTTGGCCAGGCTAGTCTCGAACTCCTGACCTCAGGGGATCCACTTGCCTCGGCTTCCCAAAGTGCTGGGAGTGCAGGTGCGAGCCACCACGCCCAGCTAATTTTTTGTCTTTTTAGTAGAGATGGGGTTTCACCATGTTGGCCAGGCTGGTCTCGAACTCCTGGCCTCAAGTGATCCGCCCGCCTCGGCCTCCCAAAGTGCTGGGATTACAGGCTGGGCCAGCACGCATGGCTGGTGTTCATTCTTTGAGGAGGGGCGGGTGCACGCTTTGATGGAGCCCCTTCCAGCCCCGTTCTGAAGGCTCCTGACCCGGTTCAGCTCCCCGCCTTGCCCTCTAGCTTCACTTTCTTCTAAGCAGGGGTTCAGCCGTCAGCCACGACTCCATCCCGTCACCAATCCCCCACTATCAGCTCGTAATGGGCCAATTTTCTTTTACCTTCTGTCTACTTGGAAAATATCTCAAGAACCTTTGATTGTGCGTTAAAATATCCTTTACAATTCTATGCTTGGTATCTTTCTGCTCCTCTAATTGTCCCTTTTAACTCACCATGCTTTCCGTATAAATCTCCCGGTCTCCTCCTTCCCCGCCTGTTAATAAATATGAACTCTAAAAAATACATAAACATCTACTGTTGGCTAAATAACTCACGGCACAATCAAAAAGCTGGGAAGAGAGGCTCGGCGCGTTGCATGGCCACCTGAGCACCCTCCCTCGCGTGGTCCTGCCTGTCTCCCCAGAGAGGGCTGCTGAAGGCGGGGGAGTCCAGGCCCTGGAGAGCCCACGGGGTGAAGGGACCCTGGGAACCCTGGGGGAGAAGGGGAAGCGAGGCAGAGAGAAGAACTGTGCTGCCAGGGCGACAGGGCTCTCTCCAAGAGCACCAAGTGCGGGGTTTGGACAAAGGAGACCCTCATGCAGGCAGCAGCGGCTGGTTTAAGTGGCATTTCAGTGGGTCAGCCGCCAAGGCCCCTCACCACCACAAGAAGTGGGTCAGCCTCCTCTGACACCAGCACCAGCCTGCATGGAGGGGGCCCGCCCTCATCTCTCTCCTCTCTGCCCTCATTTCTCATTAGAGCTGTTAGTTTCTAAGCTCCAGGAGGGTGGGGAAGGATGTGCCTTTGTGTCACCGATTCCTGTGTGGCAGCGTGCACACTAATGGCATGCCTGAACGGCAGAATTTGACATTGCTGCTGCAAGATGTGCTTGGGTCACAGTGCTTTCCAAATTGACTGAGGCTCCGCGCCACCCCCTTCCTCCCTCACCCAGACGCCTCGGAGGCCCCGCCAGCCACTGCTTCTGTAGCTCCCGCTGAGGGCCTCGGAAAAGAGAGAGGAAGTAAGAGATGTATTAAACTCTTCCATCTCTGTAAGCACCATTTCCCAGGAGACCAACTCTAAGGAAGAAGGCAACACAAGTGCTGGAGGCCTACACAGGTAGGAGGCTGGGAGGAGGCACCAGGCTTCGTATCTTCTCTCCCCACCCCCGGCCCTGCTTTGGGCACAGTCACTGGCAAGACAAGAATGTCCTCTGAGTGGCAGCATCCAGGTGGCCACGCACCACTCCAGCCAGAGAGATTGGAGGGATAATTGCCACGTAAGACTTGCCCAGTGATGAGAGGCCGGGGTGGGGACAAACCCACAGAGGAAACAGTAGCACGGACTGGATGGGCAGGGGAAGGTGGTCTTTAAGGAAGACCCCACAGGGTGCACATGTACAGTCTCACTTGGAGAGAGAGGGCACAGCTCCACGGGGCAGCCGTGTAGCCAAAGAGGCAGAAGGAGGAAAAGATGCAGACGGGAACCACGTTAGGGAGAGGCTTTTGCACACACACGCTCACATGCCTCTCCAGCACGGTGTCCTGCCTCTCTCCCTTGTGCAGCCTCATGCAGCCTAGTGTGGGACATTCACATAGTCAATAGACTTGGGTCGGGTGCGGTGGCTTACGCATGTCATCCCAGCACTTTGGGAGGCCGAGGCGGGCGGATCACGAGGTCAAGAGATTGAGACCACCCTGGCCAACATGGTGAAACCCCGTCTCTACTAAAAATACAAAAATTAGCCGGGCGTGGTGGCGGATGCCTGTAGTCCCAGCTACTTGGGAGGCTGAGGCAGGAGAATGGCATGAACCCGGGAGGCAGAGCTTGCAGTGAGCCGAGATCGTGCCACCGCACTCCAGCCTGAGAGACAGAGCGAGACTCCATCAAAAACAAAAAACAAACAAAAAAAAAAACAAAACAGATTTGAGCCCTGGCCATGTGCAAGGCCCCAGCCAGCCCCTGGGACTGCAGGGTGAACACAAGGGTCTCCCCGTGTGCAGCTGACATGCCAGCCAAGGAGGCAGCAGTGGAAAACCAAATCCCTCTTTGTCTATTTGCTGGGGTAGTCGTCAGGAGAGGGGCAGCAGAGTCTGTCACGCGGCTGTCACTCAGGAAGAGTGAAGGGTGGGACTGAGCCCCTCCCTCCACGCACACTGGTGGCCATCTGTCAGGGACACAGGCGCTTGTGTGACAAGTCGGCAGATTCTGGGCTGAGCCCTGAGCAGCGGCATTTCTCACTGAGCCCTAGCCCTAAAGGAGTTTATCTGACTCACGGGGGTGGAGGCACGAAGGGCAGGGAGTCCTTAGTCCCACCCAGTGCCTTACCTGTCCAGTGTGAGCTTGGAGGGTCTGTACTCCCATGGCCGGCTGGGGTACACTGACGTTCTCCCCTGTACCAGGGACCACGGGGTCCCTGAGGTGTCTTTATTTTTTGTTTGTTTGTTTTTGAGACGGAGTTTAGCTCTTGTTACCCAGGCTGGAGTGCAGTGGCGTGATCTCGGCTCACTGAACCTCTGCCTCCCAGGTTCAAGTGATTCTCCTGCCTCAGCCTCCAGAGTAGCTGGGACTACAGGTGCCCACTGCCACGCCCAGCTAGTTTTTGTATTTTTATTAGAGACAGAGCTTCACGGTGTTGGCCAGGATGGTCTCAAACTCCTGACCTCATGATCCTCCCACTTCGGCCTCCCAAAGTGCTGGGATGACAGGCGTGAGCCACTGAGCCCTGCAATGTTTTTATTCTTTATCTCAAATCTGAGCCTCAGAGGCCCTGAGGTCCCTGACCCCTCATCTCGCTTGCTGCCAGGAGAGTCTCTCACTGTTTTATCTGTGGCATTTAAAGTGCCACCGGGTGTCTGACACTTTGCAAGTCTAAGGTACAGGCTCTTCTGAATTTCCACACCAGCCGCCTTTCCAGGAGCTCCTCCCAGGCTGGCCTCCTCGCCTGTGTCCAGAGCACTCAGAAAGGAGGCTTAGGTCTGGCGCAGCGGCTGACGCCTATAATCCCTACACTTCGGGAGGCCAAGGTGGGAGGATTGCTTGAGGCCAGAAGTTCAAGACCAGCCTGGACAACATAGTGAGATGCCATCTCTACGAAAAATATAAAAATTAGGTGGGCATGCTGACACGTGCCTGTGGTCCCAGCTACTCAGGAGGCTGAGGCAGGAGGATGGCTCGAGCCCAGGAGTTTGAGGCTGCAGAGAGCAGTGATCACACCTCTGTACTCCAGCCTGGGTGAAACAGCAAAACTCTGTCTCAAAAGAAAAAAAAAGTTCATTGGCCATGCACGGTGGCTCACACCTGTAATCCCAGCACTTCGGGAGGCTGAGGCAGGTGGATTACGAGGTCAGTGGTTCGAGACCAGCCTGGCCAATACGGTGAAACCCTGCCTGTACTAAAAATACAAAAATTAGCCAGGCTTGGTGGCGTGTGCCTGTAATCCCAGCTACTTGGGAGGCTGGGGCAGAGAATCGCTTGAACCTGGGAGGCAGAGGATGCAGTGAGCTAAGATCGTGCCATTCCACTCCAGCCTGGGCGACAGAGCAAGACTCTATCTCAAAAAAAAAAAAAGTTCCTTAGCAAGCAGACTAAAAATATTAAAACAAAGTAAAAAAGAAAGAAAGAAAAGAAGAAGAAAAGCGTCTCAAATCCACCTTGGGCGGGTCCTACTTAGCATCATGCCCACTGAGGGGAGACCGGGCAGAGGTTGGGTATTCTAGTTGGAAGGTGCCATAGAGGCGTCCCGGCTGCAAACTGCCAGGGTACAGCTGCTGGGACCTCCAAGCATACCGGCTACCCCCAACCTCAGACTTCCTCCTTCCTCACTCACTCCACACCACCCCAAAAACGAACATCCCTCCAGCCTCACAGGTGACACCTCGGGGAGGGATCTCCCTGTGACCACTTCTGCTGCAGCACAAGCTCCTCTCTCCTCCCCAGCCAACCTCATACTGGGCCCAGTGCTTGGTCTCGGGCTCCCCAGAGGCCACTGTACGAAGCTGCCTCCTTTTACCCACTCACCTTTCTCGTTCAGAGTGGCTTCATTTTCCTTCCTTCCTTCCTTCCTTCCTTCCTTCCTTCCTTCCTTCCTTCCTTCCTTCCTTCCTTCCTTCCTTCCCTCCTTCCTTCCTTCCTTCCTTCCTCCCTCCCTCCCTCCCTCCCTCTCTCTCTTTCTTTTTCTTTCTTTCACCCTTCTCGCTCAGAGTGGCTTCATCTTTCTCTCTTTCTTTCTCTCTTTCTTTTCTTTCTGAAATGGAGTCCCGTTCTGTCACCCAGGCTGGAGTACAGTGGTGTGATCTCAGCTCATTGCAACCTCCACCTCCCAGGTTCAAGCAAATTCCCCTGCCTCAGCCTCCTGAGTAGCTGGGATTATAGGCACGCACCACCATGCTCATCTAATTTTTGAATTTTTAGTAGAGATGGTGTTTCACCATGTTGGCCAGGCTGGTCTTGAACTCCTGACCACAGGTGATCCGCCCACCTTGGCCTCCCAAAGTGCTGGGATTACAGGTGTGAACCACTGTGCCCGGCCTGTATTTCAGATTTTTAAAGTCCCCTCACAGACACAACTGAGAAGTGCCCCCTGTGTGGAGACATGATTATAATTCTCACTTTACAGATAAAAAAATGGTCCTTCTAGTTATTCAGACCTGTGCTTCGGAGTCCAAGACCAGAGCACAGGCTCTTCCTCAATTCAGCCCTGTTCTTCCTTTTGCCCAAGAGGAAGAAATCCCAGTAGTGGAGAGCCTGTCCCACACGGCTTAAGGCTAAGATGGGATCACTCTGGGGAAATCTTCCTTTTCAATCCCAGGAACTTCAAGCTCAGAAGAGCTGATGTGCAAAAGCCTTGGAGAGAAAGTCAGAAGATCTGTCTTCCTGCTTTTCCTAGTTCTTTCCGCTGTCTTGACCCCCCAAACTTTCCCAAACGAGGCGACTGCAATTGCCCTCCCGGTCACTGAGGGAGCTGCCGAGAGCTCCCTCCTGTCTGCCTTCCTTCCCACCAAGAAAAAGGGGCAGTGGCAGAAAACTCCCAAACTGGCCAAGGTGGTGGCCCCAGTTTCTTGACAGGTGTAGCTGAATCCTCACGTCTGAAAAGACCCCATGTTAAGTGTGACAGACTCCTGTAGTCTGGGCAGCGAAAGAAGACCTGGCCCCATCCTCCTTCCACCTACAGAGTACCATGAGACTGCCCGGGGAATTCCTTCCACCACGTAAAGGAAGATAGTGGACACCTGGAATCCCAGCACTTTGAGAGTCCAAGGCACGAGGATCTCTTGGAGTCAGGAGCTTGAGACCAGCCTGGGCAACATAGCAAGACTCCGCCTCTACAAAAAATACAAAAAATGGCTGGGTGTGGTGGTTCACACCTGTAATCCCAGCACTTTGGGAGGCCGAGGTGGGAGAATCGCTTGAACCCAGGAGTCCAAGACCAGCCTGGGCAGCAGAGAGAGACCCCATCTCAATTTAAACATAAAAAACACATACATAAAAATATTTAAAAATTAGCTGGTATGGTGGCACACGTTTGTAGTCCCAGCTGCTCAGGAGGCTGAGGCAAGCGGATCACTCGAGCCTGGGAGGTCCAGGCTGCAGTAAGCCATGGTGGAGCCTCCAGTCTGCGGACCATTGTAAGACAATGGGCACGAGGTGACTCAAAGTTGATAATCATTGAGAAGAATCTTCACTCTTAAAAAAAAAAGTTGACAACCAGGCCTGCAAGAACCACATAGGGTCTCCTCTGCACAGATATAAAATAGGTACATTCTGGGCCGGACACGGTGGCTCACCCTGTAATCTCAGCACTTTGGGAGGCCAAGGCGGGTGGATCACAAGGTCAGGAGTTCAAGACCAGCCTGGCCAAGATGGTGAAACCCTGTCTCTTCTAAAAATACAAAAAATTAGCCAGGCGCGGTGGCAGGTACCTGTAATCCCAGCTACTCAGGATGTTGATGTTGAGGAAGGAGAATCATTTGAACCCGGAGGGTGGAGGTTGCAGTGAGCCAAGATTGTGCCACTGCACTCCAGCCTGGGCAACAGAGTAAAACTCCGTCTCAAAAAATAGATAAATAAATAAAAATAAAAATAAATAGGTACAGGTTGGGTGTGGTGGCTCATGCCTGTAATCCCAGCACTTTGGGAGGCCGAGGCGGGCAGATCATGAGGTCAGGAGATCGACACCATCCTGGCTAACACAGTGAAACCCCGTCTCTACTAAAAGTACAAAAAAATTAGCCAGGTGTGGTGGCGGGCGCCTGTAGTCCCAGCTACTCGGGAGCCTGAGGCAGGAGAACGGCATGAACCCAGGATTGCCCCGTTGCACTCCAGCCTGGGTGACAGAGTGAGACTCCGTCTCAAAATATATATATATATACATACATAAAATAAAATAAAAATTGGTCGCAGTGGCTCACACCTGTAATCCCAGTACTTTGGGAGGCTGAGGTGGGCGGATCACCTGAGGTCAGGAGTTCAAGACCAGCCTGGCCAACATGTGGTGAAACCCTGTCTCTACCAAAAATGTGAAAAAAATTAGCCAGGTGTTGTGTCATGTGCCTGTAATCCCAGCTACTCTGGAGGCTGAGGTGGGAGAATCGCTTGAACCCGGTAGGCAGAGGTTGCAGTGAGCCGAGATCATGCCATTGCACTCCAGCCTGGGCAACAAGAGCAAGGCTCTGTCTCAAAAAATAAAAATTTTTTTTTTGTAGAGATGGGTCTCGCTATGTTACCCAGGCTGGTCTTGAACTCCTGGCCTAAAGTGTCCTCCCTCCTTGGCCTCCCAAAGCATTGGGATTACAGGTGTCAGCCACCACACCCAGCCCAGAATGTACCTATTTATTTATTTTTATTTATTTATTTTTTTTGAGACAGAGTCTCCCTCTGTCTCCCAGGCTAGAGTGTGGTGGCGCGATCTCGGCTCACTGCAACCTCCACCTCCTGGGTTCACACCATTCTCCTGCCTCAGCCTCCCGAGTAGCTGGGACCACAGGTGCCAGCCACCACGCCCAGCTAATTTTTTTGTACTTTTAGTAGAGACGGGGTTTCGCCGTGTTAGCCAGGACGGTCTCGATCTCCTGACCTCGTGATCTGCCCGCCTTGGCCTCCCAAAGTGCTGGGATTACAGGCATGAGCCACCACGCCTGACCTGTACTTATTTATTTTTATTTTTATTTATTTATTTTTTGAGATGGAGTTTCACTCTGTTGCCCAGGCTGGAGTGTAGTGGCATGATCTTGGCCCACCACAACCTCCGCCTCCTAGGTTCAAGTGATTCTCCTGCCTTAGGCGCCCATTTTGGGCTTAGCTTTGAGCCCAGGAGTTCAAGACCAGTCTGGGCAGCCTGAGTGGCTATAGACCCATCGTGCCTGGCTCTACCAAAAAAATTGTTTTAATTAGCTAGGCAGGCTAGGCGTGGTGGCTCATTCTTGTAATTCATACACTTTAGGAGGCTGAGGCAGGAAGATCACTTGAGCCCTTAAGTTTGTGACCAGCCTGGGCAACATAGACTCCCGGGCTACAAAAAAAAAAAAAAAAAAATAGAAAAAGAAAACACAAAAAATAGGCCAGCACAATGGCTCACGCCTGTAATCCCAGCACTTTGGGAGACCGAGGCAGGTGGATCACATGAGGTCAGGAGTTCGAGACCAGCCTGGACAACATGGTGAAACCCCGTCTCTACTAAAAAAAAAAAAAAAAAAAAAAAAAAATCAGCTGGACGTGGTGGCACACGCCTGTCATCCCAGCTACTCGGGAGGCTGAGGCAGGAGAATCACTTGAACCTGGGAGGCAGAAGTTGTGGTGAGCCGAGATCACACCATTGCACTCCAGTCTGGTCAACAAAAAGCGAAACTCTGTCTAAAAAAATATATAAAAAATAAATAAACAAATAAATAAATTAGCCAGGCGTGGTGGCATATGCCTGTGGACCCAGGTACTCAGGAGGCTGAGGTGGGAGAATCGCTTGAGCCCAGGGGTTCAAGGGTGCAGTGAGCAATGACTGTATTGCTGCACTCCAGCCTGAGTGACTGAGTTAGGCCCTGTCTCAAAAAAAAAAAAAAAAAAGAAAAGAAAAAGGCCGGGCGCGGTGGCTCAAGCCTGTAATCCCAGCACTTTGGGAGGCTGAGGCGGGCGGATCACGAGATCAGGAGATCGAGACCATCCTGGCTAACACAGTGAACCCCATCTCTACTAAAAATACAAAAAACTAGCCGGGCGAGGTGACGGACGCCTGTAATCCCAGCTACTCGGGAGGCTAAGGCAGGAGAATGGCGTGAACCCGGGAGGCAGAGCTTGCAGTGAGCTGAGATCCAGCCACTGCACTCTAGCCTGAGCGACAGAGCGAGACTCTGTCTCAAAAAAAAAAAAATAAATAAATAAAAAAAATAAATAGCTGGCCCTAGAGGCAATTTGGGGCCTCTTCTCCAAATTTGGGGCCTTTTGTGAATCCTGGGACTGTCCTTGGAATTTGTATTTTCTTTTCACTGTTTTTTGCTTATTTGAAAAATTGTCATAAAATGTTCATGTTAATTTCAATCAAATACGTCTACTTTTCTTATTTGGAATATTTTCATGGATTTTAATATTTTGTTTCCAATTTTAAACGGTCTAATACCAAATTGGCTTCAAAACTGTATTGATTTATCCTAGGTGATACTACAACGTTTTACAATGTGTCTTAGTTTTTTTCTTTTTATTTGGAAATAATTACAGGTTCACAGGAAGCTGAAAAAAAGAAAGCGCAGGGAAGTCCTGGAGCCCTTTCACCCAGTTTCCCTCAATGGTAATATCTTGTGTAACTCCCTGTTAGTTCGCCATTAAAAAAAAATATATTGGCCGTGCGCAGTGGCTCACACCTGTAATCCCAGCACTTTGGGAGGCCAAGACGGGCGGATCATGAGATCAGAAGATCGAGACCATCCTGGCTAACACAGTGAAACCCCGTCTCTACTAAAAATACAAAAACTTAGCCGGGCATGGTGGCGGGTGCCTGTAGTCCCAGCTGCTGGGGAGGCTGAGGCAGGAGAATGGCGTGAACCCGGGAAGCGGAGCTTGCAGTGAGCTGAGATCGTGCCACTGCACTCCAGCCTGGGCGACAGAGCGAGACTCCGTCTAAAAAAAAAACAAAAAACAAAAATTGGGGCCGAGCACAGTGGCTCAGGCCTGTAATCCCAGCACGTTAGGAGGCTGGGGTGGGCAGATCTCGAGGTCAAGAGATCAAGACCATCCTGGCAACACGGTGAAAACCCGTCTGTACTAAAAATACAAAAATTAGCCGTGCGTGGTGGCGGGCGCCTGTAGTCCCAGCTACTGGGGAGGCTGAGGCAGGAGAATTGCTTGAACCCGGGAGGCGGAGCTTGCTGAGCCGAGATGGTGCCACCGCACTCCAGTCTGGGCGACAGAAGGAGACTCCGTCTGAAAAAAGAAAAAGAAAAAAAAATTGGACCTTTTCCTCTCGGAAGTTCCCTCTCTCTCACTAGAGACAGAGCTGTTTACCTTTCTCCTGTCTCTTTCTTTTGTCTGTTAAACCTCTGCTCCAAATATATATATATTTTGTTTTCAGTTAATGATATTTATTTTACCTATTTAGGTAAAGTTTTCACATATTCAAACAACTTTGATAAAGAAAAAAATAAAGCTTCCAAGAGGCACAAAGGAAGGAAGAGTCCTTTTTTTTCCCCCTTGGATATTTCTGAATGAAATTTTAGGATTTTAAACATCATTATATCATTGAACTGAGAAATGGAAAATGAGAAGTGTTTGCCCAGGTGCAGGGTTCTTGGCCAGAGTCCCCCTAACAAGGTTGGGGAGATGAAGAAGGAGGTGTCCACAAACCTCCTGGAATTCAATGCAGGGCCCCTGGAATGTGCAGGTTTCCAGAGCGAGCTTTCTTTTTCTTTCCTGTTTTTTTTTTTTTTTTTGAGACACAGTCTCGCTCTGTCACCAGGCTGGAGTGCCGTGGCATGATCTTGGCTCACCGCAACCTCTGCCTCCTGGTTCAAGCAATTCTCATGCCTCAGCCTCCCGAGTAGCTGGGACTATAGGCGCCCACTACCACACCCGGCTAATTTTTTGTATTTTTAGTAGAGACGGGGTTTCACTGTGTTAGCCAGGATGGTCTCGATCTCTTGACCTCGTGATCTGCCCACCTTGGTCTCCCAAAGTGCTGGGATTACAGGCGTGAGCCACCGTGCCAGGCCAAAAGCTTTTTTTTTTTTTTTTTTAATTTTTTTGAGATGGAGTCTCAATCTGTTGCCCAGGCTGGAGCACAGTGGCGCCATCTCGGCTCACTACAACCTCCGCCTCCCGGGTTCAACTGATTCTCCTGCCTCAGCCTCCCCAGTAGCTGGGATTACAGGCACCCATCACCACGCCTGGCTAATTTTTGTGTTTTTAGTAGAGGTTGGGTTTCACCATGTTAGCAAGCTGGTCTCAAACTCCTGACCTCAAGTGATCCACCTGCCTCGACCTCCCAAAGTGCTGGGATTACACGTGTGAGCCACCGTGCCGGCCTTTATTATTAATTATTGTTATTTATTAATTAATTTTATGTTTTTGAGACGGGGTCTTGCTTTGTTGCCCAGGCTGGTCTCAAACTCTCGGGCTCAAGCGAACCTCCTGCCTCTGCCTCCTGAGTAGCTGGGCCCACAGGTGCATGCAGGCCCGCACGGCCTTTTCATCAGATCCTGAAAAAGGCTGAGAACTGGCCCAGACTCCTTCCCTTCACCCTCCGCAACGCCGCCTCCCACCTGGCACGTAGGTGGCGCTCTGCCTGGGGATGACGAGTCCTCGGCTCTCCTGGCAGAACCGGCTTGTGAAACAGCCAAGGCCGTGGCGGAAAATGTCGCTCTTGACCAGCTTGTCCTTGTGACCAATTTGGTTTCAACCCAATCGTCTACGCCTCCACTCTGTCACACAAGGAAAATGGTGGGGGGGTGTGGGGGAAAAGGATGGAGCGGCTGGTTCCAGAAGACGCCGGCAACGGAATTTTAAACCCAGGCAATCTGCTTCCTTGTCATCCTAAAAGCTGTGGCAACTGGCAGGCTCCAAGCTCCCTGGAACACTGGCTTCCAAATGCTAGTTTGGAGACAAGGGGAGCCTGTGATTGCGATTTTACCGATTTGCAACGAAACATTAATGTAGGGAGTTTTTGCTAAGCCAAATTTATTCCATCTAAAGATAATCCTTTATTCTGAAATCATGTCCTTGTTTTTTTTTTCCTTTGGTTTGGGGAGGGAGAAGGGTGTTCTAAAAAGATCTTTCTTTGGCCGGGCGCGGTGGCTCACGCCTATAATCCCAGCACTTTGGGAGGCCAAGGCGGGTGGATGACCTGAGTTTGGGCGTTCGAGACCAGCCTGGCCAACATGGCAAAACCCCGTCTCTACAAAAAATACAAAAAAATTAGTCAGGCCTGGTGGCGGGTGCCTGTAATCTCAGCTACTTGGGAGGCGGAGGCAGAAGAATTGCTTGAACCACGAGGTGGAGGTTGCAGTGAGCCAGGATCGCACCATTGCACTCCAGCCTGGGTGACAGAGTGAGACTCTGTCTTAAAAATATGTATATTTATTTCTTTTCTGAACCAACAGGACTGGTGCATAGCAGCTGCTGTGTCTTGGGGTCTCTCATTGGCCAAACAAAATGCTGGCAACCCAAGACAAGCTCTCCACATTCTTTCTGGAACCCTACTGCTCTGTGGAATGCAAAAACTCTGGGAATGATGATTTTGGAGGAGTCTGGCAGTGTGGCTCTTTTACCTTATGCTGTCCCCAGCCCCGACCCAACCCCACTCTGGCCAATGGCTCCGCTCACCTGTGCCAGCTCCGTGCGCACGGCCTCCTTCCTCTTTATTACCTGCCTTCCATTATTTGCACATAATTATCTGCAATAACCAGCCTGTTACCCTTAAAAACAATTATATTCTCTTTTTATTTTTTTTGAGACAGAGCCTCACTCTGTTGTCCAGGCTGGAGTGTAATGGTGTGATCTCGGCTCACTACAACTTCCGCCTCCCGGGTTCAAGCAATTCTCCTGACTCAGCCTCCCGAGTAGCTGGGATTACAGGCATCTGCCACTACACCCGGCTAATTTTGTATTTTCAGTAGAGACGGGGGTTTCACCATGCTGACCAGCCTAACCTTGAACTCCCAACCTCAGGCGATCTGCCTGCCTTGGCCTCCCAAAGTGCTGGGATTACCGGCGTGAGCCACCTGCCTGGCCGACAATTGTATTCTTCTATCAGCAAACATTGATGTTCTTTTGTTACATCTTTTAATGAAGCTGACATTAGGGAGATGTTTTCTTTTCTTTTCTTTTTTCCTTTTTTTTTTTTTTTTTTTTTGAGATGGAGTCTCGCTCTGTCACTTAGGCTGGAGTGCAGTGGCGCGATCTCGGCTCACTGCAAGCTCCGCCTCCCGAGTTCACCCCATTCTCCTGCCTCAGCCTCCCGAGTAGCTGGCACTACAGGTGCCCGCCACCACGCCCAGCTAATTTTTTGTATTTTTAGTCGAGAGGGTGTTTCACTGTGTTAGTCAAGATGGTCTCAATGTCCAAACCTGGTGATCCGCCCGCCTCGGTCTCCCAAAATGCTGGGATTGCAGGCGAGAGCCACCGCGCCTGGCCTATTTTCATAAAGTCAAATGGCTGCCTTTTAAGAGGGTTTGGGTTCCATGTTAATGTTTCAAAACCTTCACTAGGGGATGGGTGTTTGGTGCTGACGGTGGAAGGAGAAAAGGAATTAGTAGGACTTCTTCCCTGTTGATCCAAGAAGAGCTGCTTTGAGAGGTCAGAGGCCCAGGGGACCCGGTACAGCATGCCAGCACCCTCCCCAAGCTAATGAGCTCTAAAACTATCAACGCGATGAGCTCAGCCCTGCGGTGAAATCATTCAGACATGTTGCTCTTATAGCTGTGGCTGCCTCTTACTGACCACAGCTTAAATCCTCCCTCCCTGCAGCCTCCTCGGGGGACCTCCAGAGCTAATCACTTCAGGGAGCTTCACTGAAATGTGCTCCTGGGCCGGGTGCGGTGGCTCACGCCTGTCATCCCAGCACTTTGGGAGGCCGAGATGGGCGGATCACGAAGGAGATCGAGACCATCCTGGCTAACACGGTGAAACTCCGTCTCTACTAAAAATACAAAAAACTAGCCAGGCGTGGTGGCGGCGCCTGCATCCCAGCTACTCGGGAGGCTGAGGCAGGAGAATGGCGTGAACCCAAGAGGTGCAGTGAGCTAAGATCCGGTCACTACACTCCAGCCTGGACGACAGAGCGAGACTCCGTCTCAACAACAACAAAAAAGAAATGTGCTCCTTCCCCTGGGCTGCTCATAAAAGCTTTATCGTGGGTGAAGCCTGACCCAGATGGAATGGTAGCATGTCCCAGGTCAGGGGGCCAAAGGCGCTGGCCCAGGCAGGATCTAGGCTTACAGAAATAATTCGGTTACGTATTAGAAAGCCGGGGGCGGGGGAAGAGGCTGTAATTTTATCTCTTCCCGAGTGCCCCTCTCTTTACGGTTTGGGCCTGACCTGGTGACTATTTGTACTTGAGTCACTCATTGTGGGCCAGACAACATCAAGATGCAATTTCTTTCAAAGTTAGAAAAATAAATAAATAAACGGAAGTCTGCTCCTGCTGGGTTTATAAAGAGCTGTTTTCTTCCTGAGCTCTATGGCATGGTGGCTCTAATCTGAAATTTCTTTTTAATCATAGCAGGGGTCCCAATTAGCATGTTGGGTAATCTTTCAAGTAGAACTGGGAGTTCCGTGACCGTAGAGAGCCGAGGAAATGTTATGCGTGAAGCTCTGGAGGGAGAGGGCTGAGAAGGCCGTGCCGTCAGGCTTGTGCACACACGTATGTCAGTCAACGTGCATTTGCAGGCTGGATCCCAGTCCCAATTGCAGGAGTGTGCACCCTGCGTTTCTTGACCCCCAGTTCTATCATACCTGGACCAGAAGGATTGTATGGAGCGTACACAGTGTTGCCTTCGGTGCAGAAACCCCAACTCTACCCCGTCCGTAAGCCAGCATGCCAACACACAGGCCATGCACGCGTACCTACCCCTTCCCCCTGAGAACACAGGGCAGGAACCAAGCTGCATGTGTCAGCCTGTGGCGCAGAGTTTGGGGCGCCCCCGGCTCTCCATGAGATGGGCCGCAGCCCCGGACTCAGCTGGCACCGGGCCCAGCTCCGACCCCGCACGCCGCTGACCTACTTTCCTTTGTTGTTGTTTTTGGAAGTGCTGATGTCAACGCAGAATTCAGCAGAGAGGCTGAGTGAGAAAAAAAAAGAGAAGGGGGTAGAGAGAGAAGAAGGGAAAGAATGAAGGGGAGGGAGAGCACCAGATAGGGATGGTGGTGGCAAGTTCCCTGCAACAGGACTAACTGCCTACTGCCACTGTCCCTACAGGGCCTGCCCAGTGGGGCTGGGAGCAGCCTGGGCCCTGTGGGCTGAGTAAACAGGCAAGAGGCTTCTTCCCCCTTTCAATGCACAAGGGGCAGGAGGTGCTGCCCAGGCAGGCATGCCCAGAGGTGCCTTCCCTCAGAGAAGGAGCCATGCGCGTCGGGCACCTCCCCGTGCTCTCCCCAGGTGCCTGGAGGTGCCCGGTGTGCCTCCATCTGTCAGGCCATCGGAAGATGCCGAGCCGCAGCCACCCTGAGGGCCGGGACTCGGTGGAGGCTCCCCACACTTGCTGGGGCTGGAAGAAATTGGTCTTTGGGGATTCTGAAGGCAGCTTCCTCTATTCTCTCGTTCCTTGGTAACCCACATGACAGAGCTCTGCCGGCAACTGGCCTGCTCACACCTCCCGTTCACAGGTGCCCTAGGAGAGCGGCAGGGATGGGGGCGAGATGAGCCCAAGACTGCCCCACATGCACTGCAGAGGACTGTTCAACACGCTGCCCGCCCCTCTGGGATCAGAATATTGCCCCTTCCTCGCTGCCTGACTTTCCCATGCTATAGTTGAGGTTGAGGATGACAAAGAGTCTGCCCTTTCCACCCATTCGCAGAGCCCAGCTGCTCCTCCAGTGTCCCTGCACCAGCTGCTACTCAGAACCACGGCCAAAGCCTCAGGCTGAACCCCTCCTCCGGACACTTGGCCAACAACAGTTTCTTTTCTTTTCTTTTTTTTTTTTGAGACGGAGTCTCGCTCTAACGCCCGGGCTGCAGTGCAGTGGCCGGATCTCAGCTCACTGCAAGCTCCGCCTCCCAGGTTTACGCCATTCTCCTGCCTCAGCCTCCGGAGTAGCTGGGACTACAGGCGCCCGCCACCTCGCCCGGATAGATTTTTGTATTTTTTTAGTAGAGATGGGGTTTCACCGTGTTAGCCAGGATGGTCTCGATCTCCTGACCTCGTGATCCGCCCGCCTCGGCCTCCCAAAGTGCTGGGATTACAGGCTTGAGCCACCGCGCCCGGCCTGCCAACAGTTTCTTAATGATGAAACCATTTCAGATCCACACTCCTGAAACTCAAGGTTATAAGCCTTGTGATTCCACCAACGCAACACAGCGCCCCAGCCCGGGCTTTTGTTTTTATCCATGTGCCAAAGGGACTCCATTCCAGTGGGGCTGGGACCTGGAGTGCGTCAGCTTCTCCTGTTTCCCTCTCGGACGCTTCAGCCTCCAAACAAGCTTGGCACAGGATTAAAGTCACTCTCTCCTGCTCCATAAGCTCATACATTTTTCAAGCAAGGAAATATACAGAGGAGACAAAGCCCTCATATGCTGAAATGACACCCCAAAAAATAGGTTACCTGACAATGACTTGTTTCTAAGTGGAGCAGACGTTTCTAGCGGCGGAAGTGTTGGCTGGGTTGCCGGGGCCGCCGCCTTTTCCTCCCAACTTACTGCCTCTTAACCTCGCCCAGTCCCTGGGTTTAGAGCTGGGATAATAGTTCTCCACACCTCCCTCCTCCCTGAGCTGGTGGAAGGCGTAATGAATCAACATCTGAAGCACTTTGAAGAGGCCGAGTTCGGGGTGCCGTGCGAGTACACAGCACCACCAGCCACCTCTCGAATCTACATCGAGCTGATTTATTTACCTCCCAAGAAAGAGACAACAGTCATCATATTTACACTTCAGGCTGCAGCTTCGTGCATTTCCCTACAGCACCCCTCCCTCTGCCATTGCTAAGGACTCCATTAAAGACGCTGCTTTTCCATGGAAGAGAGGTCCCTCTCCCAGCATCTCTCTCATCCTGAGGGTCGCAGCCTCCTTCCCCAAATCACAATCTGTTGCCACAAAACGTGTCGCCGCACGGTACACAGAGGGCCACAGCCTCTCCCCAGGAGGATGAGGAAATGGATTCCGTAGCAAAAGAGGAAGTCAGATGCTGCCAATAATTACGAGGCGAAGCAGAGGTGCGTGAAAGGTAAATGGATATCGTTTAAATGTTGGTCATTTAAAGGGTGCGTAGCGCCCGAGTCCCTCATTACCACGCAGGGCCGCAGACTGGTGGCAATTAGGCTGGCACAGGTAGGACCACCCCGCTGAGAAATGGGGGGATCGCAGCACACCTGCCAGTGATTGCTGCTGGGGGTAGCATTTGACTTCCCTTCTTTCTGGTTTTTGACAGCCCTCTCATTTTCAGCAGCATTCCGTCCTTGGTGCTCTCACACAGTTAATAATACTAAAAGAAAAAAAGAAGAAAGAAAGAATGAGATGAAAAGGTTTAAAAGGTTCTTCTAGGCCAGGAGCAGTGGCTCACGCCTGTAATCCCAGCACCCTGGGAGGCCATGGCAGGCGGATCACAAGGTCAGGAGTTTGAGACCAACCTGGCCAATATGGTGAAATCCCGTCTCTACTGAAAATACAAAACTAGCCAGGCATGGTGGTGTGCACCTGTAATCCCAGCTACTTGGGAGGCTGAGGCAGAAGAATCGCTTGAACCCAGGAGGCAGAGATTGCAATGAGCCGAGATCGTGCTGCTGCACTCTAGCCTGGGCAACAGAGCAAGACTCCCTCTCAAAAAAATAAATAAATAAAAAATAAAAAGGTTCTTCTTGGTTCTGAGAATCAGAAAAGCCGCTGCTCCTCGGACATCGAGCCTGGCTAGGAGAATCTCGACGGATGTTCTGGAGTGACAGGGTCCCATGCAAGAGCATCTTGGGTGCCACCTGCCTAGGAGACAGGATCGGTGGACGCTCGCTGCTTAGAGCAAAGCCCAGGGGCTGACTCCCCCACACCCACGGTAAAGGGGATATCAGCAGAGGCCCCCTTAAAAATGATGTCTACAGGTGCGGTGGCTCAAGCCTGTAATCCCAGCACTTTGGGAGGCCGAGACGGATGGATCACGAGGTCAGGAGATCGAGACCATCCTGGCGAACACGGTGAAACCCCGTCTCTACTAAAAAATACAAAAAACTAGCCGGGCGAGGTGGCGGGCGCCTGTAGTCCCAGCTACTCGGGAGGCTGAGGCAGGAGAATGGCATAAACCCAGGAGGCGGAGCTTGCAGTGAGCCGAGATCCGGCCACTGCACTCCAGCCTGGGCGACAGAGCGAGACTCCATCTCAAAAAAAAAAAAGATGTCTCTATTTCCATACTAATCCTGGGTTGCACTGAGAAGAGACACTTCTGTCTGAAAAGCAAGGCAGGCCCATTGAAGCTCAAAGAACCACACCCAGGGGTTCTGCTGTCCTCCTAGGAGAAGGCAGGGGGCTGGGGGTGGGGGCAGCAGTGGATGGGAGGGAACAGCCCAGCATGCCACCTTCACAGCCCACCTCTAGACCCCCTGCGGGCTCATCCTCAGCTCCTGGAAGACAGCGCCGGCTCCAAAGGGATGTCACTGCTGGGCCTTCCAGCTTCTCTCCCTAGTGCTCTCCAGATCAAAACCCCCAAACTCGTTAACTAAAAACTTTGCTGAGGGAACAGTACACGCTGAGGTGCAGGACGTGGTGCCAACTCTCTCATTAAAGTGCCTTTCACCACGAGAACTCACCACCGATGACAATGGGCACTTGGCCGCTGCCATTTCAGAGTCAGAGGCTGAAGGGAGGAGAGGAAACAGCTGTGTCCAGGTCAAAACAGATCAAATTTATGGCTGGTGGAATGTGGCTGAAAGCTATTTACTGCATGCTTGGTGCCACTCTTTTCTTTTCTTTTCTTTTTGAGATGGAGTCTCGCTCTGTCCCCCAGGCTGGAGTGCAGTGGCATGATCTTGGCTCACTGCAAGCTCCGCCTCCCGGGTTCATGCCATTCTCCTGCCTCAGCCTCCCGAGTAGCTGGGACTACAGGCGCCCGCCACCTCGCCCGGCTAATTTTTTGTATTTGTAGTGGAGACGGGGTTTCACCATGTTAGTCAGGATGGTCTCAATCTCCTGACCTCGTGATCCGCCCGCCTCGGTCTCCCGAAGTGCTGGGATTCCAGGCGTGAGCCACGGTGCCTGGCTGGTGCCACTATTTTCAAAAGGTGATTTTTGAAAAGGTTGTTATTCCAGTTGCTGATGGGCCTTTTTTTTTTTTTCTCCTGCGTGGGTTGGGAGCCTGTGCCCAGGGCCCCGTGCTCCTCGGAGCCGGCTCCGATGCCAGTAAGTGATAAGAACCCCAGTCCCTGAGGATGCAACCACACCTGACACAGAACAAGGCAGACACCACGGGGCACTGGGGGATGAGGAAAGGTGAGCTGTGCCATGAGGATTGGAACCCGACAGCCCCGGAGTGAGGGATCCCAGTTATGAATAAATACGATGGAAACCTGAGGAACCCACGGCTTCCCCACTGACCCAGGCAAAAGAACACGGGATAATTCAAGATGGCAGACACAACGGGCTGCCGGTATTCCCAGGGCTGTGGAAACAGACCACCGCAAACTGGGTGGCTGGAAACAAGAGAAACTTTCTCTCCAGCTCTGGAGGCCAGAGTCTGAAATCAAGGTGTTGGTCGGGTTCCCTCCTGGAGGCTCTCAGGGAGAATCTGTTCCATGTCTTTCTTTTTTTTCTTTTTCTTTTTTCTTTCTTTCTTTTCTTTTTTTTTTTTTTTTGAGATAGGGTCTCACTCTGTTTGTTTTTTGAGATGGAGTCTCGCTCTGTTGCCCAGGCTGGAGGGCAGTGGCACGATCTTGGCTCACTGCAACCTCCAGCTCCCGGGTTCAGGCGATTCTCCTGCCTCAGGCTCGTGAGTAGCTGGGATTACAGGCGCCCGCCACCACGCCCGGCTAATTTTTTGTGTGTTTTTAGTAGAGACAGGGTTTCACTATGTTGGCCAGACTGGTCTCGAACTGCTGACCTCGTGATCCGCCCGCCTCAGCCTCCCAAAGTGCTGGGATTACAGGCGTGAGCCACCGTGCCCAGCCTAGGGTCTCACTCTGTCACCCAGGCTGCTGTGCCGTGGCATAATCATGGCTCAGAAGGCTCTACCTCCTGGGACTCGAGCCATCCTCCCTCCCCAGCCTCCCTCCTGAGGAGCTGGGACTACAGGCATACGATACCATCGCTACATTTTTTTTTTTTTTTTTTTTTTTTGTAGAGCTGGAGTCTCGCCATGTTGTTCTATGCCTTTCTCTTGGCCTCTGGTGACTGCTGCACACAATCTTTGGTGTTCCTGGGTTTGTAGGGACATCCCTCCAGCCTCTCTGCCTCTGTCTTCACGTCCCCTTTGCTGAGCGTCCTGTCTCCTTTTCCTTCTGTTCTCCTAGAAGGACACTTGTCATTGGATTTAGGGCCCACCCTATCCAGGATGACCTTGTCTTGCAATCCTTAACAAACACATCTGCAAGGACCCTTTTTCCCATCGAGGTTTCATGCTCTGTTTCCAGGTGGACAAATCTTATGGGCAGCCACCGTTCAACCTACTGTGGTAGCCACGGTGACCCAGAGAACTGCTCCCGGGACAAAGGCTTCTCTCTTAGGCCCCACTGGATCCTCTGCTGTCAATGGGACAGAGGAGAAAAAAGAGAAGCGGGTAGAGAGAGAAGAAGGGAAAGAATGAAGGGGAGGGAGAGCGCCAGATAGGGATGGTGGTGGCAAGTTCCCTGCAACAGGGCTAACTGCCCACTGCCAGTTAGCCAGTAACTGCCCCTGCCGACTGCCAGTAACCCAGTCACCCCTTGGGTTACCATAATTTTGGTGTTTTTTTTTTTTTCTTGAGATGGAGTCTCGCTCTGTTGCCCAGGCTGGAGTGCAGTGGCACGATCTCGGCTCACTGTAACCTCCACCTCCCGCCTTCAAGCAATTCTCCTGCCCCAGGCTCCCGAGCAGCTGGGACTACAGGCACATACCGCCACCAGGCTCAGCTAATTTTTATATTTTTGGTAGAGATGGGGTTTCACCATGTTGGCCAGGCTGGTCTCGAACTCCTGACCTCAAGTGATCCGCCCACCTCAGCCTCCCAAAGTTCTGGGATTACAGGCGTGAGCCACTGTGCCTAGCCGGGTAATTAATTTTGGATCCATCACAAAGCCACGGGGGCATTGGACCTTTCCCAAAGACAGGCCACACCTGCCTAAACCATGTCCCTGTCTCAGAGGGTCCCTCAGCCCCGAGTCCCTTCTCGCTGAGGCGGTTTCTAAAGTGGGAGACCACAGCACAGCATCTTGCCCACAAGGCACCCTCAGCGAGGAACGGAGCCAAAAGAGAAGTCTGAGCCAAGCACGGGAACCAGGGATACTCCTCCTCACGTGTCCTCACCGGAAGCTGGCAGTCGCCAGGGCCAAGCACAGGGTTCTGCTCCTACAGGGGGCTTTGCAGATATTTACCAGCCTTTTGTCGATGGGAAAGGGACGGAAGCTCATTCTACTCTAAAGGAACCTATTATGTCACAGGTGGGTTCTGATCATTAGAAAGCACTTTTTTTGGTTGAGTCAAAACCAACCTGCCTGCAATGCTGTTCACCCACTGTCCCAAATTTACCTTCAGGAGCTCTAAGAAATGATGGTCACCACCAGACTCTAGAAGCTGCCTCATGCTAATCACCCGAGGGCATGAAAGCATCCCCCAGAGGTTCCAGGGCACCAGCAGCTGAGCCAGACTGACCAAAGGAATTTCCATTTTTCCTTGAGCATGGATAGCAGCCATCACTGCATTTTAAAAAATGTAGCCCACGTCTCCCAGAATTAGATGTATAAAAGAAAAACAAATGTTAGCCCACGATATGCTAGGTGTTTTACGTATGATATTTCTAATCCTTACAACTGGCCCCGAAGGCATGCACTAATATCATCCTTGCTTTATACACGAGGGAATAAGTTCTGAGGTCAGGTAAATGGAAGATGGGGGATTTGAACCCAGATCTGCCTGACCACAGTCCGCACGTTGTCTTTCTCCCCACGCTGCCTCCCTCATGTGCAAAGGAACAGTCTATTTTCTATGCCTGGGGGCCGGAAAGTGGAGAAAGAATGAGTGTCCTCAAAGGAGGGTGAGGATAAAGCAGAAACTCCACTTTCATATCTAAACTAAGCAATCATGTTTTATTTCCATTTCCCTGAACATATAGTTCAGTTACACGGTTTAAAAAAAATACAACGGGTTCTAGAGAAATGTCAAGTATTACATTTCGGCGGACGTGTACAGAACAATCAAAATGTTGGACATCCCCAAACAGATGCAAACCTTCACCAAAGTCTCTTCCAGAGGCACGTCAGTGAGGTTTGAAAAGAGCAGCTCATGGATCGGGCTCGGTTGATTTTCCTCGTGTGTGAGCTTCATACCTCCAAAGTCTGGTTCACCCAGAGGAGAAAATATAATAATTATGATTCCTTGCACATTTGTGGACTGTTTTATGTTTTCCCTTTCCCACAAATTATTGTGTTTGATCCTCACTTCCACCCTGTGAGGTGGGAGAGACAAATGTCCCCCTGGCTGCACGTGTCAGGACACCAGGAGGTGCAGGAGTCCCTGGAGGAGGGTAGGAGGTAAGCAGGTGTCCTCTTTCCTCTGCTCTTCTTGCAGGAGGCCCACTGTCCCCTTTCCTTTTTTTTTTTTTTTTTTTTTTTTTTGAGATGGATCTGGCCCTGTCGCCCAGGCTGGAGTGCAGTGGCGCAATCTCCGCCTCCCGGGTTCAAGGGATTCTCATGCCTTAGCCTTGCAAGCAGCTGGGATTACAGGCATGCACCACCACGCCTGGCTAATTTTTGTATTTTTAGCAGAGATGGGGTTTCACCACGTTAGCCAGGCTGGTCTCAAACTCCTGACCTCAGGTGATCCATCTGCCTAGGCCTCCCCAAGTGCTGAGATTACAGGCATGAGCCGCTGCGCCCGGCCCCCCAGCCCCTTTCAAGCTTTAGAGTCCCCCCAAAAAAGTTGTGGCCATTGTGGTCATGGTGGCTCAGGCCTTGTAATCCCAGCACTTTGGGAGGCCAAGGTGGGTGGATCACCTGAGGTTAGAAGTTCGAGACCAGCCTGGCCAACATGGCAAAACCGTCTCTACTAAAAATACAAAAATTAGCCGGGCATGGCTGTGAGTGCCTGTAATCCCAGCTACTCTGGAGGTGGAGGCTGAGGCTGGAGAATCGCTTGAACCCAGGAGGCGGAGGTTGCAGTGAGCCGAGATTGTGCCATTGCACTCCGGCCTGGGCAACAAGAGCGAAACTCCATCTAAAATATATATATATATATATATATATATATATATATGTGTATATATATAACCATTGGAGATCCCACCAAAGAGTTGATGTAGAAAGACAGAAGATGGGCCGGGCGCGGTGGCTCAAGCCTGTAATCCCAGCACTTTGGGAGGCCGAGACGGGCGGATCACGAGGTCAGGAGATCGAGACCATCCTGGCTAACATGGTGAAACCCCGTCTCTACTAATAATACAAAAAACTAGCCGGGCGACCTGGCGGGCGCCTGTAGTCCCAGCTACTCGGGAGGCTGAGGCAGGAGAATGGCGTGAACCCGGGAGGCGGAGCTTGCAGTGAGCTGAGATCCGGCCACTGCACTCCAGCCTGGGCGACAGAGCGAGACTCCGTCTCAAAAAAAAAAAAAAAAAAAAAAAAAGAAAGACAGAAGATGGAAAAGGGAGAGGAAGGACCATGGTAATTCCCAAAAGAGGAACTATGGTATCCCTAAAGCCAGAGACTGGATTACAGCTTCTGCCAGGGACACCAGTCAGCAAGAGCAGCCAGGCTTCCCCCAGAAGGAGGAACCGGAAGCCTTTTGAAATGGAATGTTCTTCCCGCTTGCAGGACCTTTTTCTTGGGACCCCGAGCTTGCCTTCAGCAACAACGGTGTTGGCCCAGAGAGATCTGGAAGGCTGGCAGAAACTAGTCCCGTCTGCTGTGTCTGTGGCCAGAACAGAGCATAGTTGCAGGTGCTTCTCCGAGGTCATATTGGCTAATGAATTAAGGTTAGCAGCTAAACACCGAAAAGAAAGGGCACTGAACTTGACTCTGCTACCACTTTGCTTCTAACTAAATACTCTGGGGATTGCCTCACTCGCTCATCAAATGCCAGCAGTTCCTCTGAATGACAAGCTGATGGCCCCCAGTGGGCGTTCATAATACATGAGTAGACTCATTCTTCCTTGAGATGGTCAGGCTGGACTTTGCCTCATGCAGAACTCCCAGGACATAGAAAAGCTTAACAGCCACACCTCAAAAAATTCTGTTGGCTTCATAATTCCCACCCAGAAGGGAACTCACTCTTGAAACAATGGATCCCCGGAGCTTGGCCCCTTCCCCCATGGCCTGGGGGTGCCTTCCTACAGCATACCTCCTGGAAACCTCTATTTCCATTTTGGGGGACCACTCTGCTCCTGCACACCGAGAAAGGAAGAGTTGAGGTTTCCATGGTCATTTTTCGTTACAGTAATGAAAGTCTTGAAATGATCACAGAAGGAAAACTGGAAAATATGTCTCCTAAAAAGAGCTGAGGCAAATTATTATAGCAACTGAATCCTAAAAGGAATTTTCAAGTAAAAATATGGCTCATGTGAAGTTGTTATGGCAACTGACATTTAAAAGTAACTGGATTTGGGCAAGTTTCTTGCTCCACCCTCTCTGCAAAGTCTTGCAGTAACTTCATGCTAAAATTATACTTTAATTTTAATTAGCCAAATAGGTCATAAATACAGCGTATTCCCAAATCCTTACAATTTCCACCCTGTGTGCAGCTGATCTACTAATGAGAAACTATTTCCACGAAAACCCACTTACCATTGAAACTCCTATCCAATATTTTTCTAATATAATTGATTAATTTAAACACATTGCATAATGTGATATTCTGTAGCATTCTATTAACATGATAAATAGCAGTGGGGGGAAAAAAAGCCCAAGAGATTAAACATATTGCAAGCAGTGTAACTGTATTTAAATAACTCCGGCCACTGCCGAGGTAAACGCACTGTTCCCATCCTCAAATACGGTCTAAACTCGGCAGCGTATCCCAGACTGCACGGGTATTAATAGGACGGCAGAAGGGGGGGCAATAAGAAATGACAGGCAACTTCAAAGAAATAAAATTTCTATTAGGCTTTGTTATAAGATTACATCAAAGCAGTTCATATGTTTTAATCTGGGGAGAGAAGCAGCAACTACTTGGGGTTTGAGCCTGGGGGCTGCCTCTGTGTACTGAACCAGACGGTTTGCATAATGAACAATTTTCATTCAATCAGGATTTCAGCACTGATAGCTAGCTCCCTCTTCTAGGTCCCAGGCACAGGCTCCTAGTTTTTATTCTCCCAGCTCCACCTGCTGGAGAAACAGCTTGTAACCGGAAGGAAGGGGACGCAGGGCAGCGTTTCTAAGCCACGATGCTAAATTCGGGTGCCTGAAATTAGGGATCTGACTTTAGACATCTCACAGACAGGGCGTCTGTGAGATACCCGGGGGCGCAGCCTGGGTCCGCCCCTGCAGCCGGCAGGGAAGGCGCGGGGGGTCCAGGCCTGAAACCTTCGCCCCTCCCAGCGCCTCCGGACTTAGGGAATTTGGAAATCGTCGTCTGCATTCTGAGTCGAACCCCAGGGAGAACGGAGTTGGGGGAAGGCAGTTCGCCCCGAGAGACTGGCGGACAAGGTCGCTGGCTTCAAACACCAAACGCGGCTCCCACCTGGCCCAGTCACCTTTCAAGTTTCCCAGCCACTCGGGTCTCCGGGAAATCAAACGGGGGAGAAAAAGCTGCCCGCGTGGAATTGCATTTTCATGCACAATGGGGAACTGAAGCGCTGAGCAGAACGTTTTGAAAACCTGGCACAGCCGACGCAGGCTGGGAGGAAGGGAAGTCCCGGGCGAGCGGCTGCGCGCGGACTCGGGGCTGCGGCCCAATCCGCGCTGATCCCCGGGCTTAGCGCGCGCCCCTCCTGGGCTGAGGCCGCACGACCCCGAGGCGCCACCTGGCTGCGTCCCCGTGGGGAGGCCGCTCGGGAGGGCAGGCGACACCAAGCCGCGTGCAACTGTTTTCGAAAAGCTGGGATGATCATTTAAATGTTTAAAATATGCACATGGTAATTCAAAACTAATTACCCTGAGCACATTTGAAACATTGATGCCAGCGTCTCTGGGTCCTGCCTACTGACTGTGCGCGGCGGCTCACTCTGCTGTTTCTATAAACTGCTTCAGTGGTTTTAACTTCCAGGCTAAATCCGGCGGCGCAGGCTCTGCCTCCCGCCCCTGGTTGGTGGAGAGACCCCTTTCCTGACTTCCAGGAGAGGAGGCTGTGCCCCGTTTCCCTGGAGAGCCATTTGTCACGGTCTCGCAGCTCTGGCTGAGGAATCCTGGCCCTCGTTGTGTTCATCGTGGTCATTTCCATTCTTTAATTTAGGTGAAAATGACCTCTCTCCCCACCTATTCCTTTTCTTGTTGTTTTCTCCCCATTTCCCCTTCCTCTGTCTTGGCACGTGGCCCCCATTTCCTAATCACACCCCACCCGGCTCCTTCTCCATTTGGGGGTGCACCCAGAAGGTTTTTGGGGGTTGTAAGGTGGCCGCATCCACCAGCTACCCTGGGAAGCAGGACTGAACTGGGCCAACCTGGGCAAACAGCAGCCACTGCCGGGCACGTTATAGTGGCTGCCAGGGCACACACGTGCACATGCCACACACACGTGTGCACACACACCATCCACGTGCACGCATGCCTCAGACACTGAGCCAGGCCTGCTTATGGACTGGACTAATTAAACCTGGGCAGGTCCTGAAGCAAATTCACTTCCCCAATTTCCAGAATAAAATGAGTTCTCTTCCTCTGGGGGCATTAAACCAGCATGCCCGGCTCAGGGACCAAGAATGGTGATGTGTGACCAAAACGACCTGACTTCCCAAACCTATCCGGGGAGACTGACCGGGGGCTGGGATTGGAAGAGGCGCTATTCCAGAAATTAACACAGGCTTATAAATACGTTCCGGGACACAGACAAGCAATGACTGGTTCCTTATTAACACTGCAAAGATGCCCGTGGCAGGTTTTAGGCGTTTAGGAATACAAAAGTGGGTTAGATTCCCACAGCCAGCTCCAGTTTGATCGAGTTGATATTACCAGGTTTAACTAGAGCCATTAAGAGACTCTTCATTATCCCCACACCACCGCCACCGAAGTTATCACGCGAGCCATAATGCAAGAGAATTTCCATTCCATCAACAAGAGAGGGAGCCAGTCTATCTTTGTCCAAAGAAAATGAGCAGCCCAGCACGAAGCTCGGGAGGAATCGAGTGCATAACCCTCCAATAACATCCCCGGCAGGATTTCCTCAGCTATGCAGTGGGCTAAGCGGAGGCAGGCTGCTCCGGTGTTCTCTTCCCGTGTACCTGGCCTGCGAGAATGCCAGCTCTATGAGGAGCTGAAAGGTCAATTAGTGACAAAGGACACTCCTAGAACCTACATTCCACAGGGCTTAAGTCTTAAGCTCCAAGGAAATGAAGATCCAGGCCGCCCTCCCGGTGTGCAGCAATCTCATTTATTTTTCTACAAAGACTCACCGCTCAAACCAAGCTAATTTTCTTGGTATCACCTGCACCTGGTTTACTGGCTCCTGTGCAAAGTGCCGGTCCTTCAGTTTGAAATGGACTTTTCTTCCAGCTGGTCCCTTTTTTGCACCTTCACGATAACTCACAGGTCTTGTGACTGTCCCCTCTCCTCCACTGGACTCCCTTCCCACACCACATACTCGGCACCCTCTGTCCCTCTGCTTTTGCTTATAGAAAGTGCTCTTCCATTGTGTGAGGCTCCCCGGCTCATGGATGGAAATTGAGAAGGGTCCAGGTCTTCTATTTCCTTCGCATTTCTTGTGTCACCTCAAGTATCTTCTCACGGGACAGACACCATGTCAGATATACGGAGGACCCAGTTTTATTGCTGGAGTCAGAAGCCCCACAAGATGACCCCGCACACCCCCATACACAGCAGAAATTGGACCCCTCATTCAGATGTTCCTGGCATCCTATAACTCGCCTAAAGCTAGATTTATTGCTCCTGCTGTAAAGTGTATCTGCTCTAAGCCTCACTTAAAAGCTACCACTTGGCAGAAGATCAAGTTAGAAGTGCAGGCCAGCAGGTGATGGTGAGGGAGGGTAGGAGGGGGTGGGGGGGTGGCGGGGTGGAGCCAAGAATGAAAGCGCTGAGAACTACCAGCTCAATATTTAACCTAACTGGTAATTTGCTGTGACAATTATGCCACAAACGGAACACTACCACTATGCAAGAATGTTGCACTCTAATTAACAGGGCTCTGCTTTTCCTAGTCACTGGCACTTTAATAACACACACACAATGAGGCTTGGCTGCAGGAGCTCAAGGTTCTATCAGGAAGCACGTGCAGCACGCGGCGGCGGCCTGCACATCGGTTTGAGTGTTGCTGCCTGGTGAGCCTGCTAACACCTTCAATTCTCCCTCAGACGGAGATGGAAGTGAACCAAGCAGTCAGATCCTCTCACAACGAGAGCCGCTTTGACTGACAGGCGTCTTCCCAGAGAGCCTGTGCGTGCCCCCACTGCAAATCACACTCTTTCCAGCGCCTCTTTCCAACCAGGAAGGCTTGGTGTGGGTTTGATCCTTAAAGAGTGACTTTAACAAGGATTCCATAAAAATAAAAGTCCACGGAAACACATCTTCCTCTTCAAGATGGAGAGCAAGACAGGAACAGGGACACACACACAGCCAAACTCCCAAACCGCCGGTTAAAGACCCTGGTATGAGACAAAAGAATATTATTAACATCACGGCTATAAAGGATGTTGCCATCTTCTAGACTGCTGGGTTCCTGAAACGTGGCTAAGTAAGACGAACTGTTTTTTGCTTAATTAGTGGCTCCTTTATGGAAGGTTTGCTGCCTGGAAAGAGCCCATTAGGGGAGGAGAGCTCATTTGCAAGGATGCACCTTATACAGCTATTCAGGTTTTGAATGAATCGTGGAGCAGGAAATTGGTGGTGGTGGTGGTTTGACGGTGGGAGTTGCGGCTTTATGGAAGCAGAAAAGCTTCTGCAAGAGACAGGCTTTGCATTACAAGCCTAAGTACTGAGGAGATCAGCGTTCCCAGGCAAACATATAAGCCTCTAAAATTTTAGGCCAATAGAAATGACCTCTGTACCATGGCTGACTGAAGATATAAATAAACTTCAACATGAACAGCAGTGTCAACGGTGAGAGGAGATGAGAGTCCAATTGGGGCTTATTTTTAAAAAGTCCTGGCTGTTCTGACTCCATTTCAGGGCAGGGCATTCAAGAGCACAGAGCTGCAGCTCCCTGTAGCGAGCCCTCCTCCGTAACAGCCACCAGCCCCTGGGTTACCTGGCCGTTGAAAGGAAACTGCACCACACACAAGTTAAATATAGTTTTGGTTATTTGCATTTTACAAGCACCGAGAATGTTATCTGAGGAAGCTGTCATTTTTAATGACAGCACAAACTTCCAATTACCAGCTGGGTAATGCACTAGGGAACGGGCATAATTTTATAAGAACGGCTCACAATTATTAAAAGTTTACATGATCACTTTTGAATTGGCTATATAAATATTTCTCACGAGGCAGGTGGGATTCAGTTTTTCACAAGGTCTATTCAAGGCTGAAAAAAATGGTTTGTTTTATTGAAAAGTACACATTTTGAGACTCATCGACAGCTAAAGAGAGGGTGTAAAGTGACAGCTACTAAGAGCCTGAGAAGCTGCAAATGCAGCCAGGTGGCTGGTTCAAAGCCTCTCACACACACTCACGAGCTCACTGGCGAGTCACTCTCACGACAAACCCAATGCAGGTTAGGGGTATGGCGATGGATAACACAAGAGCCTCTTACTGGCCGGGCACAGTGTCTCACATCCGTAATCCCAGCACTTTGGGAGGTCGAGGAGGCTGGATCATCTGAGGTCAGGAGTTCAGGATCAGCCCGGCCAACATGGTGAAACACTGTCTCTACTAAAAATACAGAAATTAGCCGGACATGGTGACACATGCCTGTAATCCCAGCTACTCAGGAGGCTGAGGCAGGAGAATCGCTTGAACCCAGGAGGTGGAGGTTGCAATGAGCCGAGACTGCGCCACTGCACTCCAGCCTGGGCAACAGAGAGACTCCATCTCAAAAAAAAAAAAAAAAAAAAAAAGAACCTTTTACTCAGCCCATGCTCAAACCCTACCCTATTTGCACCAGGAACCCAGCTCCCTTCGGTGCCTCTACCCAGCCTCCGTGGCACTGCGTGGCTTCATGTCAGTGATGAACACAGCACACGCCACTGTTTCCAGGTATTGCTGTCGGTCTTCCACACACAGACCGGACAGCCCTGACCTAAATAAAGGCCCTAATCTGTGAGCCTCAAATCACCCAATTCTTTGTGACGTCTTTCCTGATTGACTCCAGTCTTCCAGCAATTTCTCCCTCAACTGCATTTTAATTTCACTGTGACATGACTACTTAGCCCCTAAGCCTTGCTCCAAATAGTCCACAGTTCTCAGGGACAGGTATCTTGAGTTAAAGTCACACACTGGCCGGGCGCCGTGGCTCATGTCTGTATTTCCAGCACTTTGGGAGGCCAAGGTGGGCGGATCACCAGAGGTGGAGAGTTTGAGACCAGCCTGACCAACATGGAGAAACCCCCGTCTCTACTAAAAATACAAAATTAGCTGGGCGTGGCGGCGCATGCCTGTAATCCCAGCTACTCCAGAGAGTGAGGCAGGAGAATGGCTTGAAGCTGGGTGGCAGAGGTTGCAGTGAGCCGAGATCATGCCACTGCATTCCAGCCTGGGCAACAAGAGCAAAACTCCGTCTCAAAAAAAAAAAAGTAACACACTAAGGCTGGCGTGGTGGCTCACGCCTGTAATTCCAGCACTTTGGGAGGCTGAGTTGGGCACATCACCTGAGGTCAGGAGTTCGAGACCAGCCTGGCGAACAGAGTGAAACCTCGTCTCTATTAAAAATGTAAAAAATCAGCCAGGCCTGGTGGCTCACACCTGTAATCCCAGCACTTTGGGAGGCTGAGGCAGGCAGACCACGACATCAGGAGACTGAGACCATCCTGGCTAACATGGTGAAACCCCGTCTCTACTAAAAATACAAAAAATTAGCTGGGCGTGATGGTGGGCGCCTGTAGTCCCAGCTACTCGGGAGGCTGAGGCAGGAGAATGGTGTGAACCTGGGAGGCAGAGGTTGTAGTGAGCCGAGATCGTGCCACTGCACTCCAGCCTGGGCAACAGAGTGAGACTCTATCAAAGAAAAAAAAAATCAGCTGGGCATGCTAGTGCACACCTGTAGTCTCAAGCTACTCAAGAGGCTGAGGCAGGAGAATCACTTAAACCCAGGAGGTGGAGGTTGCAGTGAGCCAGGATCGCACCACTGCACTCCAGCCTGGCCGACAGAGACTCCATCTCAAAAAATAAAGTCACATACTGAGAGGCTGGAACCAGGAAGACAGGTGACTACATACTTTTCTCAATGATTTTTCAAAACCACCATTACAAATATAATTACAAGATTTAATAATCATTAATAGCTTTAATCAGGTTGATTTATAGGCAAGTCAAATGTATTCTCAAGAGGCCATTTTTGCCAGGCTGGTGGAAAACAAGAGTTTAGCCTCTTCATAGACACAACCCCCATCTGTGTAGTAGGCAGGATGAAACTAGGGCTCCAAAGCCTTCCTTTCCCTTCCCTTCCCTACATTAGTCTACCTGCTTCCAAGGGCCTGCTCAAATTACCTGCCAGCCCTTGATGGTATACAGGGTTACAGGAGTTATCCCTGGACTTAGGCAAAGAAAAATCAGAGAACCTAACAGAACAAGAGAAGGCATAGATTTTCAGTGCCACAAAGTGTAAACGCTTCTGCCCGTGAAATCCTGAATTTATAACAATTAGAAAAGTATAAGCCTCCTGCAAGAGTGAGCTGGCTCAGTACACACATCCAAAGAGCCAAACACCACTTACAATTATTTATCTAAAGCTCTAAATGATTAGTACATTTTTATATTATGTTTGTGATTTTTTTGTTTTTGTTTGGTTTTTTTTGAGTGGAGTCTCCCTCAGTCGCTCAGGCTGGAGTGCAGTGGCCCGATCTTGGCTCGCCGCAACCTCCGCCTCCCGGGTTCACGCCATTCTCCTGCCTCAGCCTCCGGAGTAGCTGGGACTACAGGCGCCTGCCACCACACCCGGCTAATTTTTTGTCTTTTTAGTAGAGACGAGGTTTCACCATGTTAGCCAGGATGGTCTTGATCTCCTGACCTCGTGATCCACCTGCCTTGGCCTCCCAAAGTGCTGGGATTACAGGCGTAAGCCACCGTGCCCGGCCACACCCAGCTAATTTTTGTGTTTTCAGTAGAGATGTGGTTTCACCATGTTGGCCAGGCTGGTCTGGAACTCCTGATCCCAAGTGATCCGCCTGCCTTGGCCTCCCAAAGTGTGGGATTATAGGTGTGAGCCACTGCACCTGGCCTGATGGTGGTTTTGATGCGATTTTTATCAAAATAAAGATGTCCATCCTAGGAGAAAAACATTACAGAATGATATGCGTACCATGCTCCCATTTTTAATTTAAACTCTATACACATAGATCCATAGAAAAAACTAGCCAGTGCTGGGCGTGGTGGCTCATGCCTGTAATCCCAGAACTTTGGGAGGCCAAGGCAGGCAGATCACCAGGTCAGGAGATCAAGACCATCCTGCCTAACACGGTGAAACCCTGTCTCTACTAAAAATACAAAAAATTAACTAGGCGTGGTGGCGGGCGCCTGTAGTCACAGCTACTCAAGAGGCCGAGACAGGGTAATTGCCTGAACCCGGGAGGTGGAAGTTGCAGTGAGACAAGATCGCGCCACCGAGCTCCAGCCTGGCAACAGAGCAAGACTCTGTCACAAAAAAAAAAAAAAAAAAAAAGGCCGGGCACGGTGACTCACGTCTGTAATCCCAGCACTTTGGGAGGCCGAGGCGGGCGGATCACGAGGTCCGGAGATCGAGACAATCCTAACACGGTGAAACCCCATCTCTACTAAAAAGTACAAAAAATTAATCGGGTGTGGTGGCTTGTGCCTGTACTCCCAGCTACTCGGGAGGCTGAGGCAGGAGAATGGCATGAACCCAGGAGGCAGAGCTTGCAGTGAGCCGAGATCACGCCACTGCACTCCAGCCTGGGTGACAGTGCATGACTCCGTCTCAAAAAAAAAAAAAAAAAAAAGGAAGAAAAAATTAGCCAGCTACACAAGTGTTTATTACTGATTGGTGAAATCCTAAGTAATTTTATTTTTCTTCTGCCCCCTTTTTTTTTTTGAGATGGAGTCTTGCTCAGTCTCCCAGGCGAGAGTGCAGTGGTGCGATCTCAGTTCACTGCAGCCTCTGCCTTCCGGGTTCAAGTGATTCTCCTGCCTCAGCTGCCCGAGTAGCTGGGATTACAGGAGCCCGCCACCACACCTGGCTAATTGTTGTATTTTCAGTAGAGGTGGGGTTTCACTATGTTGGCCAGGCTGGTCTCGAACTCCTGACCTCAGGTGATCCACCTGCCTTGGCCTCCCAAAGTGCTGGGATTACAGGGGAGAGCCACCACACTCACCCTTTTCCTCTCTTTTTTGAGATAGGGTCTCACTCTGTCGCCCAGGCTGGAGTGCAGTGGCACAATCTCCGCACACTGCAACCTCGACCTCCTGGGCTCAGGTGATTCTCCCACCTCAGCCTCCCAGGTAGCTGGGACTACAGGCACAGGCCACCACACTCAGCTAATTTTTATTTTTATTTTGTAGGGATGGGGTCTCCTTATGTTCCCCAGGCTGGTCTCAAACTCCTGGGCTCAAGTGATTTGCCCGCCTCAGGCTCCCAAAGTGCTGGGAGTATAGGCGTGAGCCACTGTGTCAGGCCCATTTTGTTTTTCTTTACTGCAGATTATCTTCCTAAAATAAACGGATTACTTGCATAAGAAATAGTCAATAGTCCAAATAATCGTTTTCTTTTTTCTTAAACATTTACTTAAATATCTTAATAACAAAACATACCAGTCTTTTTTTTAATAAGTGAAAATTAAACATCTAAGCTCTGTTTTTGAGGAACCGATGATTTCCAAAGGTGTTTATAAAAGCCAGAACTCGGCCGGGCGAGGTGGCTCAAGCCTGTAATCCCAGCACTTTGGGAGGCCGAGACGGGTGGATCATGAGGTCAGGAGATCGAGACCATCCTGGCTAACACGGTGAAACCCCGTCTCTACTAAAAAATACAAAAAACTAGCCGGGCGAGGTGGTGGCGCCTGTAGTCCCAGCTACTCGGGAGGCTGAGGCAGGAGAATGGCGGGAACCCGGGAGGCGGAGCTTGCAGTGAGCTGAGATCCAGCCACTGCACTCCAGCCCGGGCGACAGAGCGAGACTCCGTCTCAAAAAAAAAAAAAAAAAAAAAAAGCCAGAACTCTACCAGCACTGTGGATATGAGGCTAAGAACTAACAAACCACATAAAAGGAGATGGGGTGGGGGCAGGGGCGGGGGGCGGATTCTTCTCTTTGAGACAAGGAAGCAATCAATTTACTGGGGGAATAGTGGCCTTCCAACAAGTGAAAAGCAGAAAAGGAGACCAAACAACCTGCTTCATTCTCTATAAATAAAACCCTGGGCGGCATATTGCCAAAGAAACAGGAGTCAATATAAACCTTTACATACTGGGCAGCCAAACTTCACTTTTAGACAGTATATTAATTATGTAGTCAATAACCATGGGTTTCATTAGTGTATTAAATACCACGATCAATAGTATTTATACTTTTCGAAGACAGCCCACTCAGGAAACAAAAGTGGGGGAGGGGAACTTTTTTGACTCCGCAGTTTAAAACAGGACAGCACGCGAGAGATTAGCAAGGTTTTAATGGAAAGCATAAAACATTGGAAATATGGACAGAAATCAGATTATTACCCTTTAATTTTTTTCCCTGCCTCTTTCACAATGAGACTGGAGGGAATTCAAGAACCGCTTGAAATAAAGGCGAAATCATTAGATTTTTTCTCCTAATTGCTTAACGCTGATGTCATGGTGTACGCAAAATCAACATTGATCTCTAAGTGAAAGAGGAGAAATAGAACCACAAGAATAGCCTTTCGAGGTAAACTATATCCAAGAGAATTCTACGAACTGTGGGCCAGAATCTATTTAGGCAACCCTCAGGGACCAAAATCTCTTAAAAGCCCAATAGTGGAGCCAATTTCTGACACTCCTCTGCTGGTGATCTGACCTTTTAG